>NC_051066.1:122677321-123002252 GCF_004664715.2 Peromyscus leucopus | reverse complement strand
AGCTGAGAACAGAAAAGATCATACAGTGGAGTTTATGGGGGAGGGAAGGGAGATAGCACCATCCTCAGTTTTAGTTGGGATATGAAGGCCCTGGGGGATTAACACCCCATAAGGAGAGGACGATGCATGTCGAGATGTCTGTGTGAGAGTTCACGCTTTCATGCTCAGCCCAGAATTTTCCTAACAATTGCAGCTTTAGAATGTACTCACAGACATTTTGGGGAGAGAATAAATCTTTCATTGCATCAAACTGAATAATAACATTAAAAATAATCAAGATGGGGAGGTGGGAGATGGGTCAGAGGTTAAGAGCACTTGCTGCTCTTCTGGAGGACCTGAGTTCAGTTTCCAGTACGCTTGTTGGTCAGCTAACAAATGCCTATAACTCCAGATCTAGGGGATCTGATGTCCTCTTTTGGATTTCTTAGGCACAGGTACACACACACACACACACACACACACACACACACACACACACACAATTAAAACTAAATCTCCCATCCATTAAATATCACCACTGCTAACACTGTTTATTAAATTTGGCTACGTGCTGGGCTACATGTGAGTGGTTCACCATATTTTCTCATTTAATCCTGACAATAGCATCCTGTTACGGTTTAAAATGGAAGCATCCCCACAGATACATTGTTTGAATGCTTGGTCCCCAGCGAATGGTATTACCTTTGTTGGGCCTTTAGGAGATGGGGCTAGCTGGAAGAAGGAAGTCACTGAGGGAAGACCTTTGAGGATTATAGCATGCTCCTGATTGCTGTGACACTTGGTGCTTCCGGTCTGCTGTGATGTGAACAGACACTGCCACATCTGCCTCCACCATGACCTGAGCCGCTCCTCCATGCTTTCCTCACCAGGATGAACTGAAACTTTCTGACTTCCGGTTGGTTCTGTCAGGTCTTTTGTTGCAGTGATGCAAAAATCACTAACACATTTGTCCCACAGATGATGCTTTCTCAAACTGGTATCCGAGGAGGGAAGTGCTGAGAAGCAAGGAAGTAATAGTGTACTACCATTTAGACTCTAGATGGCAGATGACCAGTTCCAAGGAACTTGGACCAGATTTGAGGCTCCTGTTGGCCACCTTCCGCCTCCCTGGCAAGAGTCTGCTGTCAAATCTACCTGGTTAATGGTTTGCTTTCCCCCTTCGGCCACTCTGCCTTCCTTTCCCTTGGCAGGTAAGCAAGTTTTATAGCATACCCAGCCCTGCTGGTGCTGAGTTTAAAGAAAAACTCAGCTGAGGCATTTGGTGCCACAATGTGGGAAGAAAGTGAACATTCATCCAGGAACTTTGAAAGAGCCTGTGGACAACACTGAATGCTGGGATAGCATGGGTTGTTACTATGGTGGGTAATCATGAGTGGAGATGGTGATACTTGCAACAGGAGAGGGCTCAACTTATATGAACTTAGGCGTAGTGTACTCCCCATGAGCTAGGCTCAGACTGTCCATGTAGCATTATGGCACCATTAAATCAAGATTATTCTGTGTTTGTCTAAGCACTCCATGAGGGAAATGGCTATAAAAACAGAAGTCAAAAATGGAGTGGAAACCCATTTAGAAATACAGCTCTGAGCTCCAAGTGTCTTCGCCTATACTCTTGACCATTAAACTGGCTGGATAGATATAGAAGATACCATCACAAATGTTACCGAGCAAAGCCTTATAATCACATAAAAGGAAGATTCTAATAGCAAACAAAAAAAGGCTGATGGGAACTTGAGATGTATGACTCTAGGGACCCAGTCTCAGCCCCCTGGAGATGTTTGTTAGTCTTTGGGGTTATTTCCAATGCAAGAAATAGAGAGGCTCAAATATTCTTGAGGATTCATAAAAGGGAAAAACTAAAAGTTGGACACATACTTACATCACACATGGTACATGGGCATATGTTCCAAGCCAAAACTTAGTACATCTGGTCACAACTGGCCATTCACCAATTTCTGGACTAATTCTTTGTGTGAGTGACAGGCCAAGGGACATTGAATTTCTAGTGTGTGGTAATGTTGCTTAGAGTAGCTTTCTTCCCTTTTCTTCCAGGAAATAGAAAAATAACAAAGCAGTTATACTTCACTTTTTCACTAAACATAAATGTTCTGAGAGTCACAAAACAGATCAAGACATTCCTGTAACCAAATACAATTTGTTTCACAAGCAAGAACTGGAGGCATTTTCATCTGCTATGGAGAACAAATGGGAAGCTATACTTGCTGCCTCCCTCCCTCCCCCTTGCCCTTCCCTCCCTCCTCCCTCCCTCCCTCCCTCCTTCCCTCCCTCTTGCCCCCTCTCCTTTCTTTCTTGAGACAGGGCCTCACTACATAGTCCTAGCTGGCCTTGAGCTTCTGTGTAGCCCAATCGACCTCAAACTCACAGAGATCCTCCTGCACCCGCCTCTGCCTCCCCAATGCATGTACCACCAATCCCAACATAAGAATAGTACTTTGTAAATCAAGGCAATCTCAGAAAATTGAGAAAATGAGACCTCACAATGTATTGTCCATTTAGTGGCTTATGAAAAGTCAACTTTATTGTAGTGAACTAGTGACCCCATACATAGAACAGTTAACAGAACTTGTACCAAGAAAAAAGATAAATACACAGTGTAACTGATACATACTGTAATTACCCAATGTTGAAATAGAATATACCTGAAAAATAAAAATAAAAATAACAGTGTAGCACAAAGCAGATGCTGGGATCCCACATCTGTATACCATGGCTGTCTCAGTGGCAGGCTCATACTGTGTTTTTGTCCCTTTCTGTTTGGGTCTTTATAGAGGCTATCTACATGGTTTTCGTCTTCTCAGTGAGTCCCTTACTCTTCCTACACGTTGGGTTTGTCCTGGGTTATCCAGAGGAATCATTGAAGGGTAAAGACAACCTTGAGGTTGTCCTGGCTGTGATTTATCAACATGCTAAGTTATAATTCACCCCAGTTCCTTGTACTCTCCATGCTTCTTTACTTTGGCGAGTACTACCCCTCAGAGATTTGGCCTTTTTTTCTGATGATGTTTGCTGTTCTTCCCTCCTGAGGAATACAGGAACAGTGGGGACAGCTCTGTGTGTGGCTCATGATGCTCCCCACCCATACAGAACAGTAGCTGGCCTATCCTGCACGTTTGGTCAGTACCTGTTGAATGAGTGAATGAACACTCTTTGGAACTCCCCAGTATGTCTTATGGAAAGCCAGTCTGCCCCGCTTTTCTCTCTCCATTGCTCAGCCTCACTCGCGCCACCCTTCCCTCCCTGGGTACTCTCTTGGAGCAGGAAAATGGCACAATTTTTGTTCTTGAATCTTTGTGTCACGTACCATGATCATGGACGCCCCTCTTCATGCCTTTCTATTTCTAATAGGTCAATATTAGTACATCTGGTTTCTGGCTTAGAAGTATGTGATTCCTCTCCTGGGGCTAAAAAAGGCTCCTGGCTATCAAGTAAAAGACTTCAGCTTAATACCACACACCATTACTGCGTCAGATTGGCTGTAAGCCAATGCCACACTAGCGGTCAGGTGGGCCAAACTCACCGTTTCATCTCTTGATTCCCCGGAGTGTAACATTCTCCTCTATGACTTCCTTTGACACCATCATAATTATTTCTCTAGTTCACTCCTGTCACCACTTATACCTCAGTTTCACCCTGTTCTCCTTCCCCCTCCTCTGCATGTGCTCTCCAAAACCCTGCAAAGATTCAGCTTCATCGGGAACCACCCCTGTGACATAATCCTTTTTTCGGCCACTTAGAGCCATTCTTAAGTTTTCAGAGGGGCAGGCCCTTGTTAAATCACATCATAGGCCAAGTCAGCCTTTGGCCAGCTCTTCCTAAGTTCTGAGAGAAAATGGCTTTTTTCATGCTCTCCTTCTCCCACCAGAATTCCTGGAGATGTCCACACTTTAGCAACTTTTGGGATTTCCCCTTCCAGAAGGCCTTTACATGTTAAATAAAGCTGCCATGAAAATACAGTGGTGACCATATCCAGAAAATTCTCACAATGGTATTTCAGGCCAAAGAAAGAGAGGCTGTTACAGGGTCTTACATCCTGCATCCCACCATTGCCCTTCATATGGTCCAGCCCTGTGATTCATCTGTGACATAGATGTGCAGACCGCCTTCATTCACCTCGTTCTTATCAAAAGTAGAAGTTTGAATTTGCAACTACCCAGATGCTGTTGGTATGCACTTCCGGTGTTTGCAGGTAGCAAATTCTCAAGGGCTCTTTCTGACCAATACAAAGAACCATCAGACTTATTTCAGAACAATAAAATTTCCATGTTATACATCTATGCGTGTGCAAACACACACCCCCCTCTGCCTACAAGAGGACATACCCTGCTTAGGCCCTTTAAGAATGAAATTCTGCAGGGCATGGTGGTTGTGCGCGCCTTTATCCCAGCACTGGGGAGGCAGAGGCAAGTGGTGTTCTCTGTGAGTTCGAGGCCAGCCTGGCCTACAAAGTGAGTTCCAGGACAACCAGAGTTGTGACACAGAGAAATCCTGTCTCGAAGGGGTGGGGTGGGGGAGAGAGAATGAAATCCCACAAAGAGCTGAATCAAATATTTTCTTGTGGGATTCATTTTAGAAACACAAATTGATTTTCCCAGAGGTTTTAAAAGGCTATCTGATTGGCTTGTTAATTGACCAGCCTGCTCTCATCATCCAGTATGAAGGCAGGTTCTCCTCTTGATGCCGACAAAACCAGTCCTGACCAAGAGGGATGACAGTCTGAGAGGAGGCCATCGTGCTTGCCAGTTCCCCTGCCTCTGTCACAGGTTGATGGCCCCTGCAGATGTCTCAGGGCAAAATAAATGAGTTACAGATGTGAAGAAAAGAACTGAACACATTCATGCAGAAGTAAAGGGGGCATTGTTTGCCCTATGGTGAAGTCTCTTGGAAGGTACAATGAACAACAAATTCATTCTTAATATGTCACGGGAAATCTCATGCGGGATGTACCGCTCAGCAAATAATTTCCTATTTTCCAAGCTGAGAAACCTAAACCTAATTTCTCACTGAGCACCATGGTTTACATTCTTCCAGGAAAGCATTTGATTTCCCACTCACTAGTCGGATTTCACAGTTCAATGTTCCTACTTAAATTCTAGAACAAAGCAAAGGTTTATAAGAATGACTTTATATACATTTCATAAAGCAAGATTGCTTTTTTTCAGGTCTACTGTCTTCACCGGGGAAGGTATGTCACCTTCTTGAAAATATATCCAAACTTCAAACCTTAATTTATATCAGCCCTGAGTGTCACAAATAGATAATGCAGCTTCTGCTGTTCAGAAAAAGAGTGAAGACTTTTTCTTTTTCCTTTCAAATTACCACCATCTATAATTGCATATTGGCATATGTGTGTATACGATGGTGGGAATATATGTTTCTATGCATAAAGTGTAAGTTACTGTGAACCAAGAAAGTTCAATGTTAAAACCAAACTCTACTCCCTCCCGCCTCAGCCCCTCCCAGCTCCTCATCTCAATCACCAGTGAACTCTTAGCCCACTGTTTATTATAGCCTTGAAGTCCATGAAGATTTTAGACTAGAACCTTGGTTTCACTTTTAAATAGAATATATCATGGGTGTTCAGTGACAGTTAAGGACATCTGCGTCATAGAATGGTGCCATACGGAAGTACCATGGTTTGGCACCAAACACTTAACTTATGATACGTTTTCTCTCTTGACAATGACATATCACCAGAACCTCTCATACCTGCCCCTAGGATAGGACTATATCTCATGTCAGATATTTTATGTATCTAAACCTAAGAAGCTAAGCCTTAACCACGATTACCTCAACACTATGAGCTCCATCCACCATTTGCCTGTCCTCAGCACAGAATTATCTTGTTTTCCATAAGAATAAGCACAGAAGTCTACAAAGCCAAGAGAAATGCTGGCATAGATACACAAGGCCCTGCTTTACTGTCCTTACATTCGATGACCTCGGTCATCACCTGCTCAGTTTTAATGCCCTCTTTCCATGAGAACAGACACTCATGACAAGGACTTCACTTTGTTCATAATTGTGATCCTTATGTCTAAAGTAGTTCCTAGTCTATTGTAAACATTTTACTCCTTTGAAAAAATGAAGAATTGGGGGCCATTGTGATTCTTTCCTTGTGGACAACAGGAAAATCCAGGTGACTTTGGACAGTGAAACTAACAACTAATTAGTTGTCATGCACGTGATTGAATAATTTGGAAATACTGGCCATACTTTGAGACCAGCATGGTGCAGTCACTCATATCTATTTAATAGAACTCAGAGGAAATTAATGTCTTCTCAGAGAGGAAATAAGCAAAAAGATAAAGTGGCAGAACCCTAGAAGATGTATGTCGGGTTATTAATATTTTAGCACTCATACAAATGAATGTTCTTCAAACCAATTAGGCCCTTTAAAGAAAACAGCCTCTAACTATGTTCTTCAAATTAATTCCAATCACATCTTCAAGTCCATTTACAGCCAAGCTCCACGTCCTCCCCTTCCGTCAGCTGTTGACTTTCTAAGTGCTCCAGGCAGCTGCGTGTCTGTCTGAGATTCCCTGCGATGCCTTGCCAAACCCAGGTTTCTTAAGACCGCTGGCTTCTATGGGGCGCCCTGACAAAGCCTCCGCTCTGTAGTGGCTTCGAAGCCCAGGCGCTCAGCCAGCCTTCCTCGGGAGTTCAGGGAGTCGGGGAGGCCTCTTTAAAACCATGTCACGCTCATGTGACAACTGCTCCTCTGTGCTTATTTGAACTATCCCTCCCAATTAGCAGTAATAAGTGACTCCGTAAAGATGAGCAAACACTGCGCCTTCATTAGTCGGGCAGCAACTCTCCCCGCCCCTCCCAGGTCTGCATTCCCTCGCCTGCGCCAATCAGCCCCAGCAAATCCCCAGAGTGTCCCTCCAATAGTGTTGGGAGAAAGCTAAACACGTCTTACTCCCAGTGAACAAGGACCGCCAAAAGGCAAATTAATGACAACCCATTTGAAGAGTTTGCTTGAAATTATTATATCTGCCTATCCACTGAAAAATTGATTGCTCCCAGGGTAGAGGGAAAAATCCAAATCAATAGAGTAAAGCAAAATGGTCAAAAGGCATGCACCAAGCCCATTTATTTTATCTATTTACCCTTCCTGGCTGCTCCCCTTCCCCACTCCCCTCCCTTACATCCCTCTGCCCCTTCTCCATCCACACACATTTTTTAAAGAAATGAGATATAATTTACAGGGCAGGAGGTGTTTGGCCTTTTCAGATAAAGCACTAATGGCAGTCTAGGGATTGCTGCACAGTTATACATCTCCCAGATGAACTAGGGCCTGCGAACACCTCCAGTCCCTGGTTCATGAGAACAGCGTCTGATGTGGGGTGAGCTAGTCCCTCATGAAGCCTAGCCTGCCAGACAGATATGCAGATGAGGCATTTGGCTCAGGAGTCAGGCACACAAAGTTCAGCTTACTCCATTTTCCTAGCTACTGAGAAACTGGCAGCAGCAGCCTCTCCTGGTAGACTAGGAAGCAAGGTACAGCGTCTCTGCACCTGTTCAAATGAATTGCTCTCTTGTCTTAGAGCGTCACCAGCATTTTTGGGTCTCACCATACTCAATGGAAAAAACAGGGACAGCAGTAACTGATTTGAGCTGGGTATAATGGTGTGTGCCTGTGGTCTGTCCTAGGTACTGAGAAAACAGGAGGCGTCTTGAACTCAGGAATTTGAGGCCAACTGGAAAATAGAGCAAGGTCATCTCAAAAACAAAAACAAAACCAACCAGCAAAAACCCCTTATCAATTGGTCTGAAGGTGGTAGAGTTCTTTTCCATGTTCTGACAGTGTTGGGCATTCAGAGAAGCCGACAGGTTGGCATGAGAAGGAGCTTAGGACTTGGAGTTGGCTCGCTGTTCACGTGAACACCATGGAAGCCAGGGTTTCCAAGTAGTTACTGGTTTTGAGCACTTCCTGTTCTTGGCAGCATCTCCTCAGCTTTGCTTCCGGTTCCTGGCAGCAGCACCAGCTCCTCCTCCTCCTCCTCCTGTGAGAAGGATCTGCAGCTGTCAGAGCACTTTGGGATCTTACCTCATCTAGCTAGGAGATACCAGTCCACCTTCTGTGGGGACCTGAACTTCAAATCTTCAAGCACCTTCCTCCATGGCCTTTGAGTCTCAATAGTTCCAATCTCTTGCTTTTTTAAAAGAAAACATAATTTTTTATTGACTCTTTGGGAATTGCAGGTCATGCACCCCAAACCAGCCTCACTTTTTATCTCTCAGCTTCCTGAAGTTGTTACCTCCGTGGTCTGTCGAGTTCACGTGTGTCCATTGTGTTAGACTCTTTTAGTTGCAAAGTGAACAATATTTAAAGCACATCATTTTTGTTAAAAATAAATCCAACCAGATTCGAGTTCTGTCTTCCACCAACAGCTGAAGCTCTTTGGAATGGCCAGGACAAGACAAAGACATTAGCAACTTGAAGGGGGTCAAATGGCCAGACTGGAATGAGTTTTAGGAGGGCAGTCAACAAAAAAGTCATGGATATTGGAAGAGAGGGAAAAAATGAAGAATTAAGAACTTAAACTTTCACTGGGTAGTGGTGGTGCATGCCTTTAATCCCAGCACTCGGGAGGCAGAGCCAGGCAGATCTCTGTGAGTTCAACACCAGCCTGGTCTACAGATTGAGATCCAGGACAGGCACCAAAACAACACAGAGAAACCCTGTCTCAAAACAAACAAACAACCCCCCTTAAACTTTCTACAACGAGAAACTGGTAGAAGTATCACACACTCGGGTGGGCAAGGTTAACATTTTCTGATGCCCTTAGCCACAAGCACTTATCTCTCTTGCAAGTATCTTCCAGTTCATCCAATTAGGCTAAAGCTATGGAAGCAAACACATGGTACATGGGACATAAGTGAAGGAGACCTCCAAACAGTGGAGGTTTCCTTCCAGACCCCAGATTAAGCACAAAGCACACCCAAACAGCTGTTTTCACTGTGAGATCCTTTATTAAGTGGGAAGAAAAGTTAAAGTAGCTGCTTTCTGACTCAGGCAGGAAACTGCAGCAAATGACCTTGCAGGTGTAATTTTTAAGAGGAGGAGAAGAAGGGGAGGTCTGTGTTAGAATGGGCTAGGATGTGGTGGTAAGGGAGAGAGGGGAGAAGGGAGAAGAGGAAGGGGCAAGGGAGAAGGAGAGGGGTATTTGCCCCAGAGGGACAAAGGACTGCCTCTGGAGAGAGGAGAAACATAGGAAAACGGCAGTTTATAAAGGTAAAGGGGGAAACCCCCAAGTTAGGATGAGGTGTTTAATTTTAATTGGGCATGTTAATTAGGTGAGCCACAGGGGGTTTTTCACAGCTGGACCTTGGTAGTCAGCCTCAGGAGGAGGAAGTGGCCAAATAAGGGAACAGGCCTTGGTGGCTAGCTTTAGGAATGTAATCTAACAGTTTTTAGCAATGCAGAGAGGATAGGGAGAAGGGCGAGGCCTGCCAGAGCCACATGCCAGAGTGGGCTGGTGTCCCTTCATTGAATACAAGCCTGTCAGGGGTGGGGCTACATTAAAGGGTAGAGCTAGGACATGAAAGATGCTGGGTGTAGGCTCTGAGACAACAGACGGCCTTGGCCCAGTTCGAATCCCATTGGGTTTCTGTTACATGAACGACTCAAAATATAACTGTGGTGTAAGCTTTTATTGTGAAGTCCAGCTTCAGTTGATTCGAACAATTAGCAACTAACCCCTCAGTGGTGATGTAGGGACTATGAACGGAAAGGCAATGTAGAAGCAGCCAGTGAGCTCTGCTTTGGGCCACTTCTGGACTTCCCAGATAAGAATGATGGGTTGTTCTAAGAACATTCACCACGTGGGTTGCTTGAAGAGTATTAAGAGTGCTGGGCATTTACATTGTCTACAAGGTGGAGCTGCCATCACCTCCTCTTCAGGGACCAGACTCTTAGATCAAAGGAGCTAGGGCTTCGGTGAGGACCCCACAATTGATCTTCAGAGCTTTGAATTACCCGTCAATGAGTTATCAACATGTCTTGGTAGCCCACAGCTTAAGATAGAATGATCCAAACATGGCCATTTTAAAAACTGTCACATGTGATGATACATTGTGTACCCTAATATAATTTGTCTGAAGATCAGCGAACAGAACAAGCCACTAGATTAAACATAGAGGCCAGGCAGTGGTGGCATACACCTTTAATCCCAATACTTGGGAGTCACACAACTTTAATCTCAGCACTTGAGATCTCACACCTTTAATCCCAGTATTTGGGAAGCACACAGGCCATTAATCCCAGCACTAGGAAGAAAGTGATATATAAGGTATATAAGGCATGAGGAGACAGGAACTAGAGCCTTTTTGACTGGAGTTTTTTCAGGCTCAGGAAGCCCTTTGGCTGAGAATTCAGATGCTTTCAAATAGAGGATTCATGGAGTTGTCGAGATGAGACATGGGCAGTGACTTGTTCCTTTGTCTCTCTAATCTTTCATCATTTACCCCAGTATCTGGCTCTGGGATTTTTATAAGACCTATTAGGATTTGAGCAACAGTCACATGAAACAGCAATTACTCTAAGATGGCAGGCCTAGAATGCCAAGTCTCGGTTGTAGGGAGGTCTTTGATTACCATCCCACTACCCTCCATCTTCCCAGCTTTCAGAGAGGCTGATGACAGTTGAGGGTTAGGGTTAGACGCTGAACCTAAGACGGGTTTTGAATGCAAGGTGTTTACTTAGCAATAATGCTAGTCAGCTCTACAAGGGAAGTGTGGAGGAGACACAGGGGCAAGGGGTGTTCAGTCCTGCTGGGAACCCCCGGGATTGTGTGTATAATGCACCTTCGGCTTATCCTACCGACTCTGCCGCTCCTATTGGTTAATCAGTGCTTCAGAGAAGTGGTCACATGCCCACCCAGCGGAAGAGTCAGGATATGCTGACTGACACTCCTGAGAGGTTGCACGTACCAGCAAGAGCGTCGGTGAAATGTGCTACTTGGGTTGAGTTCTTCACACGTGGCAGGTGTGGAGGCTCAACTGCTTAATGTCCGTTCTGCTACCACTGTTCTCATTCTGCTCATGAGGGAAACAAAGCCCAGAGAGGGTAAGCAACTCACCCAATATCACTCACCTCTTGCCCAAGGTCATTTACTATATTGGGAGTGGGGGAACTCAAGCCTAGACTTAGAATTTCTATGCTGCTACCTTCTTAATCCTTGTAGCTAGGATGCCACTCAAGGTCACAATTTCCCAGGGTAAATCCAAAGGCTTCTTACAGCAGAACATCACGGGGCTACACCAGGAAGCATAACAGGAGCTCACCACAGATTCTGTTCATTCAGAGAAGAAGAAGATGAAGTTTGGGGCCAAGATCTGAGATCTTGGAGAGCTAGTAACCATTAGATCCACAGTGACCTACTACAGGCCCAGGCCGCACCCCTGGTCAGATATGTATAGGTCTATTTGACCTAGACTTCCTAAAATAATTCCCTAAAAATAGGCAGCTACTCACTTGGGACCAGTGTCATGAGAACCCCTTGAGAACTGTTGCCACTGCTACCTCTTCAAGCCTTAGACCTGACTATCGATAGATTAGAGACCCTGTGCTGAGCCACATCCTCACAGCAGTGCAGGATGATGATCACGTGTGTGGTTTGGTTTGTGTCTCTTTGTCCTCCATCTTTGAATCTCCTATGCAACCAAACTGCCTTTCTTTCAATGGCCTTGAAAACCACTTACAGATAAATCCTCCTTAAATAGACGTTAAAAACATGACCAGTCTCTGATTCAATGAAACACACAGGGCAGGTGCCAGATAGATGTCTGTTGTTAACAAAGAGACAAGGAACTAGGAAAGTCCTATGGTTCTAAATGGGGGAAATCTACCCCCTCTATCTATAGAGTAATTTCACCCAGAAAAGGATTCTTCTGGGAGAACGTGTGTCCTTAAGACTGTGCTCACTCAGTTTAATCACAATGGGATTTAAGAATTAGTTCCAATTCAAATGAAAGAGAATTTTGCTCTAAAATTTATAATCTCATCTCTCTTAGTTCAGGTGCACCCTTAACTCCTTATCAGAGAGCATTTACATGCTTGCTGTCATTCCCAAGAGATCAATGTAGGCAATCCTAGACATAGCTACCATCTGGATTGGTATGAAGAAAATTCTAAATGGTTCTCTGATATTTGAAAGAGTGAATTTTTTTTTAAAAAAAAAGCAAAAGTAAATGAAAACCTTCAAAACTTGGTTTCACCTTATTAAGAGGAAAATTTTTAAAGATTTTAAATCTCAAGATGGCTCAGGAGATAAAGTGCCTGCTATACAATCAAGGGGGCTGCATTTGGATTTCCACCACTCATACCAAAGAGCCAAGCATAGCAGCATGTACCTGCAAGCCATCTGGACTGGGAAGGTGGAGACAAAAGCATCCCTGAAGCTCAGTGGCCAGCCAGTCTAGCCATATCAGTGAGTTCCATGCTCAGTGAGAGACCCTGACTCAAGAGAAACAATTGAAGATGTTGACCTCTGGCCTGCGCGCAGCGCGCGCGCGCACACACACACACACACACACACACACACACACACACACTTTCCTTCTTAAACTTTTGGAGAGCTCAGTAAATGCGTGATGATCTCAATGGTCAGCTCTGCCCTTAAAAGCAGGCTTATAACCCATTGTTGTGACTATCTCTGTGACTAGGGTACCACCTCTGGATT
Source organism: Peromyscus leucopus (assembly GCF_004664715.2). NCBI lineage: Eukaryota > Metazoa > Chordata > Mammalia > Rodentia > Cricetidae > Peromyscus > Peromyscus leucopus. The sequence goes on along the minus strand of NC_051066.1, from coordinate 122,989,545 downwards.
TGCTGAAAACTTTACTCACTCAGTCACCAAGTAGACTATTCACTTTTGGAATTCTGAGACAAAAAAATCCTAATAACTTAAACCTTAATGAGGCACCTTACTGTGAACAAGAGGTGGTGTAGGTCCCTTCCTAAACCTTTCCCTCACAAAATGCAGAGATTTCCACTGTGGTTCTTTATCACCAGAGGAAGTGAAGTTCTTCTTGTCCCAGACATGCTGATCTTGTAACTGAAAGCAGAAACTGCCAAGGACTAAGGCATTTCTAAAGCTATGCTCTTTCTGTTTAAGACCGAACCAGTTGGCTACAGTCTTCCAAGCTGTCTATTCTCTACTCTTCACACCAGCCTCCATACATACCTTTGAAGAGCATACCCTAGAGCTGTATCCTACAGCAATTTCCTAGTACTTAGCATCTATCTCCTACTTTACCTATGGTGGACTGGTTTAAGCCTGATCCTTCAGAAGGTGATTCAGAAATAAAGCTTTGTGGCTAAGTAATTCATTGAGGAAACATTCTGTAGGGAAACAAGCAAGGGAATGGGTGGGAAATCCAATGAGATGTTTCCCAGTGGAAAATAGACATTTTCAAACATTGCCCAATGTTTTGTCCCATTAGTCCATCCAAGGTCATTCAGTCTAGCTGAGACTCCAGCTGACTACTGTCACATGAATGAGCTCAGGTAGAAGCAGCAGAGGAACCACAAAACTGAGTTCAGAATAAGCCATCAACTTGCGGCATCATGAGCTGCTTTGAAGTCAACAAGAAATTTGTGTTAGGCAGTAAAACTTTCTATATCAAAGAAGTCAATGGGTCAAATCTGGTGTTATTGGATATAATCCTCTGAAAAGGAAAATCCTGTATCTGGAAAATAATGTAGCTACCATGGTATCTCTGAAAGAGTTTCTATCTTTTTTAGTAGCCTTCTAATCTAGAACAATATTGACAAGTATGTGTAGAAGTATTGACAAATAAATGTCACAATGATGAAAGAATTGTCTCTAGCCTTGTGGGCTTATTGTTTATACAGGTAAAGTAGATGTTCCACTTTCGAAAATCGTTTAAAAAAAAGTCATCCAGTCAATAATTAACATGTCTAGTCCGGGGTACTGATATATACTTTACACATCAGTCATGATGACAGTCATTCTCTTTCCCAGCCCTGGACAGTGAGTGAGCTGCCCAGGAGAAGGCAGGTTAGTTATCTGGGAGCCAAGGAAAGAGGTAGGAACAGTTGTTACTCAGTCACTGGACAGCATGGAGTGCCGGTGGCAACACTTGGTCTCAGCAGGTGTTTCAGGCTGGTCATTTTGCTCAAGGACATTGTGGATTCTCTCATTTTTCTAGAGATCTGTCACCTCTGGTACTGATGAAAGCATCTCCCTTTAGATGGCCACTTGGGATTCTCTCCTCAGTAAGTGGCTTATCTTCATTCAGCAGCGGTGGTCCTTCTGCTTCTTCAGATGACTCCTCCTTCTTCAGAAGACCCTGTGATGAGTCTCATGAGATTCACAGGAAGCACTAACATTCTTTATCTTCAGAGATACTGGAAGTTAAGAGTCTCTAGGGCAGCCATCTTGGCTTGCCTCTGCCATCAGAACAGCTGGCTTATTCTGTGCCCTTGACTTTTCCATAATGATTATTCCCTAGACTTAAAGAGAAGTCAAGAATACCCAACCATCAACAGTTTAGGATTCTGAAAAGCAACTTTTCAATATAATTATCCTTTTCCTTCTTCAGTGGCCTCTAACTCTTCTATTCCATGTCTTAGGTAAATAATTTAAAACTCATGTAGCCAGGATTAATGACTATTGAAAACCTGTGTCATGGACTTGTAACTCAGTGTAGAACAGAAGTTGATTTGGACTGAGACCTCCTTCTACTTGAGCATCTTGTTCGCTTTCATTTTAATCAAGGAATCAGTGGCGTGTATGGCTCGAATAACTTGCTAAAGGTAAATGGTGGAAGAGAAATTCTGCATGCAGCAGTCTGGCTCTAAGTGCACAAATATCTAAACAGAAACTACCTTTAAGTGAAAATAAAGTACTAAGATTTAAGTGTTCTTTTTGATTGGTACCTGATATCAGAACGTATCTATGACATACAATATGATGTTTTGATGTACATACACATCATGTAATGACTAAATCAGTCTAATTAGTGTATCTATGACCTTAGTCATTTATCATCTCATTGTGCTTAGAATGTTCAAAATCCCTTCTTTTATTTTATGAAAAACTCACCCAATTTGGCTATAGTCACCTTATTATGCAACAGAAAATTGTAAATTATGTCCCATAGCTAATTGTAACCTACTACTCATTGTCTAACCTTTCTTCATCTAGTCTTTTTCCTTCTTTCCTCTGCAAGAGAAGCTGTATCTTAAAGCTCACTGCACAAAAATAATTCAGGGCAGTTTGTTGGGATGAGAAACTAAAAACAGGACTATTAGATAAGAGGCTGTTGAAATAGTCAGGAAATAAGAACATAAGGGTATCAATCACAATAAAACTCACTGGATGCTTGCTGAAGACCAAACACTCTATTTTGTGCCTTTCTCATTAGCTGCTCCCTACCTCCAACAGCCCCAGAGGCCTGTACTCCTTTTATCCCCAGTCTATATACTAGTTGAGGACAGAGATATAGTCTGTTGACTCCCTCAATACACTGTATGTGCCTTGAATAGAAGAACAAATTACATTTACATATTTATATTAGTGCCTGGGACACAGGTGACACATGGGTATGCCTACTATATAGTCATTGGACTACAGAGGACAAAGTGACGATGCTTGGATGCTAAATGGATGACAGTAAGGAAGTGGGAGGACCCCATGATGGAACCAGGAAGCTGTGTAGATGAGAGAACCACAAATGCTATCACCACATTCTATGACCACGTCCTTACCAAAACGCACACATAAAAAGAAGACTAAAAAGTTTCAGTGAGTTTGGTGAGAAAATAAGAGAATATCCAAGACTAAAGATGATTTCTAAGATGCATCTCAAAGGCCAAATTCCAAGTCATGAATTTGGCCCAACTTTTATGACAGTGAGGTGGCACAATAAAAGAATCCAGTCATGTGGCCTTTGATGTCACAAGAGCTCAGAGTTATTGAGGAGATTCATAACTGCCCTGACATTAAAATTTGAAACATTCCCTCACCCCTTGCCCTTTCCTCATTTCTCTGAGCATTTCTCACTATGTCCTTACAGCAGATACAAACATGTGCGTCATGATAAGTTGGTGTCAAAGTATACCCTGCTAGAAATTGTCCTGGCAGAGTAAGAACAATTCAGTCCTGAGACACAGCTACCTGCTACAGGTGATTAATACAGAGACATTTTAGAGAACTCGGGCAGTGACTTCATGGCAGAATTTCTGGCAGCTCTTGGTAAACATTGTTTCTTTCAATCAAGGCTTTGATAAATATTGAGTAGAACAGAGTTCAAGGTTGCCCAGGGTTGTTAGAATACAGCCATTCACTGCACCAACTAAACACAGACTTTCACAGTCAGTGGTGCTGGGAGTGGACCAGGCAGTTTGACAGGCCTGACAAAGGACAACGGCCTCCACAGTGGTAGTTAGTCACTACCACGGTAGCACTGTATAGCAAGTCATTGAAAGCCAGTGCTCAAGATAAGAATCATTTATGCTTCTAGGGTCCTGTCTGATGCTTGTGCCCCATGCAGATGCTCCAGCACTGAGGGAGGTGGCTTCTTAAGGCATATTGTATTGCTTCTCCTTAGAATTATCCTCAAAAGATGGGGCCAGTTTGACAATGACATCATGGCCACTCTGGAGCCTTGTGTGAGACCACAGCCTTCCTTAGCCCTCCTCTCACCCCTCCTGCTTCTAGAAAACACAGCCTCAGCAAACAGTTTGACCAAGAATCCTTGTCTCTGGCTTTGCTTCTAGAAAACTTGGCATAAGACAGCAGTGTCATGAATTGAGTTGTGTCTTCTCAAAAGGTATAAGTCAATCCTGGTACAGATGAATGTGTTCTTACTTGGAAACTGGGTCTTTGCAATACAATTAGTCAAAATGAGGTTGTTAGGGTAGGCTTTGCTCCAGGTAAGGAGAGAACACTGTATGAAGAGAGACTCACAGGAGAATACAGCCATGTGAGGATTGAGGCAGATTAAAGTGTTACACCATCACACCAAAGAACTCCAGGGACTGCTTGAGTAGGAGAGACAAAGTACATTACTGCCCGGGGCATGATAAAGCAAACCCAGTGGACAATTCAATTTTGTATTTTGGCCTCTAGAAATATGATGAATAACTTTCTGGTTTTCTAAGCCACCCAGTTTGTGGCACTTTGTTACAGTGTCTCTAAGAAACTAACACGGATGGTGTTGGTACAACCCATGGCTCTCACTTCAAACAGGATAAGAGACCGGTTATTCCTGAGTCCAATATGAATGACAGAACACAGATTCTGATTGCCTGATCCATGTTCCAATGTGGAAATGGCCTCTTGAAAGTTTTGTGCTTGAAGATCAAGAGAGGCCTAAATCAAGTTGGTCTTCAAGTACATGGGTGGAAACATCAGGTAGGCAGTTCATGAGCAAAGTGGAGAAATGTCTGCCATTGGTCTTGGATGTGACCTGATGATGCTCTCAGCCTTTGGGATGGTGGAATCCAGTGGTCTGCCTAGTTAGTTTTCACATGATCGCTGAAATGATGTCAAGTCAGACTATTAGTGGGCTATTAAGGATACTAAAGATACCCAAGATAATTTAGATCTAGACCTGCAATATCCCATCTCTCTACAACCATGAGGTTCAGGTAGTCAACCTTGCAGCATCTTTAATGCAGGTGTGGCTTTTTTTTTTTTTTTTTTCTGGGAACTCCAGTCCAACCCTGACACTCGGTGAGCTTTAAGTTTCTACTTCAACATGAGCATACACAGCTAGTCCTGAAATCGTACTTTGCCCACTCTTTGGTCCAATGGGAAATACAGTCAGGAAGATACATGTTTTGACTAGCTAAGAGAGAGTCTACATGGTCCTCCCCAAAATGATTGTGTGCTACATAAGTGTCTTCCCATTCTCCTGGTCTTATTCCTTCCTGACCCACGAATGTGACAGTTTCCTCCACTTGTGCCATCCACTCATCAGGTTCTTTTTTATTCAGCACTCAGAAGTAATGCTTGAGTAATAAACAGGAGTGGAGAGGATAGACCTTAATGCCACTTGCCTGAAGGGACACCCCTACACACAGGGCACGCCTTAGATGGGATATACCACCTCCTTGGGTAACGTAAGGAAATCTGAAAGGTGCTGACGCCCTCCCACCAACAGCACAGGTAGTCTTTGATTCCGATGTAGAAGAAACTCAAAACGATAGCATTGGTACTGTAAATGATTTACTAACGATTTGCTTAGGAGACATTAAGCCACACAAGTGGAATTTAGCTAAAGGAGCACTGTTCCCCAAAGTACCCCAGAGATAAGGAGCATGTAACCAGGCCCGTTAGAGATAAGAGAAATCTAGGATGCCTAGGATGCAAATGTTTGCTCACTAGGACTAACTACCCATTAGACTTCACTCCCATGACAAAAGAGGCAGCCCTGACTTCTGAACAGCCGACCAGCCACGAGGCCCTGATTCCCATACCCACGACATACTTCTAAGGGCAACTCAAGAAGGGCAGTGCAGGGCCACAACCGTCACTAAGTCCAGGTCTGCCCTTAAGTCTCCTGTGCTCTTATCAGGAAAAAATGTAATTCTACCAGGTGGGCAAGAGGACCCTGGGTAGCAACTATTCAAAAAAGAACAATTAATGGTGTATTTAAAATAGTTCTGGCAATATGTTGTATGTTTGCTGTGGAAATCCATCTTCCTAAGCCGCAGTCCCCTGTCTGTTTACATTGTTCCAAGTGAGCCAGCACCAGAAGGTCAGCATGTGAAGGTGACAGTGGTAATGTGGGTCTTCCTGCTGTGCCTGTGGGGGCCCTGGCCAAGCCCACAGCCTGAGATGGCTGTGGGAAGCCCTCCACAGTTTGCTGCGATGTCACAGAGGGTAGCACAGGAAGTGGCAACAAAATCGCTGGTGAGCTTCTTTGGAGCGCCTCACTCTTGGTGCACACTGATTTGCTGACTGGTGTGAAGCCCCTGTGTAGTTGGGTTTTTTACTCTTTGGAGCACCTCACACTTAGCGCATGCCGATTTGACTGGAATCCGGTTGACTGGTATGAAGCCCCTGTGTAGTTGGTTTTTTAGTCTTTGGGGGCCCATGACCCAGCTCCCAAATAAATACACAGAGACTTATTTTTACTTATGAATGTCTGGCCTTAGCTTGGCTTGTTTCTAGCCAGCTTTTCTAACTTAAATTATCCCATTTCTCTTTAACTATGTTTTGCCTCTGGGCTTTTTACCTTTATTTATTCTATGTATCTTTCTTTCCTTCTTATTCCATGGCTGGCCGTGTGATTGTGTGGCTGGCCCCTGATGTCTTCCTCTCCTCCTTTTCTCACTCCTTGCTCTCCTTTCTAGATTTCTCCTCCTATTTATTCTCTCTGCCTGCCATCCCTGCCTATTTCTCTCTCCTGCCTAGCTATTGGCCATTCAGCTCTTTATTAGACCAATCAGGGGTTTTAGACAGGCAAAGTAACACAGGTTTACAGAATTAAACAAATGCAACATAAAAGAATGCAGCACATCTTTGCATCATTAAACAAATACTCCACAGCATAAACCAATGTAACACACCTTAAACTAATATTCCACAATACTCCTGTCTCCTCATTTAAATGGGGATCCATACCATTTGATGTGTTTATTTTGCTAACTGGAGCTAATGAAACCTGAGGCATGTTTGAGCTAGCTTTCTTTACCATTAGAGGATGTTGCTTGACATGGGCTGAATTTGGAACAATGGACGGTCTTTGGTTAGAATTGAAGGAAACCCAGAACATGGGCTAGTCCAAACCAAGGAATGCACAAAATTTGAATATAGATTTTGTGATGAGATGTTTGGGGATCAACTTTACTGAGTTTGGGTCTGAAAACGTTAGTGGATGATGTACCTGAAGGACATGCAGAAGCTGCAGGATAAAAATAGAAATGAAGCCATCAGGATCAAACAGTACAGTGTTTGTGAGGCAAATGGTTCTGATGAAGGCATTGATCATTACAACCCTTTGAAAGAATGTTTGGCAGTGTCAACTAAGCTGACCCTATGTAAATCATGGAACCCCAAATTCCACCCCTAGGTATACACTAAGGAAAAATTAGCATTCTGCCACTCAGAGATGTGTATGTATAAAAGGTTAGAGGAGCTTTGCTCATACTAATCCCAAACACAAGCAACACTGCTGTTTCCACCAATAGAGAATGAGTCAACACACTCGGGCACATCCACAGGGTGAAGCAGGACCCGGAAGTGAGAATGAGCAAGCCATGACTATGGCAGCACTGTGGTGAATCTCACCAGCACAATGCTGAGCAAAAGAAGCTGGACATGCAGCAGTGTCCATAATCCCATTGATATAAAGATTCAAAGAGAGGGCTGCGATGGTTCAGTGCTTAAGAGCACTAGCTGTTTTTGTTTTTTGTTTCCCCAGAGAACCCAAGTTTGGTTTCCAGCACCCACATGGTGGCTAATTAATCATCTGTAACTTCAGCCACCGAATCTGATGCCCTCTTCTGGCCTCTGAACACCAGGGACACACATGGTACACAGACATATCTGCAGGCTGAACACTTATACATATAAACAAATAAGGTTTAGGGGAAAATATTCAGAGAGCAAAAAGATGTCAGGGTAATAAGTTTTCATGGTGGGGGTGATGTTATTGGGGTGTGGAGAAAAATGTGAGGGGCTAGATATTGTGGGGTATGTGTCTAGCTATGAAAGTTCAAACCTCCAACTGTGTTGAAATACAAGTTCATACACATAAGAAGTCACATGAAAGTTCTTTCTTCTACTTCAAAAAATACAAATCTCCATGAAGCATTTCTCATATGGTTTAAGATGTGCTGCAAAATGATGAGGAATACAAATTAAGGTCTTCCAGTTTTAAAGATTTCATGGAAGAGTTTCTTAAGACGCTAAGAAACATGCCTGACTCCAAAAGTCAGTTGTTAACATTTCACAGTCCCATTCAGCACCAACTTTCAGAATAATCTGGCAGACCTTTCTTCCAAGTAAGTGTTAGAGACCTTGGATTCCACTTAAAAGGTCTTTTCTAAAACAAAAAGGCAGGGCATTTTCGATTTTAAAAGGTAAGAACATGTAGAAACATCAACTAGCAAGGCATCCGTGATGATGACAGCATCGTGAAATGAAGGCGTCCTTGTTGTGTGATATTTTGTTTGTGTTTTGACAATAAAGCTTGCTTGGAGTCAGAGGGCAGAATTAGTCACTAGTGAACCATAGAGGTTTGGAGGACTGTAGAGAGAGGGACAGGAAGGGGTAAGGTGGGGCTGAAACAGGATCTTGGCCCCTTTGGTCAGAGGAAGCAGAGAGGTAGGAAGCGACTGTGGCTGCTCCCCTGCTTCTCTGATTTTTCAGGTTTTTAACCCGATATCTGACTCCTGGTTTTTATTGATAAGATTAATTGGATTTATGCTACACATATATCATGAAGGCATCTGTGATGATGAAGGCATTCACGATTGACTTTAATAGTAGGGTTGTGATTGTGCCAGAGATTTGCAGATTTTTCTCTTACTTTTTTGTTGTTGTTGTTCGTTTGTTTTTGGTTTTTCAAGACAGGGTTTCTCTGTGTAGTTTTGGTGCCTTTCCTGGATCTCGCTCTGTAGACCAGGCTGGCCTCAAACTCAGAGATCTGCCTGGCTCTGCCTCCCAGGTGCTGGGATTAAAGGCACCAACACTACCTGGCTTTCTCTCACTTCTTTAAAGAGAATTTCAGTAATAAAAACAAAACCCCCAAACTGAAACCAAATAATTTCCTATTTCTCAAGACCTCTCCCTTCACTAACATGTCTCACGAATCACCCACTGAGATTCCACCGAGCATCTAGCTAGGGTTTGCCAAAGTGTTTGTCCCACAGAAAGCTTTGCGAAGGAGCCCTGACTAAGCTTTTGAAACTTCCCGTGCCCTCGATGTGAGTATCTGGCCTCAGGCAAGATGCTCTATAAAATGATAACTCCGAAGACATCCAATTCCTTGTGTACAGAAAAGAGCATACGCAGTCGTCCCCCCCTCCCCCAACACACAAATATCTTTGGTTTCTAGGTATGGAAATCTTGAGAGTCAGGAGAGATGGTGCTGTAGAAAATGTTTAAGAAACATGGACAAATGCCCTGAGATGAAAAATGTGAGTCCTAAACACAAAAGAAAAAAGGCTGTGCTGTGGCTTGGGTCTAAATGCCCCTAACAGCCACATGTTAATGGCTTGGTCCCTGGCTGGTGGAGATGGTAGGTTTGGGAGGTGGGACCTTGTAAGAAGAAGCGAGGGCATTGGAAACATGCCCTTGAGTGACATGTCAATGCTCCGAACCCTTTTTCTCTCTTTTTGCTTCCTAGCTGCCATGGGGTGAGCAGCCTCTGCCATGATGTGTTGCCTGGTCACAAGGCAAAGCTACAAGGCATCCTGCTATGGACTGGAGTCTCTAAAACTGTGAGTCACAATATATCCTTCGCCACTCAAGCAGCTCATTCTGGGTATCTTGTCACATCAACAGAAAGCTGATCCTCACCGCTGTGAGCATCAGGGACCACCACAGTGCACGCTGATTTTGGAAGTCTCCCGGTGGGAACAACAACACTTAACTCCAGTGAATATTTCTCCCTGGCATGTTCTCTGTCCAGGCTGAGATTTTGGATGGGCGACTATCAGAGTTCCTCTCTCAGGGAGCTGGCCTCCTCACAGCCTCCCAACCACCTCTGAGCCTCATTGCCATTAGTACTTTGGAGGGATTAAAGCCGTTCATCCAGGTGACCCTACCCAACCAAGGCCATTGATTCATTAGCTGCTCAGCAAAGTGTGGATGAGGCTCCTTGGGAACAAACAGGGCCAAGTTTCTCTGCCATCTTAAAGCCTCCCTGCTCTTTAGTTACTAGCCATAGGTCAGTTCTGGTGAGCACTGTATTTGTATTTACAAATGATATTTTGATTATTAAATCTAAAGCTTTTGTAAGACTTTAGATATTTAGGAATTCTTTTAAAGCATGCATAATGAAAACTGCATGGCTCTGTAGTGTCTGCCTTATGAACTTGTACAAAGGAGACACCTCTGTGCAGTCAAGTTCACAAAATAATTAATACCCACTGTGTTTTTTGGGTGCCTCTCCCAGACAATAGCCTCCATATCAAGTGTAACCATTCTTTTAAACATTTAATTTACTGTTTGTGTGTGTGTGTGTGTGTGTGTGTGTGTGTGTGTGTGTGTGTAAGTAGGCACACACATGTCACAGCAAGTATGTAGAATTCAGAAGAGTTGGCTCTCTTCTTCCACACAGGTTCCAGGGATTGAACTCAGATCATCGGGCTTTTATCTGTTAATCATCTCACCAGCCATCTCTTTTGTTGTTTTGACAGTATCTCACTATGTAGTCTAGGCTAGTCTTGAACTCACTATGCAGTCTAGGCTAGTCTTGAACTCACTATGTAGTCTAGGCTAGTATTGAACTCACTGTGTAGTCTAGTCTTAAACTCACCATGTAGCCCAAACTAGCCTTGAATTTGTGAGTACTTTTTCCTCAATAGCACGTTTGTTAGTTGCATCCACATAGATCTGAGTAGTTCTGGTCTTTCATTCTGATGTCCTGGAACCTTCCATTGTATCTCTGCCACAATCTATTTGCTGCACTACTGAGTCCATGAGTGGTCTCCAGTTAGGTGCCAGGGTGAAATACTGTTTCTATGATGGAAAGTCTAGAACATGCCCTTGAATGTACATGTAACACATTCCTGAAGGGAACATGCGACCAAGTTTGTCTTGGCTGGAGTCACATCAAGACTTCAGGTCTCCTGGGCTGTGCAATGCTTAATCACATCATCCCTTGGTCATAGTGGTTCAGTCAGCACTCTGAGGTGCTGGCTGGTGGGTGACACTGTACTGTCCCATGATTCCATTTTCTGGTCTGTAATAGGAGATGATGGTAACAGCCACATTATGGAGTTTTAGCTTGAATAGCATGAGATACCGGGAGCACGCTTGTCGTGCGTACTCTATACAACGGAGTTCTCTAATACTGGCATGCTGGCAACTTGACCTGTATTCATGAACGTGGGTTTGTCCTGGGAGGAAGATGTTGGGTTGTAAGAGGATTGCAAAGAACCTGAGTGACACACTGCCTGGAAGAAGCCTGTCTGACACCCTGAGAACTCGTCCACGTGGGTGCCAGCCTGTGGAAGAAGTCCAATCCTGTGTTCACCACCTGTGCAGGGTTGCGTCTGGGAGCTCACTTCTACCTCCCCCTCACCTGTTCATCCACCCCTCCTCTGCCTGCTGCCATGGCTTTGTCCCCCTTCTAATGGTCTCTTAATTCCTTGCCCACCGGGGATGTTTCCTGCCTGCACGGAATACAGATTCTTTCCTGCATGATGCCATTAGCAGGAAGAAGCCTGTTCCCATAATAACTGACTTCTTAAGACAGCGCAGCTGCCTCAGTCAGGGGTCACCACACGGACCAGAAGACAAGGCAGCGGTTTAGAAAACAGTTTTATTTGAATAAGGCCGGTCCACATGGGATTAATTAGACACAGCCACGGTGAGCAAAAAGAGGTGTGCTGTTGGCTTTGCGCCCCGCCTTTCCTGTCATGGGGCTGGAAGGTTTAGTTTCTGTTGTTTTTGTCTGCATGGGATTAAGAAGGAGGAGGTTGGACGCAGTTATTAAAAGAAAAAGAGAACATGCCTAGTGACCTAATTCCCTTCTGCATCTTTATCGTGCACCAGGATGTACAAATCCCACAAGGGACTATAATGCAAATGAGTTTTACTGGAGAATAAAACGTTTGGGAGGGAGGGAGACATACACACACACACACACACACACAGAGAGAGAGAGAGAGAGAGAGACAGAGAGAGAGAGAGAGAGACAGAGACAGAGACAGAGACAGACAGAGAGAGACAGAGAGAGGAGACAGAGAGGGAGAGAGAGAGAGACACTGAGAGACAGAGAGAGAGACACAGAGAGAGAGAGAGTGAGAAACCCATTTGCCATATAACACAACTGCAACTAATAATGCTCAGAGTTTTAAAACAATGACATTCTATTATGGAGTTTTATTTCCTGTCTCGGCAGGCAGCCAACTAGGCATAACAATTCAGAATTCAAATACTGTACAAGGATATACAGTAACCAAGGTTCTCTGAGGATTTGGGCAAATGTCAGAAAAGCAAGCCTGGAGGCAAATTTATTAGTTGGTGCAGATATCTCACAGTTTTACATGGACACTGATAAGGCCATCTGGGAATCCCTTTCACCATTAAGTGATTTAGAGTTCCCTACAGAAATTCCCTTGTCTGCAACATCTCACTAAAGCTGGAGACAGCAAACAACTACAACAGGAACGTTCATTATTTACTCATTCCAAAGGATACATATTGCTTTAAATGCTTTTTTTTTTCTCCTAATGTAAGACCCATAGATAGAGGGATTTCTCCTGAAATCTGTCAGAGCCAGAATGAGAGATGTGAAAACGATTTTGAATGTGTGGTGTGGGGCTAGAGAAAGAAAAGAGCTCTAGCAGAAGCATGCTGTGCCTCAGTGCCCCCACGCTGCCAGATTGTCCCCAGAGTTCTGTGGGAGAAGAAAGGAACAACTCATGAGCTCTCCAGTACAGCAGAGAGGAAGGCTGAAAGGCCAGATGCTGTGACCAGAGCTGCAATCTAGGACCAGCACTGATGGGCAGAATGTGCTTTGACAAGCACCTGTCAATCCAATACATCCCCAACAAGAGATGAACACCTGGACCAACTTGGCCACATTTCCTTCTGCGACTGCTAAGGCTCTGGGGCCTGAAACTGATCTCACGTCTTTCTGTAGCTGTGACCACTCTCTCACATTCCCTTCCAACAAACCTGTGCTCTGTCACTATTCTAGATATTGTTACATTATTGCTGCCAAGTTATTACTCAGCCCCTCCCCCAGCAATGCCAAGGAAGTGTCAAAATGGGGTTTCCCCCCTTTCTACACATTCCTTCCGTGTTTGTTGAAATAAGACACTATCTAAGAATTTAGGGAAAGTTTGGAAAAGTTGGTTCAATGAGATTTTAATTAGTACTACCAACAAGAAGTTCTGGCGGGCCAAATCCAGCTAGGTCACTGTCAGCAAGGACATAGGCTGATGTAGTGGGAGGAAGCCCAGCGGTGGATGAATCCTTGCCTCAAGCCCAGGCCTCTGAGAGGAGCCCTTGATGAAGGTTCTGATCCAACCCCAGGGGTGGCTTCTTGCTGGAGCTCTGTCTCACAGGTGGCAAGTGTGAGGAAGAACTACGCAGATGTGAAGGAAGCAGCCGGCACTTGCAAGAAGAGGTGAGCAGCCGGGCTATTTATGGTGTGGTGGATGAGTGATGGAGAGAAGAACGGTCAACTCTGATGTCTTTGAATTGAAAAATTGAGACTCTTGGCTTTATCCTTGAGGCATGGTTTGGAATTTTCTACAATAGAAATTCAGGATTGTGTTTCCTTTCCGTTAGATTGTTCTACTGCTCTAAGATATCCACCAGAAGAGTACGTGGGCACAAGTTTAAGTCATTAGAGAGTCTGTATCAGCCACTTGGTGTTGAGGACCTAAGCAGAGTCCCAAGCCGTTCTCGGGGTGAGATGTTAAGCACAACACCACATCCTTCATTGGCATGCCTCAGTTAGCTAGAAGAGTTAGCCAGACACAGAACTAGAGTAGCCAAAAAGCAAGGTTAGTACATTTAGAGACTTTCCCGAACTGTGGGCTTTGATGGATTAGGTCTTCGTTCTTGTTTTGGTGGGTGGTGCTGTCTGTGTGCTGCATTATGAGCCCTGAATGGTACTTCCATCATGGTGTCAGTTGGGCTGAGGTCTAGGTGCCGGCTAAGGTCTGGGGGTCTGTTACCACTGCTCAGGTGACCAGGAGCAGCTTTTTGAAAGGTCAGGAGAAGGGAGACTTTCAGGAACTAATTTGATAACCTTGGTAAAGATGACCTGAAATCTAGACCTAGCAGTGGCAGTCTTCAAGGGAACACTGGCAGCAGGGATAAAGCAAATCCCCAAATTTCAACTCAGGAACACAAAGGCTTGCTTTTTATTCATCTACCTTCCCAGAGGAGTGTGGTTCTGATTAGGGGGAGGGATTTCCCACTGCAGCAAACCAGGTCTTTTCCTTTTTGTAGTTTCACAGTTCTGGGAACCTCAGCGTTCTCTGCCTAGGCGCAAAGAGGAAAGGCTGGGAAAGTTCCATCCACTTGATGAATTTGAAGTGGCTCACATACTTTCAGCTTCATAAATGGGAATTGGCTAGGTAGCTCACTCAGAGGCAATGTCTCTTTTAAAACGTTTCATCTGATCCCACAGGAGCATCTAGTGGCCCTGGCTTGCGTGGGGGTGTCTCACAAGCCAGGGTAGGCAGGTGGAAACACAACCATAGGCAGGCTGAGGAGAACCTGGAAATCATCAAGGAGTCTGAAACCACCGAAGGTGAGTCAGAAATGAGTGTCTTCCCCAAAGTCACTTGAGGACCTTCTGGAGGGGAATAGAAGCCGAGCGTGGGATGAATGCATCTAAAGCCTGAGAGGGTGAGAGATGAGGGTGGAGGAAGAGAGCCTTGCACACAAGGAGTTAAAACCCCAGCAGCCAAGGTCACCACCACGGGAGAGAGTGAAATGCCAAGAGTTGGGGCTGGAGAGATGGTGCAGTGGTAAGAGTGCTTATGCTCTTCCTGAAGCCCTCTGTCAAGTTCCCAGCACCCACGGTTCGGGGCTCATAATTATCTGAAACTCCAGCTTCAGGGGATCTGATGCCCTCTTCCGGTTTCAAAGGGCACCTGCACACATGTGGCAGACACACTAAGAGATAAATAAAAATAAAATAAATCTCTATCTTTTTAAAGTTGGCAAACAACAACACTGAAGGTCTGGGAGGGAGGGGAAAGTCGAGCAGAGTGTCTGGAGTAACAGAAGAGCTCGGAAGGTAGGAGGTCATCCACTTCAGAGGAATCCGCGGAAGCAAGAGCAGAGTTAAATCCAGCAACAGAAGACCATCCAGTATTTGGGCAAAAGCAGAACTGGTTTCAGCTTAATTTTTCATTACTTAATGTTTTCTATTTTATTTGACAATGAGCATTATGAGATATAGGAAAAGGCCATAAGGAAAGGGTTAAACAATATTTTGATTTATTATTAATACTCAAAGGAGTTCATGTCTTATTTCCACACATAAGATATTTTATCATGCTATAATATAGTGGCTCCTCATTTCAATTAGCACAGAGCCCGCCATTAGCTAACTAATTAAGGCTATTCGCTCACATCTATTTTCTAATTACAGTTACCACTGAGATATTCTCACCCAAGTGGCTGGCAGTACTGTGGATTTATTTTAAATTTAGTTTGACAATAACAAACAACTAATTAATGTTTATAAATATGACAAAATCCCCCCTGACGAGTTGTGGGTATTGCATACACTAGCAACCAGTTTATTAAAACATTAATTGCAGTTGGATTTGCTTTGGGATTCCTCCATAATCCATTTAGTACAGAGCAGGACTAACTCATTTTGAAGGGATTATAAAGGAAATCCTCCACAAAGTCTCTCGTTTAATTCACGCTGTAGTCAAGGCAGGAGAAAGTTTACTTTCATCAGTTCTGTGACTCTTCAGACTTCTTTAGTGTGGCACTTCATCCATCCACTCCTTCATTCACCCATTTGGTGTTGTTAGAAAGCAGTGGTGTTCAGGGCTTTGGGAAGATACCCCAAAGTGTTCAAAGGTTCCATAGATCAAACCTGCAAATTCCATCAGTCGGATCTTCATGCGGATGGCTCAAGAGGTTCATTGTAAAACTGGAAGGTCTCTCTTTCTAGCTAACATTTCTCACTTCTCCCCGCTCAAGAGTACCCTGAGTCATAAAAGTGGGGGCTGGTCTGCCACATCTACTGTACATTTGCTTCCTTTTCCATTCATTTTTATTCTATTTTTTTTTTCTTTTTCTCGCTTTTGGAGTTAGTGGCCTAAAGCATAGTATATTGGCCATGCTCTTTTCTAACATATGAACTGCAGGCCAGTTTTATCCCACGTTAGATACACCTTGGTTTGTCTTAAATACCAGAAGGGAAGGGGCTTCTGTCTCCCCAATCCTGAGATGCAGTTGTTCCCACATGAAGCCCCGTGGCTCCGATCTGGAGGTGTGTCATGGAGGTTTCACTGTCCCTCTGTCAGGATAATGGGATGCATGGAGACCACACCTTCTCCCCAGCATCCTATGGGTGTAGGTGACGATGCTGACTTTCCTTGGTGCGGAACTTCTGCTTTCCGGTGCTTTCTCACAGGTTTATTCATTTCCATTTTACTTACTCTTTTCAATGACCTGGCACAGCCTGACCACTGGCCAGTTCTGCCCGATTCACACCTCAGTCTGTGCTGTTGTTCTTGTAACAGGCTGTGGATCACCTTGGTTGTTACACACTTTCCTCATCTGATGATGACCCGTGTTGGTCTTTATCCCTATGGTGACAAGGATTATATTTTTATTGTTTTTGGTTTTGCAGCAGGGTCTCATATAGCCCAGGCTGACCCTGAATTCCTGGTTCTCCTCCCTTTCCCTCCTAAATACGGGGATTATAGGCATGAGCCACCACACCAGCTGTGGCGCTGCTTTTGATTGACCTGCTTTAACATCCTGGCTAGCCAGACCTAAACCGCTAGACCTATGGCTGAGTCCATCCCAGGCTCAGACAATAGCAATTCCGTAAAGCAGATAAATCAGCAGTTAACACTCTGTTGGGTTGTGTTTTCATGTAGCAGAGCCTTCGGCAGGGAGGGGTTCTGGTACTTGTGAAATGTTGCAGGAGCAACCTCAGGAAGGAAGGGGTGAAGTTGGACTCAGACAAAGCTGCGATGTGGCCCCGCTGCATGGACCAGGCGGGCCTGGGAAGCTCTGGAGCAGTTTTGTACCGTTCTCCTTTGGGAGCAATGAACCCCTGAGAGGTACTCAGTGGCTAGCTGGAAGTTGCCGGGGTGGGAAGAGGGACCTGTGACTCCCTGGTAGGGACAGATCAGTCAGCCGAGGGCAGGCTGCCGGAGGTGGGTAATTGTGAGCCATGGGCAGCCGACAGCGCTAACAGCTCAGAAGGCAGGCGCTGGCCTGGTACTGTGTCCCACCACATGCACCCGCTTAACTGAAGAACAACCCCAAAGCCCCAAGATTGCCCCAATCTCAACACTAGCAACATCCAGGGTGGAGGAAGAGCCCGTGTTTCTGAGTCAAGTCATACCGCAGCGTGTTGCTTCCCCCGTGGTATCTCCAGGCAGCACTGACCTGGGGTAGGCTTGCTGGTGTGTGGTGTCCGCTCGCTCTGAACAGATGGCCTCGCCCTTTTAGTTGTGTGCATTACCCGGCTATTTTGATATTTATGATGTGAAATGTCACTCAGTCCATTATTAATTGTAACCTGGATGTCCCTAGGTCTCACTGGGCTGTAGGTACAAATGAGGTCATATTGACAATTAGTAACCAATTAAACTAGCTCATTAGCCCCCATCCCTTTAATGGCTGTAATCCGTGCCAAGGTTGGTTATTTCTGGAGGCTCCCAGGGGGTGTCCCATATGTGCCTGTTACAAACTGTAGCCTGTTCCTCAGCTGTTCCTGCTCACTCTATAGCTTAGAGTCAGTACTTGACTTATCACCATTGATCACTTTCCCTCTCCCTCTCCCTAGAATGCCAATAATATACTATTTGATAAGAGTCATCAAAGTCTTTACTGAATTCTGGAGGCATGGGTATTTCATTTCTTTCTATTAAAACTATGTATTTAATTTTTTTACTTTAATTCAAAATTTTTAAACTGGTAAATTTATTAAATCAATGAAATAAGTTAGTTATGTCTTATTTTGAAAACACTATTTTAGTCATACATATGACTAAATGGATATTTATATGTGTGTGTGTATACACATACACGCACACACACACACACAATCAAAGATTGACTGAGAAAATGTCTCCACGATATTGACCGGTAGGCAAATCTGAGGGCATGTTCTTGATTAATGATTGATGTAGGAGGGCCCACACATGGCAGGTGGTGCCAGACCCTGGGCAGATGGTCCTGAGGTATATCAGAAAAGACACTGAGCAAGGCAGCAAGCAGCTTTCCTCCAGGTCTCTGCTTCAGTTCCTGCCTTGACTTCCTTCAGGGAAGAAGTGTGTGAGAGTTGTAGTCTAAAATAAACCCTTTCCTCCCCAAGTTTCTTTTGGTCACGATATGTTATCACAGCAATAGAAACCTAACCAAATAGCCATAAAGGAGGTGGGACACATGACTTTTAAACTATAACAGAATGCATACTGTTATTTATCTTAAAGTCTATGTAACCAATCTATTTTTCTTGGGTTGTTTTTGTTCATTTTGTTTGTTTTATTTAAATGTTGGAGCTGAAGCCAAGCTGTGATGATAACTGATGGGAGAATGTGAACAGTTTTGCTTAAGATCACAGTGAATGGTGGAAATACGAATATGCACAACCTCTTTGCTGACTCAGATATCAGTTTTTTTATTCATGGAAGAATGGCCCCTGTATTTCCTGAGTTCAAATGCAATGTGGCCAGCCAGGCTCCTGCCCTCCTGCTCCCCCCGCCCCCTCCCTACTGATGCCGTGGTCTCCCACCATGATGAACCCTGTGGCTCTGGACATAAACATTAAATGTGTTTTGTCAGGGTGTTTTCATCACAGCCTCAAGACAGTTACAACAATTGATCTAGGCATTCCTGCTGGAAATGAATTGATCAGAGAGGGATGGTTTGGTTTTGTTCCAGGATCTCACTCTACTAGTCAGTCTACAGTTCTTACATCTAATCACATGCTCTTAAATCTTGAAGTTTCACAGTATGTTTTGAAATCAAGGAATATAAATTGTATAGTGTTGTTCATTTTCAATTTGTTTAGCCATTCTAGGTCCCTTGCCATTCCACATGAATTTGAAGATCAGCTTGTCCATTTCAGAAAGGGCATTTGGAAGGGATTGTGTTGTCTATAGATAAATTTGGAAGATATTGTCATTTTGACAATACTAAGTCACCCAATACATGAACATTTCCTCCTATTTTTTCAGGTCTTCCTTAATTTTTTTAGTTTTTGTATACATATGTGTGTATGGTGTGCATGTGTGTGTGCCCATTCATATGTGTGTGGATACACATGCATATGTGTGTACACATGGAGGGCTGAGTTGGACATCAGATGTTTTCCTTGATGACTCTCCATTTTATTTTCTGAGGCAGGGTCTCTCACTCAATCTAGAACTCACCACTTTAGTCAGTCTAGCCAGCTAGCTTGCCCTGGGGATCCCCTATCCCTCCTGAGTACTGAGGTTATAGGTGAGCCACACCTGCCTAGTTTCTTGCCTGGGTACTGGGGTTCCTAACTCCAATCCTAATGCTAGTGAGTTTGTGTGACAGGACTTTTCTTGGGGAAACGCAACATACACAAGTCTATTCACTCCAGATAGGGAGCCCACGACAGACCAAAGTACTGATACCACATAAGTCTAAGTTGGTGAGTCAATGAGTTTTATACTCAGAAGAAAATGGGTGAGAGGTAATTTATAGGAGCAGAAATAACTCAAAGACAGTTTCATCACCAAGATTCATCTTAGCATGAGTGACAGCTCACAAAACTGGGAACCTGGAGCACACTGCACAGCCTGCAGGCAGGTCAACAGGTTGGAGAGCGTCCTTTCCGATGTCTCACTTGGACTGAACTTCTTCCAGGCAGCTCAGCTGGTTTCTGCTTCTTCCAGGTGGCTGAGCTTATCTGAGAGTAACCTAGTGGTCTTTATTGTTTACCCTTGGGAGGGAGGAGCCCTATCTAGGGTGAGTAGACATTTGTCGGCAGCTCCCTAGGAAAGGTCACACAACTCGGTCTGCCATGTAGCCCAGCAGATGACCTGAAACTCACTATGTAGCCCAGGTTAGCCTTCAATTTGTGATTTCCCCCTACCTTAGCTTCTTAAGTGCTGGGTTTGGCAAAATGCATGGCAGCTGTACTTTTCAACCACAGAATTTCCACGTGGCTCTCTTTATAGTTTCTTTATCTTGATTCATAGTCTTTATTGTGTTTATATCATTTTCACACTTCCTATTAGCTCTTTGGACCTATTTATAGTAGTTTCTTTAGACCCATGTCTAGTAAATCCAGTGTCTGCTTCCTCTGTGGTTTTTCTAATGTGTGAGTCCTATTTGTTCTTTTATTCCTTTGTGTGTCTGCTGTGGGATAACGCTCTTACACACTGTAAAGATTTGTCACTCCGGTTGGTTTAATAAAACACTGATTGGCCAGTAGCCAGACAGGAAGTGTAGGTGAGGTGACCAGACTAGAAAAGGCTGGGAAGAGGAAAGGGAGAGGCAGAGTCGCCAGACAGACACAGAGGAAGTGAGATGAGAATGTCACACTGAGACAAGGTACCGGGCCACATGGCTAAACATAGACAAGAATTACGGGTTAATTTAAGTGTAAGAACTAGTTATAAGCCTGAGCAATAGGCCAAATAGTTTATAATTAATATAAGCCCCTGTGTGTTTATTTGGGACTGAATGGTTGTGGGACCAGGAGGGACACAGGGAAACTTCTGTCTACATGTGACTTTTAATATTTTGTTTCATACAGTCATTTAAAATACTATAATGTGGAAACTGTAGGAGCCAGATTCCTGCCTTTCTCTGGGTATGTTTTTGCTGTTGAGTGCTATAGTCCATCTTCAACGAATGACTTCTGAAGGGATTCTGAAAGGCTGTATCTTTGCTGTGTGTGATCGCCGAAGTCTCTGTT
This sequence comes from Peromyscus leucopus, assembly GCF_004664715.2. NCBI lineage: Eukaryota > Metazoa > Chordata > Mammalia > Rodentia > Cricetidae > Peromyscus > Peromyscus leucopus. Next base: position 122,968,601 of record NC_051066.1, on the reverse strand, counting down.
CAGCCTGGTGGTAGACTAGGTACTGGGGAGTTCCTGAAGGGCCTGTGGCAAGCATCTGCCTGTGGTTTCTGTATGTGTATGGCTGTATGTCATCATAGCTCAGACACTCTGCTTCCCACCTGTGTAGAACCTCTAAGTCAGTCTGAGGTGACGTCTTAGTGGCTTCTCAGGTCTCTCCTAAGAATTCCCATTGCTGTATATTTGGTCTTTGGCATGCATATGGCCATTTAGATGGTCAGGAATATGATGAAAAATTTGAAGCTTCTATAGACAACCCCACCCCTATTCAGCCTTTGTGTTTTTGCTTCTTGGTTAGTCTATTGTTGGCCTCAACTGTTACCCATAACCTCAGTCAATTGTGATGTGAAAACCTTTAAAAAAAAAAAAAAAAAAGCCAGCCTCCCCTCTTTCCTTCTTAAGGCTTATCACTGAGTTCAAATAAGAGCAAATTTTTTGAGTGGGGGTTTCAAGAGAACTTCTAGGTTGCATAATATTGAATAATATACATTTCTGGAGATGAAGTTTATTCTGCTCCTTCTGGTATCAGGAATACGGACTAGTATTTTTTAAGCCTATCATTGAACTGGGATGGGACAAGATTCCAGTAAACTCAGTATTCACTATTCTTTCCAAGATTAAGGCATAATTCTTGATTAAATGTTTCAAGGATTCTAGAAGCTTTGGGCTAATTTCCAGAATTCTAAATGTTGATTCTGACCACTACTTCCAATTTTTATGGAAGGCTGAACTTTTAGAGGTCTTCACTGATGTCACTCTTATTTCTACTGCTTAGGATTCTGGGCACTCATTTCTTGTGTTTTCCACTGTCGGGGATACATGACTTTGCAGTTCTTTGCCAGCCTTCCCCTAGCTGGAGCAGCTGGGTCTCTTAATTCAAACTCCTGTGAAAGGAAATCCGATGGATCATCTCTGCCTATTGACCGAGTCTCTCTAATGTTTTTCCTGAAGCAAGCACACACACTCTACTTCCTTTGCAAGACATTTTACTCCTTTCAAAGAAAAAAACAGAGTTAAAAAATTAAAGCTGCAGGCCACTTTCATCTAGTGTGCCAGTTAGTTCTGCTCCACTTCTGGGTGTTACTTAGGACTACCTCCTCCCTTCCTCTGCTTTGTTCCTGGTCCTTCTACCCTGGCCTTAGACTTGTGTGGTCTTTTAAGTCTCTGACTGGCTCTTGACTCCTCTTGACTTTGGATAGGTCTTAGTTTTCCTCACCTTTCTGTTGTAACATTTCCTGTTCTTTCAATGGTCCAACACTAGCCATTAGCTCACCAAATAGTTCATAAATTATTCCATTATTAGAAGGTTAACATTGGTGTCAAACTGAATGGGATTTTCTTGATGTGCCCTGGTGGTTTATTTATAGATGTTAAGGCGTTGCCTTCATCTCATTGGCTCACTCCAGATGTCACGTGAACCTTGAATAAACTCTGCTTGTATATGTGAATGCTTTTTTCTCATACAAGCAGGGGTCTTTCTCTGGTCTCTGGATAGTCTTCACTTGTCAAAGGCCCAGCCTGGATGTTGTAGAAGGTGAATGCCCTTGTGAGTAATCCTCAACTAGTAACCGATGGAGGTTAATGAGTAGGTACCCAGCTTCCATGGGTGAGACAATTCCGAAGTATGTCATTGTGACAATCTCCCAGAGTTCCTGCTAGTATTAGACTCCAGTCTTTAGAGTATTCACCTGCTTGTTAACATACTTATTTTTGCTCTTATGCTTGCCTCACCCCCTTGCTTCCTTGTGGTATGTCATGGACTCACCTAATGAGTAAATCATTTGCTTTCATGTTCTTGCCTTGTTGTCTACTTCTGTACAAACCCAAACTCAGACAGTTGAACAAGCAGTTTCCCTCAAAATTACCAGAGGCCATAATGCTTGGTAAGAAAGCTCTGGTGGGAAAAGGAAGCTAGATTATCTCTGTAGTATTGACAAAATCCCCTTTCTAAGATACACTCAACTTGAGAATTTTGTCTGTCTCCCAATATGAGAATGAGTTGAGGAGACATCATCCTCAAATTGGGAGGGAGCTCGGGGAACCAAGACAGTTCCAGCACCTCCTGAGTTCCCCGAGATCCAGCTGGGAGAGGTCTGAGTGCCACCAGAGCTTGCATGGGGTCTGCCTTGCATAAGGCAGACATGGCAGTATAGAGATCTTTATCAAGGACCCTGCTTCTCTGACAGAAAAATCTCCATTTCCTTTCAGTGCAGTAGAAAAGACACTGGTGTGGTCTTGCTGAGAGCCAAGTTATTATCCCATTGGAGTCAACAGTCACTCAAGAGCCCTCCTATTTTTTTTCTAAGAGCTTGAAGTTTGGAAGGTGATGGTAAGAACCACTTTAATAAATGCCACTTACTGCCATAGTGAGCTGTGAGGCCAGCAGGGGCCATTCTCCATGTCACCAAAGCTCATTGAGTCAAGTTGGAGGAGCCTTTCACAGATCTTCAGGTGAAGACTTATTTCCACCAGATTGACCTGTGGGCATGTCTGTGAGGCATTTCTTGATTGCTAACTGATGTAGAAGGGGCTAATTCACCATGGACAGCACCATCCCTAGACAGGTAGGCCTGGGCTGTAGAAGAAAGGGAGCCAGCCGAACAGGAGCCTTGGAGCAAGCTAGTCCTCTGTGTTTTCTCCTCCAATCTTCTGCTTCTTGACTTCCTGCCTCAGCGCCTCTCAATGATAGACTATGGCCTGTAAGATGAAGTAAACAATTTTCTCCCAGGTTACTTTTGGGCTTGGTGCTTATGACACCAACAGAAATACAAACTAAAACAGCTGTTGAGAAACTGGAGAAACTTACCTGGACTCCCACAAGTACTCCTGGTGAAGCTAATTGTTGTAGTCCACTAAGTTTCCTAGTGGCTCTACCCAGCAGGACTGCATAAGAGGTTGATTGGACCATGGGCCTGAGTATCAGGTGTTTGTAAGGGTCTACACTTGACTGTGACTAGCAAGGGAAAGGTCTTTTGCTCCACCCCTTGGCATTGTTATAAATAGACCTTTGGAATAAAGTTCTGGGCCGGTGGATGAGGATCCAGGCCCACTCAAGTCCATCCTGCATTTCTCTCTGTTTCTCTCCTCTCTTTATTTCTAACTAAGTCTCTTATCCCTCGTTCCTCAAGAGTCAATGGGGTAAATAAATGTGGGGACTGGTCTGCCACAGCTAATTGAAAGTTATTGATATGAAAGTTATGAGTGTTCTGTTCCATAACGTTAGCTTTAAAGAAGAGGTTCTTCAAACATGCCTTTTGGAGAAAGAACTCCAGTTAAGACTGAAGAAAGAAACGCCATTGTGATGCTCTTGCTTGACTCTAAGACGCTGAGACGTACCTAACAAAAACAACAAAAAATATTCTTTGTATCAGCTCTCTTCTATGCAGCCCCAATTTTGAAGAAAATGCATGCTATTAGATATGATATGGGGAGTTCCTCTGTTCTCTAGTTTTATTCATGATTGTCTGCAATAAGTTCCATGTCCTGTTTCCCCCAATGAAGGGAGAAAGGAACTCAGATTCCGAGAGAAGTTGTAACAAGCAAAGATGAGAGTGTGAACTACTTATGACCCCTGCCTCTAGCCAGTCCTCACAGTGGGCCACTGTTGTTCAGATCTGGAACTGTCTAGTACAGCAAGGAGAACTGTGTCCTCGTGGTCAAAGTTATGTATGCAATGGTGGTGATGGAGGCCCCTGGCTCTGTCTCTCTCCACTTCTGATAATTTCCCAGGCTTGAGCTCCAGCTCACCTCCTCACGACAGCCGTTTCTTGGTTCCAATCAAATGTTCTAAAAGACAGTTTGTTTTACTTTATGTTCCATCTTATATTTTTCTCTAAATGAGAGCTTGAGGCTTTAAAGTAGATTTAGAAAATAAATTATTTACGTTCATAAATATCAGAATTTAAAAACAAACCTAATTTATCTTGGTTTTCTTCCTACCTCAAGAGAAAAAAGGACTCAAGGCTCAGGCTTTCTGACTGTTAGTCTATGTCCCACCTCCCACTGTACTGTAGAAACTGGAAATCTAAAACCTAAATTCCCTAGCCTCCATGGGCTCCCCTGTGGATTCTCGGTTGGAGCTGCCAGTGGCTTTACTCATACAGTGTGGATGGAGGTGTGGAAGCAGAGGCTGTGACTAGTGGGCAGCTTCTGGTCTCTTCTGTGTTAGAGGTCTGGGACAATGGCTCCTGTGGGGGCAGAAGCTGCTGCAGCAAATGACCTGCTGCTGCAAAGCTGTGATCTCATTAGGGGTGGTCCAGGTCTCCATCCCTCCAGCTCTTCTAGAGATTCTGTAAGTTCGTGTCCTGTATTAAAAGCTTTGGGGGGCCATACCTCTGTAGGCTGACTGTGGTGGCTCACACCTTTAATCCTGGCACTTGGGAAGCAGGGGCAGGAGGATCTCTGTGAGTTTGAGGACAGCCTGGTCTACAGAGCAAGTTCCAAGATAGTCAGGACTACAGAGAACCCTGTCTCAAAAGAAAGAAAAAAAAAAAAAAGGAAGAAAAAAAGCGTTTTGGCTAGAGAGAGCTAGAGTGTGGTTCTATACTGAAAGAATGGGGTAATCACTAAATAACAGAATATAAGTCAATATGTGTATATTTTTAAAAAATAGGGTCTTGCTGTGTAGCCCAAGTTGACCTCAAATTTGTTCTTTATAGCCACAACTCTCAGTGAACTTGTGATTCTCCTGCCTCAGTCTCTAGAGTATTAGGACCATAGAAATATACGACCAAGCCTCTTTTACATCTGGGTACTTTTTATTCTGCTTGGAACCAATGGATTTATGGGCATGCTTCCTTCACTTTCCTCAGCCTAAGTCCAACCCCACCCTTCCCAGCACTTACAACTCTGGCTTCTAGAGCAGTGGTTCTCAACCTCCCTAATGCTGTGACCCTTTAATACAGGTTGTGGTGACCCCCAACCATATAATTACTTCATTAATACCCTATAACTGTAATTTTGCTACTATTATGAATTGTAATGTAACTATCTGATATGCAGGGACATCCGATATTCGACCCCTGTGGGAGTCGCAACCCCTAGGTTGAGAACAGTTGTTCTAGACCTATGTCTCATTGTAATCATTATCTAATCATCTTAAAACTTAGTGTCATGAAGTAATCATTGTATTATGCTCACATACATGTCACTGTGGGTATGTCTTATGTCTCTACTCTTATCCCCACTACAATGGCTGAGGTAGCTTATCAACTGAGAGTTAGAACACTTTAGAAAGGTCTTTCCTCATAGGTCCTCATAGGCTAGGACCGTTGCCACCAATCTCCTCACATAGATTGGGCTTCCTACAGCATGACCACCCCAAAGTAATCCAACTTCTTATATGGCAGCTCAAGACTCCCAGGGAGGATTTCTGAAGACAAACGGGTGAAAGTGACCTTTCCTGACCTTGGAATCTTGCAATGCCACCAGCACTCTGTTCTACCAAATGGAGCAGATTCAAGAAGAAGGGACATGACTGCATGTCTAGCTGGGTGGGGTACTGAGGAACTGATGGCCAAGACTGGAAACCCCTTAAATCTCTTCTCACAGCTATCTAGCCATGGCTTAACAGTTAGACATGTATATTGTGTTCGGATAATGACACCCATGGCTCTCCCTCACCTTCACACTCAGACCAAGTTTCAAGTTAGAAAAGGAAGATAAGCATTTAACAAAAGCAGGGTAAGGAAAATAAAACCTCCCTACTACCATACACTTGCAAGAGGGGCGGGGTGCTGGGGCTGAGCTCAGTGGTAGAGCGTTTGTCTAGTACACATCACTGCTCTGGATTCAACTCCTAGCACTGGGGGAAAAGTTTTTCTACAGAAAAAGAAAAGCCTTTAATATATTTGCCCAAACAATATTTTAATAATAAAAACTCAATATAGGGATGTCAGCACAACTTGTGCCCACACGGGCCTTCCTTCACCCCACATGGGTCAGGTTCAGTGGCCCAATAAGAACATTGTGCGTGACTGTCCCGGCACGTACCACAGCCTATAATGAAATATTTGTGTGATACTCTCCACCAAATTCATTGTATAAATTTTCAATCATGCAAAAGTAGAGCACAGAGTATCATTATCTGCCAATCCCACCAGCATCAGCCTCAGGATTTTATTAACTCCTGGACAATCTTATTTAGTCCTAGACCCCATCTGCTTCCTCCCTTTTGTGTGTTATTTTCAAGAAAATTCAAGACATCATATCATCTTATCTACAAATATTTTAGGGTGTATCTGTTAATAATAAAGTCTTCTCCTGAAACATAACCATAATACCACCACCACACCTAAAATAAGAACAACAATTCTTCAAAAGTAAATATGTAGTCAGTTCCAAACCCTGTTTGTTGCAGTTTGAATCAGGAGCTATTTGATAGTCCCATGTTCTAATTACTTCATTATCTTTAAAAAAAATTTTTTTGATATATAGCTTTTGCTGTCCATCTCTTTTTGTCTTATACCTCATGGTGTCATGAGACTGTGTGGCCAACAATTCTGTTGGTGCTCTGTTCCTCCCCTTCTTGTTCTTGTGCCTATCTGAGGATGCCGTATGGTCTAGTTAAGGTGAAGGATATAAAATGCGAAAGATCTAATCCCCTGCTTTGTCCCTGTATAACCTTTAGATGGCAGGGGGCAGGGTGGGGGAGGGGGAGGTAAGAGAGATGAGCATTGTGAACACATCCTCCAGTTTCCTTACTTGAAGGTGATATAATAATGAGACAAGCCCTACTATCTTTCAGAGGGTACCCAGGAAATGGTGAGTTTATGCCCCTACCTGTAACCCAGCTGTTCACCAACATGCCTTTTGCTGGGCTCCTTTTCTGTCCTTCTTCCTCTTTCCAAGCACCCATCCTTGTGTTTCCTGGGATTACCTGGGAAATGTATTTACCCTAATCTCGACACTGGGCCACCTTTGGGGACACAAAGTAAGACAACACAATGAACCTCTAAGGCTGGAGCATTAGTAAGTTTCCTCTGACAGGGTAGGACCCAATATGTGCGTTATCTTCAAAGGATACATAAAGGTGAGAGAATCAATGAAAATCCTATTAGCCATGAATTCAAACTCACAGCGACTGGGTGCAATTCAAAGCAGAGTCAGGCTTCCCCATCCACTGTAGTATTTCCCAATAGGAGACAGATAGAAATCACAGCTCAGGGCTCTCCAGCCAGTGCTCGAAACACAGTCATTGGGGATGGCTTCTGTCTTTAAGAAAACAGAACTGGGCAATCCCTCTAGGAAAGATTTACCTCAAAACCAGTTAAACTTGGAAAAGAAAGAAAGACAAATCTAGCATTTAAATGGGATTATGAGCGTCTATTCCTTTGGAAAACTCACTTGTGAGATCAGCTCGCGCCTGGATAATAGCGGATAAATGAGACTGGATGGTGCTGACACCTGCGCCAATGCCCGTCTTGTCTCTGACAAGGTGTGGCTGAGCATTGTCAATGAAATGGGCTCCTCATTATCCCTGCTATTGTTCCAAGAATCAAAGCTATTACCAAAGCCCATAACTCAGCCACAATAGGAGGAGAAGTGAGAAAATAGGTGACGGAGTGAATAATATTCTCAGAACGGCATCTCCCAGCTAATTCCTTTTCCAATTTGATGTTTTTCATTACCAAGGTTGTCCATGATCATAATGAAAACACAAACAATGAAGATACACATAAAGCAAAAGACTCCCCTCCCTTCTCCAGACTCCACTTCTGGAACCAACCTCTATGGCTTTGTGCCCGACAGCTAGAGAGATGCTAAGAGCAGGCACAGGCTTACAAAATAGCCCCGTGGCCACTGTTGCATCCCCTCCACTGCCGTGTACCCCAAGCCTTCTCTGTCACCAGCCTTGGGTTGTTTAGATGATCTCAGAGAACGCCCCAGCATGGCCAGTCCTTATTTTATCCATTCTGCTTGTGACATTTAGTCTGTACAAACAATTAGAAAGTGAATGTCTTTGTACTTTATTCATGAGAAAATTTCTGCAAAAATGAGTTGCTCAAATTGTAGTTACTAAGCTTAAGGACAGGCATCTTTTTTTTTTTTTTTTTAAATCTTGCTTAATACTATAAAGTGCCCTCCAAATTAGGCAAACAAACAAAGCTTGTCTTAGTTAGGTTTCTGTTGCTATGATAAAACACCATGACCAAAAGCAACTTGGGAAAGAAATGGTTTATTTCAGCTTTAGTTTATAGTCCAGCATGAAGGATGGATGTCAAAGCAGGAACTTAAGGTAGGAGCTGATGCAGAGTCCATGGAGGGGTGTTGCTTACTGGCTTGCCCCTCATAGCTTGCTCAGCCTGCCTTCTTTTTTTTGTTTGTTTGTTTTTTTTTGCTTTGTTTTGTTTTACAAGACAGGGTTTCTCTGTGTAGCTTTGTGCCTTTCCTGGAACTCACTTGGTAGCCCAGGCTGGCCTTGAACTCACAGAGATCCGCCTGCCTTTGCCTCCCCAGTGCTGGGATTAAAGTTGTGTGTCACCACTGCCTGGCACAGCCTGCCTTCTTATAGAACCCAGGACCACCCACCTGGGGTAGCACTACTCCCAAAGGGTTGGCCCCCTCCCACTAATAAAGAAAATGTTCTCCACACGTATCTACAGGCAATCAATGAGGCATTTTCTCAATTGAAGTTCCTTTTCCTAAATAACTCTAGCTTTGGTCAAGCTGACAGAAAGCTAACTGGGGCAGGCATTCTTGTCTTAATTTGCATTTCTTTTAGAGTGGCTTCATTTGAGCTTTTCCCTCGTGTTTATTGGCTTCTTGCATTTTTCTTTTTCTTCTGTGAACTGTGTGGAATCAATTACCTGAATGAGACCAAGAAGGAACTTCTCATTTGGAGCTTGTAATGGTAGGGATTGGCCACATCGCTTGCATTGGGGAGTCACTTAAAGGCAGGTAGGGGACTTGGGACATTTTCTAGCAGAAGATAGGGAAGCTTTTCATTCTGATGTACCCTGGTTAGAGGTTGTTGGTCCAAAGAAGCTGGAGAAAGACTAACTAGCAGCTCAGTACCCCATGTAGTTGGTTTGGACAGCCAATTGGCTTTTCTTGGTTGGTCCTAGCAGAATGTTGACAAAAACTAGGGAAGCTTTTGTGGGAGCCCATTTTCAGGTTCCTCATGGCTTTACCCAGCAGGTCTGCATAGAGAGGATGATTGGACCACAGGCCTGAGTGCAGGTGTCTGAGATGGTCTGTACTTGGCTGTGCTGGGGGGAGGTCTTTGTTCCACCCCTTGGCATGTCTATAAATACCCTAGGGCAGAGACAGTCAGGGCCCATTGGAATAGGTTCCAGGCCCTCTCCAGGCTATCCTGTATTTTATATCTGTTTATCTTTACACTCTAAATCCTTCTAATATTTCCTGCTGCTCTCACTCAAGAAAACTCTGGGAAACTGTGGGTTACTGGGTAGCTGCCCCACAAACTTTGTCCTTTACTAAGTTTTTGATGTGTGAGGCCGGTTGCTGCAGAGATTATAGTTTTTGCCACAGCATGTGAATTAGAGTGCTGTATTATAGCCTGGTTATTGCCCATTAGTATAGATGGTCCCCGGTTAAAGTGGCTCAAGGCGTGATTTTCCTCTTTCAGTGATGTGAAAACAATGTGTACTCAGTAGAAACTGGGTTTTGTACTTTGGATGTGGCAGCTTTCCAGGCCAGTAATATGTGGTATGATCCTGTGATATGGGACAGTGGCTGAGAGCCTCAGCTCACAGATGACCATGCAACCCAAAATGGGGTTAAAAGTTGTATTGTTAAGCAAAAAGTAAGTATGCACAATGCATTTCGTGTGTATATGGGTGTGTGGGTGTGTGTGTGTGTATGCGCGCATGTGCACGAATCTGTATTTGCATGGATGCAGAGGTCAGGAGAACCTCCAGCATCATTTCTCTGGTATGTTATAACTTTGTCTTTATCTTAGACCTTATCTTGGTCTCTCACTGGCCTGGAACTTTTTCAGTCAGGCTACTGGGCAGCTAACAAGCCCCAGAGATCTGTCTCCATCCACTGTCTTCCATCAGTGGGATTAAAAGCACGAGCCATCACATATAGGCATTTTACACAGATTCTGGCGATCTGAACTCAGGCCCTCGCTGGGTCTGCAAGGCAAATACTTTACCACGGAGCCATCTCCCTAGCTCCTTGAGGCGTTTCCTTTTCTCACATTTTCAACTGGAGATGGCGCTTTATTGTCTGACCCCCACTGGGAGCTGAGGAGCATTTGGATATTAGCTCGCAATCTCTCCATTGTGTCCTCATTTCTCTTGCCTGTATTTCTGCAGGGGTATTGCTTTTTTTTTTTTTCCAGGTAGTTTCTGAACTCAAAGCTAGGACACTAATATTGCAGCTTCAACCTCTGGGATTCTGCTACACAATTAAAAATGGGAAAATTATGAGTGTTGGCTTGGGTAGACTGTTAAAAACCAAAGAGTGCAGGTGTACACCTCTCTTCTGCAATACAGCTAGGTTGCTTTGTTTAATAAAGAGAATTTAAACCTCTCTAAATAACAAGCTTTGTAGATGCAAAAGGAAGCCTGTTTTGTCCTTGTATAGGTCATGTAAGGTTGAGGAGTGTGTGTGTGTGTGTGTGTGTGTGTGTGTGTGTGTGTGTGTGTGTAACTGGGAGCAGTATTTATGGCATCTATGAAGTGGGACAGAATGGGGTCCCATGGATGCCTTGCTCTTCTCTGTTGCTCTCTTTTCACACACAGATTGATAGGCACATAGACAAACGGCATCCTGAGTGCAAAGAGGCTCCCCAGAAGCTTTCCTCAGTGCAAGATTGAAAATCCAGTTTTGACAAGAATAGCCCCAGATGTTACTATTTAAATCCTGATTGTTATACACACAGTAGGTCAATAAATCATGAGGCCCACAGCTGCTCCAGGGTTTAGAACCATTCGGCCCCAGGAGTGAAGCCCACAGCAGGGAGGAGATAGGATGCACAGAAGGCTCCTTGAGAATCAAACATTTCCTTATGTGCATCTGGGTCAACTGTGGGGAGTTGCTCTCATAAAGGATATTTTATGAACCTGAATAATAAGAAATTATATAAATATACATAACAAGTCCCTACAATACATATGGAGGGAATAAAGAACAGCTAAGTAATGGAGAATTAAGTGTACTGAAGGGTTCATCCAGCCTCTTATTAAACCATGAGAGAGAAGTTTGTGTATTTATGATGTCACCTTGACGTTGAAGGGTGTTTATCTCTAAACAAGGATTGCTTGGGTTGGGCCTCAAGGATAAAGACGATTTGAGAGGGTTTGAGACTAAAACTAGGGAGCAGGCTATTCTGGTTTGCTTTTCTGTTGCTATAATAAAACACTCTGATCAAAAGCAAGTTGAGGAAGAGGAGGGTTTAGTTCAGCTTATACTTCCAGGTCACAAGCTATCACTGAGGAAAGTCAGGGCAGAAACCTGTGGCAGCAATCATGGAGGATGGTTGCTTACTGGCTCACTGTCTAGATCATGCTTAGCTAACTTTCTTATACTGCCCAGACACACATGTTTAGGGATGATGCATCTCACAGTGGACTTGGCCTTCCCACATCAATCATCAATCGAGAAAATCTCTTACAAAACGGCCATAGCCAGTCTGATCATGGCAATTGTCAACTGTTGTTGTCTTCCCACGTGTCTCTAGGTTGTGCCAAGTTGACAAACACTAACAAGCACATGGGTTAAGGGCACACATGCAGTCATGTGTTCATTTGCTCACTCAAGTTTATTACACTTATGTATTCAGTGAGTGCTAACTGAAAGCCTGGCCTCATACATGGTTTGGAGGTGCAAATGCTGATGATTCCAATCCCGTGGGCTTACAGTGTAGAAGAAAATCCAGAAATAAATAGTAAGCAAATATATGAGGCTGGGTGTAGGGTGCTGCCTATAATCCTAGTATTCAGGAGCCTGGGATGAGGAATCCAGCCCATCTGGACTACATAGCAAAACCTTGTTTCAAAATAAAACAAATCACATGAATATATGTGTACTTCTGGTGAAACTAATAAAAGAAAGAAAGTACATTCTCTGTCCAATGCCAGAATAATGAGTTAGGAAGATTGTACCAGGCTTTTTCTTTTGGGCTACCAACCAGCTCCCAAATCATGACACAGAGACTTACTAGTTATGAATGCTTGGCTTAGCTAGGCTCATTTCTGGCTAGCTCTTTCAATTTAAACTAACCTGTTCCTCTTTAATCTACCTTTTGCCTCGGGGCTTTTTACCTTTTCTTACTTTCTGTCTCTATGTCTGGCTGGCTAGCAGCTGCCTGGCTTCTTGCCCCGGGCATGTTCCCCGTTCTCTCTTCCTTCTCTCGTTCTTCTCTCTCAAGCCTAGATTTCTCCTCCTATTTATTCTCTCTGGCTGGCTGTCCTTTCTCCTGCCTGGCTGTTGGCTGTTCAGCTCTTTGTTAGACCAATCAGGTGCCTTAGGCAGGCAAGGTGAAACAGGTGCAACACATCTTTTTCACAATTAAACACACATCCTTACGTCATTAAACAAATGCAGTATAAACAAAGGTAACACACCTTTCCACAGTTGAAGTGATAAGCTGCAGCATAAACAAAAGTACCCCGTCTTTGCCCAGTTAGAATGATGTTCCACAGCAGAAGATGGACAAGAAAACCCTTGTGACATCTCTGGCTGTTAACTTTTGGTCAACCTGGCTGGGCTAAACGATGTCTAGATAGCTGGCAAATGTTGTTTCAGGCTGTGTCTGTGTAAGTGTTTCTGGGAGAATTTAGAATATGAACTGGTGAATGAAAAAAGAAGGTGTCCCTCCCCAGTGGAGTGGGCATCATTCAATCCCCCAAAACCTGAAGAGAGGACAGATGAAGGCAGGGTGAACTCACTCTCAGCTGGACTCACTACCTTCTCCTGAACTTAGACATCAGAGATCATGGTCTTGGAGTTTTGTGATTCATAGTGCAACATCAGGAACCATCAGCTCCAAGTCTCAGGCTTTCTATCTCAGATGGAACTTCATTATTGGTTTCTCTGGTGCCCAGCTTACAGACTTACAGATCATGGGACTTCTCAGCCTCTGTAATATGATCTAATTCCCATGATAAATCTATTCTTGTACATATCTGTCTACACCCTAATGATTCTCTTTCTTTCCTTCCTTCTTTCTTTCAAAATTACTTTTAATTTTAATTATGTGCATCGTTGGGGGTGAGGCTATGTGAGTGTAAGTGCATGCAGAGGCTAGAAGAGGATGTCTGCCTGTAAGAGTTGGAGTTACAGGCAACTGTGAGCCTTGAGGTGGGTACTGAGAACTGAACTTGAGTCCTCCAATTATGCTCTTAGCCACTAAGCAATCTTTCTAACCTCTGATTATTGATAACCTTGATTAATACATATTTCAGTGGGACATATTAATGCTTAAAAAAACTACTACTGATTTATGTGAACTTCACATTTAACTAGACATATGTATTTTATCTGTCAGCTCTACATTGATATGGGCTAGCCATATGAGGTATTCTGGTTATTGTCAGCAACAAATGTAGAGGAAGCAAAGGCTCAAATGCACTGGAATGTAGGGATTATGTTTTCATTGTTCTTGGAATCCTATAACTGTCACGATGCTAAGACCAACCTATTACAGAAATATTCTCCAGTTATGCCCATTGTCTTGACAATTAGCCCATCATATTAGATAGGTATGAGCCAGCTAAGAGCTAGCCATAGATGCCAATGGGCTTCCAATACCCAATGGCTTGGGTTATATTTCTGTCCTAGTTTGTTTCTACTCTAGAAATGTATTTCTCTCAGTTTGGAAGACTGGGAAATCCATGATGAAGGCACCAGGAGTTTCAGCGCACAGATGGTCCTTCATCCTAAGTCCTTACTAGTGCAGAAGGCAAGGCAGACTTCTGGGGTCACTTTTGTGAATACATTAATCCCATTGGTGAGGGGCTGCCTCTGTGACATGATCACCACCCCAAAGGCCTGCCTCCTAACCATCATACTGGCCATTTAGTTTCTAAATATGGATTTGAAAGTTCATAAGCCTTCAGATCAAAGCAACTTCTTTTTGTCTTTAGTTATTCAAACCCATACCTTTCAGAAACACGCAGTGATTTCATTCTTAAATTTTGATGGACTAAAACTTTTGGTTCTAGTCAAAGCTTTGGATATATAGACAAAATGGAAGGAACTAAAGCCATTAAGTTTTAATTTTCAGTAAGAAAATTGGACCCAAACAAGAATTTCATACACATATTTCTTGCCTCCTTTCTTCATCAGAGCACAAATTGGGAAAAAATCCCGAGGACAGGAAATTTCAGATCTGGCTTGTCCTTACTATGAATATTTTTAGGTAATTGATCCTACTCACAAATTTAAATGCATGGTTTTCAGGTTGGTGAGCCATCTAATAAAGCAATAGAAATTATTCCTAAATGGACAAAAAGAGGAGAGTCCACAGAGATACTTCAATAGCTTGGGGAAAATGGATTCTCAGCTGCATTTCTCTGAGATGCCATGAGTGTATCAGATATCAGCACCTAAGGAGGCCAGAGCTGGGAAGAGTGGTACAGACCAGAGAGAGCATCAACAATAACAAAACCTCAGACCCCTTCCAACAGGGTGGGTGGGTCAGATAACTCCTAAGGGAAAACAGGAAAGCCAAAGATCATCTTCTATTGTCCACATGCTCAGGCTTCCATATTCAAAGACAGATTTTTAAATATGTATCATCATCCCAGTAAACAGAGCAAGATCTTTAAATATGTATCATCATCCCAGTAAACAAGGCAAGCTTGCTAATAACAGTGCAATTCAGCCAGCACTACTCCAAATAAATGCATCAGGAATGCCATCACTATAATCAGATTAACAGCTGCCCTTCACATTCTGCTTTGAATAATCATTCAGGTTCTCTTTTGTCTGCTTGACAAGTATGAGAAGTTTCTTGAGCATTTTTCTGTGTATTGCTTATTAGTCTGTGTAGGTGACTTGATACAGTAAAACTTCTACTCAGGATTTCACCAGGATTTTTGTGCTACATGTCATTATTCTTTATGGGACTTAGTACCCTTTCTGAGAGCAATCCTACAATAGGTGAAATGTCATTATTTTCAAAACTACCCTCACAGATTATTAGCTGTTCCATCCCCTTCTGAGTACTTTCAACTCACATATCCAAGCGGTTGTTCATAATTGCATTATTCCTGGGCTGATTCTTCTTGTCAATAAAGCCTGAAAATGCCTTTTCAATAGCCAGATACCCACTCCTGTGAACAAAACTGTCTCCACCCATTTGGAGCATTGGGCAACAGCTGGGCTCTTTTGTAAATAAATTGAGATCTAGTGATGAATTTATTTGCTATTGTAGTTGTATTCATGGTATGAAAGCCTTTGAAATCCAGAGCTGTACTATCTGCGGTACAGCATTTTTATAACTTATGAAACCCAAGAGGGAGAAACATTGTCATCATTTATTTAAATTTTTATCAGAAACAAAATGCTTTTTTCTGGCTCACCCATATGAGGGCACAAAAAGACAATAAACAATAAACAGGCTTGTTAAAATGGTTTCTGCAAGCATGTAATGAACACCTACTCTTCCGGAAGGAG
The DNA here is from genome assembly GCF_004664715.2 of Peromyscus leucopus. Classification (NCBI taxonomy): domain Eukaryota; kingdom Metazoa; phylum Chordata; class Mammalia; order Rodentia; family Cricetidae; genus Peromyscus; species Peromyscus leucopus. The sequence continues at coordinate 122,952,992 of NC_051066.1, read as the reverse complement.
GCGGGCATTAGCCATGCACATTAATAGTCCTTCTAAGAGAGGGACTTCAAACTTGGAATTGATTTTTATTTCTTTTGCTCAGTTCCCTTTGACAATCACTTGACCCCTTCCCACCGTGCTTTTCTGTCTTACTTGACCCCTTTCCCTCATGGTTTTTGTCTTGAAAACATCAAATATTATGATTCAATCATACATAGAGAAAGCTAAGGGAAAGCCCTGGAAAATCAGCCATTGACAATTGTTCAACATAGAAGCAGGCCATAAAGCCTTGCCAGACTTTTCTATTCCTGTCAGAAAAATTCACTTCTCTACTCCCACGTACTTTCCATTCTTCAGAGAAAGTAAGAGCGTTTCGTTGTGATTGGTGCTTTCCATTAACTTGTGTGTCTGTTATTCCCAACCATCTCCAGCAGGAATTTGTTACCCATTAATATTTTCACATACAGCAAGAGAATATTCTTTCCAAAGAGAAGTTAATTTAGAGCCAAGGTCACTGCCAAACTTGCAAAACAAAGTTGGATGTAGTTCCATAGTGTGGCAGTGGTTACTATGTTTCTGTGGTTCAGTGCCTAGAGTGAGTCCTCACTGTGGGTGTGTGTGGAGTTCTTGCAGGAGAACAGTAGTAGACCAGTACTTCACTTCTTCACTTGTAGCATATTCAAAAAGGAAAAAGTCTTTGTGCCAGGTTTGATGGAGCACAACTGTAATCCCAGCACTTGGGAGTCTGAGATAGGACTGTTTGAGGCCAGCCTAAGCTACATAGAGCATTCAAAACCAGCCTTACAATACAAATTAGACTGGGTGTTTTTGTTTTTGTTTTTAAAGCGGACATACAATCAGGAAGGAGCAAGGGTGGATCTGGAAGGAGTTAGGGGGAGGGGTGGGAAGGATAAATATAATCAAGGTACATTACATGTATTGTATGTATGAAATTCTTAAAGAATTAATATTAAATTTTAAAAAGGAACAGCTATGTGAGACCCTCTCCAAACAAAACAGCCACCTGAAAACTGGATTCTGTTTTTTGAAACACTGAAGATTTGTTTGTATTAACCGAGTAACTCCTTCAGATCTACTGGGATAAAAGAAAGCTAGGTGGGACAGGAATGCTCGGCAGTTTTCTACAGAAATCGTGGTTCAGCCAATGGGAACTCAGCCAGAAGTATAGATGTCCTCAAATCCAGTTAGTGCTCTGCTCCATACAGTCCTTTCTGCAGACAACATTACTTCCTCCTCTAGCCTTCTCCAGAAGTCTGTAAAGGCTTCCTAACCCCATCTAATTACAATGAACCAGACAGCCCATCCCAGCAGAGTTTCCCATGAGGCTGTACATACCACAGGAGGTTGGAAACCCTTGGCAAACGCAGATTCCAACACTTTCCAAGGTGTGTACCTGTTGCTAAGTAGAAACTTCCCATTTTCCCTAAAGCTTCTAATTTTCTCCTGATAACATGGGCAACTTATTGATTTCTAAAAACTCCCAGGCAAACTCCCTGTCCCTCCAGTAGTCATTCCATCCCTGAGAACTAGGGAGGAGTCATGAACCAGATTTGTAATGTTTTCTTAGACAAGGTCTCCATATGCAGCCCAAGGGCTATCTGACTCTTCCTAGGCTGGCCTTCAACTCTCCACCCTCCTGCCTTAGTTTCCCCAGACCTGGGATTCCAGGCTTGTATCGCTACACTTGGACCTAGAATCACAATAATGATGCTTAGCTGGGTTTTTATTATCACTAGTTAACTGAGTTTAAAAGTCACATTTCTTCATGCAGGCTACGCTCACATATATGTGCCTATAAAAGGCAAATGATCCTCTTATTGAATTATTTGTATATTCAGTGGGAAACTATTGACCATCAATTTATATGAAGCTCTGAGCCATGAGTTATCAGGGAAGATTATGGCCCCTGACTTCCTAGAACTCACAGGCTGGGGGAAAGTGCATGAATCCTGCCAAATAGAAGCTATCCACCCACTAAAGCAACTATGTCAAAAGTGCTTGCTTAGTGCTGAAGCAAGTTAACAACTCTGAAAATAAAAAATAAAAAAAAAGAGGTAGAGTGGGAAAGGAATGCCTATTCTTTATATTGAATTTCCGAGATTGCTTATGGGGAAATTTAATGTAAGTGTGAAATGCAAGATCACGTACCAACCAAGAGAACAAGAAGTATTGAAAAGAGTGTATATAATTTATTTGTAACTATACTATAGGAGATCATGACTTTAATCAGAATTAAGTAAAGCATCACTGTATTTTTTTTTATCCTGGAGCCCAACACATAGATTTTCCTGAGCATCACTTCAAGCATGGCCCTGTATGTGCTAGCAGCTTGCACAACTCATACACCCCTAAAATGGGTTTGCAGCAGATTGCACTGTTTCACTGGTGTAAGGTGACCTTGCACTTTAAAGAGACCCTGGAGTCTGGGGATGTGGAATACTTGACTAGCATGTACAAAGCCCTGGGTCCAATTCCAGCACTGCACAAGCTGGCTATGGCAACATAGACCTAGAATATAGCACTGGGAAGGTGGAGGCAGGATGATCAGACATGCACAGTTATTCTCAGTTATATAATGAATTTGAGGCCAGCCTTGAGAGATCTACACACACACACACAACACACACACACACACACACACACAGTTCAGCTCTTTCCTGAAATAAAACACCCTTGAATTTCAGTAGCTTGATATAAGAGTTTATTTCTCTCCTTCCTAACTGGAAGCAGCTTTTCATAGGTGATTCTGAGACCAGTATCCTTCCAGGTCGAGGCTCTAACATCTATCAGAATTTTCTGTTTCTAGCTTACAGGCAAGAGACAGTGTAGCAGGTCCAGCGGGAGGTTAGTATGCCCTGGCTCTGGGAAGAGCATGTATCATTGACCAGAAGCAGTCAAAGCCAGCTGAACCTCAGGAAAGCTGGGATAGAAGACCTACCTGCCTGCCAGAGGGAAGGGAAATAAATCAGTGAAAAAGTGACTCATTTCTACCCCAAATCCTGATATTTCTGACATGGCTTTCACAGAGAAGAAAATGTTATTTACATATTCCAACCATATCAGGGAAGAATTTCATTAAGTAGTGCCTTGGAAATTATCTTAATCCTTAAGGGTCTTCATTGACTTAATCTTCAAACAGCAAACCAACCACTAAAAATAGGAAAATTATTCTTACTAAATTACTCTTGTACCTCTCAGATGTCATTTCATTGTTTATTTGTGAGAGTGTGACCCATGTCCATTACCAAGCACTGTGGTGACTGAACTTCGATCGTAAGACATAAGCATTCTTAGAAAAGGCTAGCGGAATAACACCAATATCTGCTCCAAGTAGAGTTAAAGAAGGACTTCCTTAGACCATTTTTAAAATGGATTTTTAAGTGGGGGAGCTACAAACAAATAGAAAAATAAGTGTGTCCCCAATGTGACAGCCCTGTATCCCTGTCCAAGTGGGAGACATTCTGAGAGAGGTGTGATTAGCGAGTTGATCGTTGTGCAGACAGCATGGGGGTGTTTACACAAACCAGGGAGGCAGTGCTGTCCCTAGGTGACGCCATCTGGAGACTACTGTTATACATGCAAGCCATTGCTGACCCATCATCGTGTCGTAAGTGGTTGTTTTTTAATTCATTTTCTTTTGTTGTGCAAAACATTACCACAGATGCAGCTTAAAACAACATATACTTACTATTTCAGAGTTTTTCAGTCTCGATGGGAAAACGGCTCCCCAAAAAAGAGCATGTCAGCTTCCTAGTACTTCTGACCTGCTCTAATTGTGTTCATGTGTCCCTCTGCGACTTGACCAATGGGAGCCAAGAGGCAGGCACCTCAAGCAGTCAGAGTCCTCACTAAGGACACTGGCTTTCTAGTCATGTTCTAGTCATTCCTAGTCATTCCAAGCAATGATTTATTCGAATCTATTTTTTTTTTTTTCAAATTTTAAGTGCTTCCCAATTAGTATCCCACTGAGCTAGGCTGAGCTTAGAAAACTTGTGTCCTGGCCACGGCTCCACTTAGTTTATTTCATTCTCACCACTGGTAGTGGATGATACCACGGGTGGAGTCGGTTTTGCTCCCAGACACTGATATGGGTGGGAGACAGGCTTTGGGCAGTGAATTAAGGAGGACTGAGACAGGTCTGGGAAGTGAGGTGAGGAGAGGAAGAAGTGATGGAGACAGAGACGAACAGTTCCCACAGTGGGCATTGATGTCCATCCCTACGGGTCTCAGAGACAGTGTAGAGTTGACTCTCACTCCAGCAGCGTGGGTGCTGGAATTTACCACTCACTCTCCTCAGTCTCGATAGGAAAACCTGCCCTAATTGTGGGCCAGAAAATGTTCCAGCAAAGAGCCCTAGTGTTTATAGGCAAGCCTTGTGGTCAGTGTGTATTGGGGGAAAAATGTGTCAGGGCAAACACTACATACCATATCTAGAGATGAAAACATTCTCCAATTCTGCTACATTGCAACCTGGTTAATGCCTCTGGTTTGTTTATAAATACACAGATCACGTTTTTAAAGTTTTCAGGACTGAGGAGATAGATCAGTGGGTAAAGTGCTTGTCATTCAAGTATGAGAGCCTGAGTTTAGATCCCAGCACCCTTGTTAAAATCTGGACTCTCAGCACTGGGAGGCAGAGACAGGAGAATCCCAGGGATCCATTCACCAGTCTAGCCAATTGGTGAGCTCCAAGTTCAGAGAGAGACCCTGCCTCAAAAAACAATGTGGAGAACTACAGAGGAAGGCATCCTCTGACCTCATCCTTTTGCTACTACACATGCATGCACGGACACACACACACACACACACACACACACACACACACACACACACGCAGGCACACACTCACAGGCATACACACATACACACTTTTGTTGTTGTGTTTGGGGGGTTATTTTGGGGTTTTGGGGGGGTGTTTTTGCTTTGTCTTATTTTGTCTTGTTTGTTTGTTTTGAGACAGGGTGTTATGTAGCACAGGTTAGCTTCAAACTTGCCGTCATCTCCCTTCAGCTTCCCTGGTGCTGGATTACAAGTGTGTACCACCATGCTCAAGAAGAGATGGTCTAACAGCAGCTATCATGAGTCAGTTATTTTGATTGAGGAAACTGTTTCTAGAACTGCCAGTGGGCCCAGTCTAGACTTAAACTTTGGGGAACACACTGCATCTATAGTGGGAGACATACCCCCAGAGCTCCTGTTTTAATTGGGCAGAGGTGGCAAGGGGCTTGAGCAAAGCCTGTATTTGGTGGTTCCGTGGGGGAATGGCAGAGGGGATGGTGGCCTCTGTGGGTCTCCACCTCAGATCCTGACCCTGGGCTCCACAGGGTAAGGTGGGGGAGGAGCCCGAGGCTCTTTCTCTGAAGCCTGCCAATCCAGGTAAGACACAGGTGCTGCCAGAGCAAATCCCAGCTACTCAGTCAGACCCACAATACGGCTGTCAGTCATTCTGAATGAAACGCCATCCGAAAAGCACCACGGGAACAAAACGTTATGGTGTCGCTGCCTGACAAAGTCCACTCTCCTCCCCTACACAATGCCCACCACCTCTGTCACCTGCACTGCCATTGTCCTGGGGCCAGCTGCTCCTTGTCATTCTTTTCAAGATTTTCTCCTTAGCCTTACCAATGACCCGGGGGTGGGGGTGGGGGGTGTTACAAAAGTCATTTCTGTAGATGTCTCATCACTGAAACATTTCACAGGGCTGAGGGCTAACCCTAGCCTATCTCTTCTCTTCCCAGTTCTCACAGGATCCTGAAACCCAACACGTGCTTTTCAAACCACCATGGTGAGTTCTGTAGGCAAGTCCGAGGCACCGGCTGGTGATCTGTTTTTGCATTAATAAAACGACTTGCCAGAGGAAACACAAATGCTATTTTGGTTGGAAGCAGCATATCGCCCAGTCCAAAGGCAACAGTGAGGTAAGACTGAAAAGAGTTACTGGGAGGGGGATATCTGAGACGTTTTTTTTTTAAAAAATGAATATGCTAGAGATAAGCTAGAGTCACCTAACCAGAAGCCTGGACCTGCCAGCAGGTTCAAAGTCCAGAGCCTACAAGCAGCTAAAAATAAATGCAGCCCAGACAATTCTTGGTTTATCTGGCCCTTTCCTTGGGTCTTAATAAGTCATTAAGTTTCCTCAGAGTCAACCTCATTATGATGTTCCCATAAAAGCAACTTCCTGTTGCTCTGAGAATGGTGGATAATGGCCCCTGATATGTGGAAATTTGAATGCAAACTGATAAAAATCAGAATTTCTGCATGCGATGGATATTAAAAATACCAAACTTTTATGATTTTTGAATGTTAAGCAGCATCCCCAGGGCCGAGGCGACCCCGAGGTGTGTGATACGGTGAGTAGAAGAAAGGCAGAGTAAATGCCCTCACATCTTGCATCTTTAATAATTTGCCTGTCCGGCCTACAACCGGTGTGGTCTGTTCACACGCAGCCCACCCAGCCCCAGCTGTTGGAGTAAATAACTCCCCGGCAATAGTTTTCCAACGGTTCTTTGTCAGGCCACGGTCAATCTGCCTTCACAGAGCTTCACAAGAGAAGCCGTGCAGCCAACCAACTTCCATTTAGGGATCTCTCTGGACGTGGTTAATCTAAACTCAAGAACAAAATCATTCATATTTGTCCCTGTATGACAAGGATTACCACCATTGAAATCTTTATTATCTGCGTGTCACTTCCTTTGCTACTTAATCTCTTTCTCTTGTTCAATGGGCCCCTCTTATTTTCTTTCTTGTAAGAAACAGGAGGACACCCCCCCCCCCTTTCCTTTTAAAGAAATGCAGAGTTAAAAGGCCAGCTCAGCTTGACCACCTGGACGGATAGGGGCACCGTCCACCCAGCACCCCGCCAGCAGCCAGCTGTGACATTATGCGCTGCCAGCTTTGTTAAGTCCTTGCTTGTAGGATTGTCCTGACTCTGTTGACAACCACCCCCCACCCCGCCAATGTCCCAGTCTGATTGTCCTCAACGTTTCTTGTTCAGTGCTGTTTTGCACATTATTAAGCATGGGGAGTCTGTTAATCACAGTTCACGCCCTGTGGAAGGCCACACAGGGGAGGCAGAGGTGGGTGGGGAAGCCTGCTGGCAGGGCTGAATGTCTTGGGGGGGGTGGCCTATTCACACCCCTAACGAGATCATTACCAGTAGCTAAATACAAACCTGGCCTCCTGACCCTCTGAGGATGGGGTAGGGGGGCTGCAAGACATCTATAGTGTCTCAAAATCCTGCTCAGCTGCCTTCCATGCTAGAAGTTAAACCTGAGGTCAAAAGGTCCCTAGCCCTGTCCTGGATTCCCCAACTCCCAAGCCTCAGGTATCTAAGCAACACCCCTGGTGGGTGTAGCCCTCTGTTTGCCCAGCCCAGCTCTTCAGAGAAGTCTGTTGTGTCTCCTTCCTGGGACCACCTGGGACCTGACTTTGAGGTGACCCCTCCCCGTCTATCCAGCCTTCCCACAACTCCCAGCAGAGCCTGGAGGTGAGATAAGTAGTCCTTCCTTAGCCATCAGACCAGGCCAGGCACTGCCCCACACTGGATAAGTGAGGCTAGTAGGGACGAGGACTGTGCTTAGAAACTCTCAGACTCCTAGGTGTAGCCTGGAATTTTATCAGTGCTCACCAAGCCTGAAGCTGGGGGACCTGCGAAGTCTGGGACTCACTCTCAAGAGCAAAAGGTAAGTGAATGTGTAAAAATGTGTGACAGCGTGTGAGCTGTCCGTGGTGGCTATTATGTATTAGTGTTTATGTGAGTGTGTGAGTGTGCATTGTAGATATGACTGTTTTTATGCAACAGAGTGTGGGAGAGTAAGTGTGATTATGTGTATGTATGTGAGTGTGTTGGGATGTTTGTGAAAACGTGTATGAATGAATGTGTGTAAGTAGCAAGTATGGTTGTGAATGTGTTTGAGAGCATAAAAGAGTATGAATATGTATGTGAACAATAATGTGTTAGTATATATGTGAGCATGTGTATATGAGTGAGTGTGGTACAAATGAGTGTAAGCATGTGGGAGAGCATCTATGTATATGAATAAGTATTTTCTGTAAGTGTATTTACTGTGTATATAAAAATATGAATTATATACATGTGTAAGCACATAAGCACACGTATGAGATGCATATGTGTGAATATGTGCATGTTTGCATCTATCAGAATGTATGTATGTGTTTATGTATGCATGTGAAGCAGGAAAGATCACCTGGGTTACTGGGATGTCCAGTGATAAGGGACCCACAGGACTACTCTGGGTGATGACATGGCTCTCGGTGAGGTATGAGTCAGGAACTCGGATCCCTGTAGAAGGAGCTTGGTGACCAACTCCTTATTGTTAGCTTTACTTTTTTCTTTCTCAGACAAAACTATGGCATTCAAAGCAGAGAAATATCTTAGGTTACAAAGAAATACATTTACCCATTTGTACTATGTTTAAAGCCATTTATTCTGATAGATGCCCAAACTGAACCCTAGAAAAACACTCCAATTCCTTTTTACATTAAGAATGTAAGGACTGCTGTAACAGGAGCCTGTTTATGTCCGTTTTCTCAGACCTTCTCTGATGTGTTTTGGTTTTCTTTTCCCTTTAAAGCAAACACTTCCTTTGAAGGCATACTAAGGTAGAACACATGCCACAGTGGATTTCCCAGAGAAATTTCCCTTATCGAGGTCCCCTGTATTTTAACTGTCACTATAGCCAGAGGGACACGGGGACTTTCAATGATGCATTTAAACCCTGTTATACTTGAATGGTAATAATTTGTGGGAAATGTTTAGAGTGAGTAGAAGGTGGGGGTGGAAAGAAAGTGCCAGAGGTAGGCGAGCATGGCTGCAGATGGGGCTGCGGGCCTTCCCAGAGGCAGGCGTGCATGGCTGCAGATGGAGCTGCGGGCCTTCCCAGAGGCAGTTCTGCACAGACTGCCATGAGAGGCTGAGCTGACATTGTTAGCGGTGAATGCTTGATAACACTCTATTTTAAAAAATCACCCCGGCAGTGGTGGCACACGCCTTTAATCCCAGCACTCAGAGGCAGAGGCAGGCGGATCTCTTGTGAGTTCGAGGCCAGACTGGTCTACAGAGTGAGATCCAGGACAGCCAGGGCTGTTACAAAGAGAAATCCTGTCTCAAAAAAAAAAAAAAAAAAAAAAAAAAAAAAATCAAATGAAGTAGATTCGGATTTGATTGTTTTCTTTCTGTTCCTTCCCAGTGTGAAAGAGTGCCACCGTGCTCCTGAGTTCCCAGGAGTGTGAAGTGAGTGGAGGTGGGCTTTTTACCCTGACAAAGGCACACGATGTCTGAGGTCCTGCCTCTCTCTCTCTCACTTCTAATTAGAGAGAGGTGGTCTCTCCCCTTTCATCTCCCCGACCCCTTTCCCCACCCTCCTCTCACTTATCCCCTTCCCTCCTTCCTTCCTCTCCTCTCCTGGAATTATCCCTAGGGTGGGACAAGGATGAGACTGAGAGCCCCTCACAGGAGGTGGCAGCAGCACCCTCAAGGCTGTGGCCTTTCCATTCTTCCCGTGTTCTTTTTATCTTGAGTGTACTGGTGTGATGAGAAGGTCTCTACGGCAGTTTGAATGTAATTGGCCCCCATAATCTCACAGGAAGTGGCACTATTAGGAGGTGTGGCTTTGCTGGAGGAAGTGTGTTACTGTAGGGACGGGCTTTGAGGTTTCCTAGGCTCAGGATACCACCCAGTGAGTCAGTTGACTTCCTGTTGCCTGCAAGATGTAGGACTCTCAGCTATTCCTCCAGCACCATGTCTGCCTGCATGCCGCCATGCTCCCCACCATGGTGATAATGGACTGAACCTCTGAACCTGTAAGGGAGCCACCCAATTAAATGTTTTCCTTCTAAGAGTTGCTGTGGTCATGGTGTCTCTTCACAGCAATAAAAACCCAAACTAAGACAATCTCCAAACCCCTCTAAACTTGATTGATTCTTCCTTAATATGAGTTTGAGACCTTCAAACAGCAATAGTGTTGAGCTGGGGTTCCCCAGCCACCACAGCCAGCCCCCGCCTCAGAAAGATATCTGAAGTGTTCATCCCAGGGCTCACATAAAGCAAGTCTCGGGGCTCCTTGCAACTGAGAGCACCCCAGGGGTGCTGGCTATTGTGATGCCTGTCCAAGCCTTCACTATGTGGAGGGAAGAGAAAAATGCAGCGGTAGAGGGTTCGGGCTCCCATCTTCTCGCCCGTCTAGTAACCTCATAGCCATGTGTTCAAGGTGCGAACTTGATATTTCCCCCGGGGCACTTCATTGTCAGCAGGATGCCGCCCAGCTACCACTTACAAAGGAAGAAGGTGAGCTCGTGTAGAAAATGACCCCCGTGGTTTGATTTCTCTGGACTAGACTCTGGGAGCAAAGCTGTGAAACCCGAGACCTGCTACTTTATGAACTGGGGCAATGTCATGGTTCTGACCTAAAACTGCCCGCTAAGACCCGTGTTCCAAAAGCGCGGTCCCAAGTGCATCCCTTCAGAGATGGGGACTTGACTTCATAACAGACGAATCCATAATGAGTGACGAGAAAGTAACCAAAATTTTAGGAAGCGAAGCTTAGTTGACAAAAGTGGATTCTGAGGTCATTCCCTTGTGGACTGTGTTCTGTCTCCAGCTCCAGCAGCTCAGATGAGTAGCTTTGCTTCACCACAGGTTCCCCTCTGTGATATTCCACCTCAGCACAGGTCCATGACCTTCACAGATCCAAGTACACAAGGATTAAAACTTTGAAACAGTGCGCCAAAATACATCTTCTTTCCTTTAAGTTGATTGCGAGTGTTTTTGTCGCTGTGACAGAAAGCTGACCACCACAGATGCTGCATAATAAAATCTCTTTGTCAAGAGGGAGTCACCAGCCCTACCCTCTTACACGTCATCACAGGGAGCCACTTGAGCTCCATGACTTCAATTGGAGATTAAGTTGGGCAGAACTTAAACCTTAAATCCTTCCTTCCTCAATCTTGAACAAAAGAATTACTTCAAAGAGTTCCATAAACATAGAGTAGCTTTCTCCAGTGACTTGGGAAAGCAGCATCATTCTTCATGGGTGATGGCATATGCTTTTTATTGATTCATTATTTTTATTTTATGTGTATTGGTGTTTTGTCTGCATGTCTGTCTGTGCATCCGTGGACACCACAGAAGCCAGAAGAGGGCTTTGGATTCCCTGGACCTAGAGTTTCAAGCAGTTGCCAGCTCCCATGTGGGTACTGGGAATCAAACCCATTCCTCTGTAAGAGCAGCTGGTGCCCTTAACCCCTGAGAACCCATGATGACATTTAAAACATTAGGTTTACTTCCTCTCCTTGCCTGGCAGCCTCTGAGGAAACAGCTGAGCCAGGACAGATAAAGTGGAAAGTAAAGGTTTTTCATTATACTCTCTTTAGGTTTTATCATTAGGTGTAAGAATTTTCATGATGAGAAAACACAATTTTCAGGTTCAGGGAACCCGAATAGAATTTGGTCTGTCTGTTAAAGAACATAGCTTTATCAAAATGGGCCTGTTACTTTATAACATGCTTCTGCTATCTTCATGCCCGGTTGGTTCCTCCTTATTTAGTTGGCCTTCTTCCTATTTCTCAAATGCTCCAAGGCTGGCCCCACCCAAGGCTTTTGCATTTGCACTTTTTCTCTACATCCTCCCATGGTTCCTTTCCCACTTAACCTTTAACCCAAATGGAGTCTATGCGAAGCAGACTTTCTGCAGTAGCCCCTGTCCTGCTCTGCTGACCTGGGGACACTTTCTGGTGTTTAACTCTGTCTCATCTCCTTGTTCACGGTCTCTCTCCTTGAGAGTCTTGTCCCTCATTCTCATGGAGCAATTAATTGTGCTGGGCACAGAATAGGCACCCAGGAAATACCCATTGGCAGAACCCCAGTTGGAGGATAAGGAAAACTCATTGATGCTCTTTTTTGGTGCTTCTTTAGACAGTTCTTCCCTTTCAGGATTTTATTTGTGGTGGAATCATGCTTTTAGTGTGCTGGGTTTCCAGCCATGGATTCTGCACAGTAAAGAAGGTATCTGTGTCAGGCTGGAGAGATGGCTCCATGGTCAGGAGCACTAACTGCTCTTCCAAAGGACCCATTCAGCTCCCACTGCCCACTTCAGGTAGCTTTCAACTGCCTGTAACTTCAGCTCCAGGGAATCTGACACCCTCTTCGGGCCTTCATGGGCACTTGTATGCATGTACATAACACACACACACACACACACACACACACACACACACACACACTCTCACTAGAAATGCTATAACTTTTCAAATTATTTCTATAAAGGGTTGTGGTATATGTCTGGTGATAGAGTACATCTTCAGCATGTACAAAGCCCTGGGTTTTTAATCTCCAGTGCTGAGGGTTGTGGTAGTGCAGCCCTGTAATTCCAGCACTTAGGAGGAGCAGGAGGACCAGAAGTTCAAGGTCATCCTCAACTACATGGGGAGTTGGAAGCCAGCCTGGGCTACATGAGGCTCTATCTGTACAAGTCTGTGGACTCTTGGTGTCGCTCTTAGTTAGCAACCAAATGTCGGCTGTGATCTTTGCCCTCCTGTTTATTATCCACAACTCTAAACCCACTTCAAGTTGCTCCTATGCTGAGAACCCATAAAGACATTTTCTGTAAGAGCTTTGAAGGATCGTTTAAAGAGCTCAATTCTACCAGGTTTCCCCTCGTCTCTCCAGGGTTCTTTTTGCACAAAAGTGCCCTTGCCCATGCTGAGGAGGCTCTGAGGAAATAAAGCACTCCAGGCTAAGACAGGTGTGGATTCGCCAGCCGTCCTGTGGTTCTTCTATTCATCTGAAGTGCTAACGTTTACCTTCCATTTTAGGGTTTTCCACATCGTTCAGTGAAAGTCTTTCTGAGTACATAAAATTTAACATGGTTCAAAAGTCCACCCCTCACCCTCTCTACCCCGTTCATATATTCCTTTCTAGCCCATCATCTCTTCTATCCTGTCCCATGCTGTTCCTTAGAGACAGTCAATCTTGCTGGATTCTCATTTCTTCTCCTGTTACACAAAATTTTATAAATAAACACAAATTTCTACTTTCTAAAGACACTCTTTTTCATTTTTCCATCTCAGTTCACATGCCATCTACCTCAGCATTTTTTACAGCTGCCTAGCACTCCATTTATGGATACACCATGGTTTATTAACACATCTTCCTCTACTGGCTCTCAGAGTACTGAAAGCTTCCAATGGAGAGAAGCAACCAATAGTCCTACCCATCTGTGATGCTTATGAACCACAACACCAAGCATTACAGAATAACCCTAAAAGTGCAATAGTAGCACTCATATCTTGGCAATAACCAATATCTCTCTACTCAGACTTGAGACCTGCTTAGCAGAAGGGAATCCATGCCTGGTACTGGAAACCTAGCCAACTACCTGGGCCTATGGAGGTCATGTAGAGGAGAAACAACTACTGATACTGATTGCATTCTAAATATTTGTCCTTATATCCACAGATTAGTGAATTCTCATTCCTCGTCAAAGACACGTCTCTTTGCAACAGACAGAGATTGCTGAAGAAAACCCTGACCAGTCAAAATGCAGAGAAGAACTGATCATAGGGTGCCAGGCCACAGTTCATACATCTACACCACAACTCCTGAACCCGAGACTCAGGGACATCACGGACGAGAGGGGTGGAAAGATTATAAGAACCAGAGGACCAGGAAATCTGCTGGGAGATTGCACCTACTAGAAATGACAGGGCAGCTACACCCATGATACCTCAACAATGTGGCTTCTTAAACAAGACCTGAAGAAGAACACTAAAAGACATGCTAACATAGGATCCCTAAACAGAGAACTACAGGCAGCTAAGGAATGTTGAAAGCTGGAGAAAGTCTTCGCCAGGGGTGAACCCTGTAATTGGTTATCCAATACCAAGTGGTCAGCCCTGAAATCATATACATACAATTAATTCCAAATGGACTCAGTATATATATATATATATACATATATACATATATGTATGTATGTATATGCAAGGCAAGTCATAAAATTAAGCATTTGATTGGGGACTTGCTTATAGTTTCAGATGGTTAGTTCATGATCAGCATGGCAGGCAGCATGGCAGTATGCAGGAGTGGTGTTGGAGCAATAGCTAAGATCTCATGTCTGAGTATCAACTTTCAGGCAAGAGAGCGCATGAGATATATGTATCTCAGTAACAAATAAAAAGAGACTATGAATTCAAAAGGGTAAAATGATGTGATTATATTTTAATTTTCAAAATCTACAATAAGAAGAAAAAAGTACTCTCCTTAGATTGTTTTCAGTATTTTACAATTATAAGCAATTCTGCCTGTATCTTTTTATATCATGAAAGAAAGGCATGTCTTTAGAGTCAGTTCCTAAACTTGGTATTCCTGGACTAGGGAATATTGGCTCATACAGTCTCATTGACTGTTGCTAAGCTCTCCACTTCTGAATCACAACCGTCTGAATTCTCATTGGTGCATAGAAAGGTATCCCTATCACAAATGATCTCAAAATGTGTCCTAGTCAGATAGACAAATGGTGTCTCTGCCTTCCCTTGGCAGGTGTCTCAATAATGATAAGGTTGAGCAAGTTTTCAAACATCCAAGAGCTCTTGTAGCAGCCTCTGGTTGAAAACTGCCTGTTCTTGTCTCTTTCTCATATTCTAGGCCATGCTGCTTTTTTTCCCCTTGCAGTTATTAAGGAGTCTCTCCCTGGGGGGAGATGGGGCCCTTGTGATGTATGTTGAAAATATTTATAGTCTATCAGATAAACTTGGGAACTTTTAAAAATTCTACTTACATTTGTCAATCTTTTCATCTGTTGCTTCTAGATTTTGAGGCACATTTAGAATTCCTCTTCTTGACACCAAGTTATGAGATATTTAATGTGTTTTCTATACATGTTTGAGTATCTTTTTCTACTCCCACCCTCTTTGATGCTGTCTTCCCCTGCAGCCCAGGTTGGCCTGGACCTCTGGGTGCAGCCCAGACTGAACTCAAACTGTGATCCTTCTGCCTCAACCTTACAAGTGCTAAGTGTCTTCATTTTTTTTTTTTTTTTTTTTTTTTTTTTTTTTTTTTTTTTTTTTTTTTTTTTACATTTTTGAGTCTAAATTTTAGACTAATTCACTTGGAAATTTTTCTTATGAATGATAATAGGACCTTATGTGCCTGAGGATGTCACCAGATGTGCTTTGTGGACAACACTTCCTTTACCCTTGTTCAGTTAGTATATCCATTTTGCAGAGGCAGAAGTTGAAGTTTGCACAGGCTATGGTGCGCGATAAAGCCATGTGGTAGATGATGGAGTCATTGGCAGGGCAGGGTTAGTAGCCAGGACCCAAGAACCCACCTTTAATATTATCATGCCTACTCACCAATAACATAAATTCTTTTTTCCTTTTTTTCTTTTTCTTTCTTTTTTCTTTCTTTCTTTCTTTCTTTTTTTTTTTTTTTTTTTTTTTGTGTGTGTGTGTGTGTGTGTGTGTGTGTGTGTGTGTGTCTTTTGAGACAGGGTTTCCCTGTGTAGTCCTGGATGTCCTGGAACTCTCTGTGTAGAGCAGGCTGGCCTCAAACTTACAGAGATCCAGCTGCCTCTGCCTCCCCAGTGCTGGGGTTAAAGGTGTGTGCCACCACTGCCCAGGCATAAAACCGGTTCTTAATTGTCACTGTTTGATGAGCAAGAAATACCCAAGAAGCTTAAGGTGTTGAGTTTTCTTTCATTGGCTTATTTCATGGCTTGCAAAAAATTAGTGGGGACCCATCTGATTTGTACCACAGCTCTGGATCATCACAACCATCTCAGACCCACCCATCAGGAGAGATTGAAAGAACAGATTGAGCTTTCTAGATCATGACTTCAGCAATAACTGCTATGAGTTTTTCAAAGGCAATGCAATATTGAATAGGAAAGTAATTTTCCAGGTAGAATGGGTGCTGGTTATAGATTTAAAATACAAATAGTATGAGAAGATTACACTTAAAAGTGCTGGGCTCCAGCTGACTACCATTGAACACAGAATGTCCTCCTGTCTCCAGCCTTCATTTGCCCGTCACATTGTCATTTAAAAGTAGTCATTTTGAAAGCAGTAATTCATTCTCTAGGTCCTTCCTTAACACAATTTTCAGCCTGCAATTTAGATGATAGGAAAATTACAACCTCAGTGCACTATATTATGTGATATAAATGTTATTGCAATTAAGCCTGCTAGGAATACACACACACACACACACACACACACACACACACACAACACACACACACACACACACATACACACACAATACAACTGACCTGAAATTTAATCTGCCTAACTGTTTCCTTTATGAGGAAGAGATTTCTGCTATTCTAGTAGCATATAGGGTCCAAACCAGTCTCAGAAACCAAGTGACCAGGTCTGAACAGAACTGTAATGGATGGAAGAAGTCTGAGGTTTTCCTTTCTTGGTCAGGACATGGGCATACAGAGCAAGCCTCATCTCAATGATGATTGTGAAGCAGCTAGCTATTCAAGCTAGAATGTCAGAGTGATTCAAGGTACCTTCCCCTACCTGCCCGAAGCCAAATGGGCTCCATGACTTGAAAGCCTTAGACATTTCAATTCTCCTGCAATCACTGAGACTCCACAGTGACATTCTTGAATCAATAGACAAGAGTTTGTCCTAGGCTGTCGTAATCATTCCCCAACTGTCCTTTGTGGAGGATACCTTACCTCCACACTTATTCTTAACTCTGTTGGGTAAACACTGGATCCTTTATAAATCTAATCAGACAACTCTCTGGCTCCAAAGCCTTCACAGACTCTCCTGCCAGTGTCATACCTTGTTGGGGTTGACAGTCCCCAACACACCCTCCACCTATACTTTTTATGGGCATTCTTGGTCAGCTAGGTTGGACTCTTCCCTCATCTGGGAAGCCCACACCTCTAAAACCCCCTGAACTAAGTCATTCCCTTTGTCTGTGTCCTGCTGAGGTCTTTGCTAAAAACATTTATCATGGCACTTAATGCAGTTATCAGTGGTAATGACTGCATTTTGTCTACGAGAGAATCAGTGCTGTTTCATTTCAGGGCATTGCTGCTACGTTAGGAAATCCCAATATGAGATGTGGTAGCTTGAATGAGAAATGGCTCCCACAGATTCCTGTGCTGGGCAGTTTTATGTTGACCCGACACAAGCTAGAGGCATCTGAAAGGAGGGAACCCCAGTTGAAAAAGTGCTTCCATAAGACTGGGCTGTAGGCAGATAAGCCTGTAGGATATTTTCTTAATTAGTGATTGGTAAGGGAGGGTCCAGTCTACTGTGGATAGGGATACCCCTGAAGTGAGGGTTCTGGTTCTGTAAGAAACCAGGCTGCGAAGACCATTACGAGAAAGCCAACAAGCCGCACTCCTCCAGGCCTCTGCATCTGCTCCTGCCTCCAGGTTTCCATCCAGTTTGAGTCTCTGCCTGGGAGATGTAAGCCAAATAAACCTTTTCCTCTCAAAGTTGCTTTGGGTCATGGTGTTTCATTACAGCAATGTTAACCCTAACTAAGACAGCATCAACTTGGTCCCCAGTTGGTGGCACTATTTGAGGAAGTTTAGGAGGTGTGGCCTTGCTGGAAAAAGAACAGGACAGGAATTGAGAGCTTCATGGCATCCCCCACTTCCAGTTTGCTCTTTGTCCTAGTAAGGTTTCTATTGCTGTGATGAAACACCATGACCAAAGCAACTTGGGGAAGAGAGGGTTTATTTGATTTTACACTTCCTTATCAATGTTCCGCATCAAAGGAAGTCAGGACAGGAACTCAAACAGAGCAAGAACCTGGAGGCCGGAGCTGATGCAGAGGCCATGGAGAGGTGCTTCTTAGTGACTTGCTCAGCCTGCTCTCTTATAGTAATGAGGACCACCATCCCAGGATGGCACCGTCCACAATGGCACCCCCATCAATCACTGATTAAGAGAAAGCTCTCCAGCTGGACCTTACGGAGGCATTTTCTCAATTGAAGTCCCCTCCTCTCAGATAACTCTAGCTGGTGTCAGTTTAACATAAAACTAGCTGGGATGGTGTCTCTGCTTTGTGTTTGTGCCTAAGGATGGGAGCTCTCAACTTCCTGGCCCAACCACCATGCCTGCCTGGTGCCACACCTCTGAGTGAGCCATGATGCGCTCCCTAACACGGAAGTTTTTAAGAAAGTTTGGATTATATACGGTCAATGTCTTCTTTTGATTTTATTGGCTTAATTCTGTGGTGATGCTTATAGCCCCATTGGTAATAATGCGAAGAAGTTAAATCCAAGGTTGAATAAAATAGGAGAATGGTATGAATATTTCCCCAGCCACCTAGCCTGACCTCCAATATAACCAGGACCTCGGCTAGATGTACCCTGCCTATATGTCCCTCTCTAATCTAGCACATCGGAAGGGGGTGTAAAAACTCAAGCTAATTGAAAGAGCAAAGTTTCCTTCAGAGCCTAGATAAATAAAAAGGCAAACAGTCATACACATGAAATAAAAAAATAAATAAAATATTTAAATATTTTCCTTTTTTATTTTTATTTCATAGGTGTTTTGCCTGTATGCATGTCTGTGCATTATGTATATGCAATGTTCATGGAGACCAGAGAGGATTTCAGATCCCCTGGAACTGAAGTTACAGTCAGTTGTGAGACACCATGTGGGTACTAGGAATCAAACCTAGGTTCTCTGGAAAGGCAGACAGTGCTCTCAACCTCTAAGCCATCTCTCCAGCTCCAAAAAAAAAGAATGTCTACCCCTCTTTTGGAGGATCTGAGTTTGGCTCACAGCACCCACATAAGGCAGTTCACAACCACCACGGCTCCAGTTCCAGGAGGAGGGAACGCCTCTGACCACTGTGGGCACTCACACTCACATGTACATACCCACACACAGGCTTGCATATAACTAAAAATAACAAAAGTGTCTGCACTGAATTACCAAAAAGGAGAGGAGCTATTATAGGTGGGAGGCTTTCTACTCACATTCCATTGTCAGAAAGCAATCCCATGAGGACATGTAACTTGCAAGGGATGCTGGGAAATGCAGCCTCACTGTGTCGAGTTGTAACCAGGAAAGAAGAGAAAGCTTGGGGTAAGCCTCCACAGTGACTTTTATTTAAAAAGACTTGGCATACATACAGCAAAAGGAATGCTGAAGGTCCCATAAAAGAGAACCACGATAATAACAGTGATTTCCCGAGTGCTTACTGTGTTCCAGGCTCTAGCTTCTGCATACATTGCCTCATTTTTAAAAAGAAAATGCAGTGTAGATATTATCTGGGTCATTTTTTTCCACTTTAAAAATCCGGAGGCTCAGAACAAGGAACAATTTGTTTGAGGTCACATAGGAGAGGTCGTCTTTCCTAAAAACTTAACCTTCAAAACAGATTCTATACAACACAGTGAACTCGGGAAGGCAGCTATACAGCAACCTGTTAGAGGCTAGAAGAACCTTGGTGGCCCACCTGGTTGAACCCCTCACTTTACAGTTGAGACAATCGAGGTCCACAGAAGAGAGGCAGGACATGGCTGGCAGAGCCACTCTGATGTGTGGGCTTTCCCAACCCAGCGTCAAGTTCAAAGAAGTTGTGAAGCCAGGAAGGTGACCAATGATTGTACTGTTTGACGTTCTGCTGAGAGTTAATTTTTAACTTGTCCTGATTGGTTTTTGTCAACTTGACACAAATCCAGACATATCTGAGAAGAGGGGATCTTAGCTGTGAAAATGCCTCCATAAGATTGGCCCATAGGCAAGTCTGTGGGGTGTTTTCTTATTAGTATTCAATGTGAGCAGGCCCAGCTCATTGTGAGTGGTGCCACCCCTGGGCAGGTGGTCCTGGGGCAAATAAGGAAGCAGGCCAGGTCGATTGAGCCATGAGGAGCAAGCCAGTAAGTAGTGTTCCTCTCTGGCTTCTGCTTCAGTTCCTGCCTCCAGATTAGGAGGCTGTGTTGTAGATATCGTTCTATATAAATAAAACACTGATGGCCAGTGACCAGACAGGAAGTATAGGTGGGACAAGGAGAGAGGAGAATTGGGGAAACAGGAAGAAGGAAGGGGAGAGACACTGCAGCCACTGCCAGGACAAGCAGCATGTAAAGACGCCAGTAAGCCACCAGCCACGTGACAAGGTATAGATTTATAGAAATGGGTTAATTTAAGATATAAGAACAGTTAACAAAAAGCCTGCCATGGCCATACAGTTTATAAGTGATATAAGCGTCTGAGTGATTATTTTATATGTGGATTGTGGGACTGCGGGGCTTGGTGGAACCTGGAGAAAAGCCTTCCATCAACAAGGCTGAGTTAGAGGCTGACTTTGAGTTCAAGGCCAGCCTGATCTATATAATGAGACTCTGTCTCAAAGACACAGAGAGATGGTGGGTGGTAGTGGGTTCTGAAATGTCTGAGAAGACAATGCGAAATGGTCTCTGATTCCCAGGCTCATTGGCCAGAGTGGGGGGGAGGCTCTGAACCTCAACGTGGCAATGAACTTGGACTTGGGTTTAGATGGGTCCTAACAAACTAAGGGCAAGGGGCTTGGTACCCTAAGATTCTTCCAGTTTTTGTTGGGAGGGCAATGCCTTTTGTGCTGTTTCCTACCACGCTGCCCTCCAACACAACACAGTCTATGAGCTGCCACCTTTTGATATTGTTCTGAACGTAAGTGATTTTGAGAGGATTTTCCCCAAGCAAAGCATAAATATGAGTCTCTGCATTTCTTATTCTGCTATGGGTGAAATGACCCTTTCATACCTCAACCTGCCTCTAACACAATCAGACCAACTTTGGATCATTTGTAAAAATGACAGTTCATTTTTTTTTTTTTTTTTTTTTACCATTTTTGCACTGTCTTCAAGCTTTTCTACCTTCTCAGGTGGACTGCAGAATGTTCCATACACTTCCATGGAGAAGGAAGATTTCTATATGTTGATAAATACAACACATCTCAGCGAAGATAATACAAAGAGGAACCCATCACACTGGGACAAAATTCTAGGCTCCTCCCTTCTCCCAACCCAGGAGTCACTTTAACCTGACTTACAGGAAAGCAGGTTTTCAAAGCTTTGAGAAATGCTATTCATTCTGTAAATTAGCCCTGACTCACCTGTTTTGTCGATTAATCCACTGGCACTGAGCTCATTTGGATTCTGTTCAGACTTGGAAGCCCTTGGCGGCAGACAGCGGTGATGCACACTGCCGGAATGACAACCGGCTGGGTTTATTAGCTCGCTAGGCAATGTTTTCTGAGTGAGCGTATACGGTGTGAAAAGGCCCAATTTTGATAATGGATGTGCCTCTCTGAGCTTTTAATTCCATGTTTAATTGGGCACAAAATTCAGGCTCTCAGATTTCGTGGAGGTGCTGGGCAGAATAATCAATCCAGCGGTGTGACGAGTGGAGTAGAGTGGGGTGTCCAACTTTGACTCAGTGGCACCAAGGAAGCCCCCAACCGAAGTCATCTATTGGCTTAAAGCATGTCTGAACGAACAGAAAATTATGAGAAATTGTCTTGATTGGGCTAAGCGCCTCTTTGTCAAGGAAGAACGTTAGAAAAACAAAAAGTTAATCCAGGGTTCCTGACTCCAATGTGGAGAAAGCTGGCACTTTCCAAGCCACTGAAGACCACTGGACCGTGCCTCCCTCCCTCCACCTGAACAGTATCTGGACACCCCCTGCCCCCCACCTGCCTTTAGCTGAGAGGTCTTTTGTAGCTCCAACCATCTGAAAGGGCCCAGTTAAAATTCTCTTGTGCAATGCAAAGTCTTCCTGAAAGAAATACGATCAGCGTTAGAGTTACGGATGGTTATTGGGTCCATCATTTTAAACAAATTATTTACCACAAGCTATCAGTCAGAAACCAACACTTCCGTTTTCCTGACTTGGTAATCTCTCTTCCCATTGTGACTCTTTCTTGCCTTTTATTTTTGAATTCTTTCCCTACTAGGTAAGGTGACTGATGAGACCATTCTGATTTCTCAGTGTCTTCTCTGAAGAGGAAATGGTTCCAGTATTATCTTAGCTCTGCAGGTTACATTTCTATCTGTAGCAGTTTTTGTTGTTAGGGAATATTTATACATACATACATATATACATATAATGTATACATATATTAGGGTTAGGGCTATATTACTTTCACTGTTTTCTTTTCTTGAACCTATGATTTTTTAGATAGGTGTTTCTAGTCTCCAAAACATTAGAGCAAATTTTGTCTTTTCATGCATCATTGGTTTCTGATTGAGTTAATTTTAGTTAGAAAACATCTCCAATCTATTAATTATTTGAGGTTTGAGACTGTGTTGAAGTACTGCACATACATTTAAAAAGGAAAGCTTATTTTTCACAGGGTGTCTCTGTGTGTCTCTTAAAGCAAGCATGCTTGTTCATTTCCCTGAATAATTTTGTTGTGTTATCCTAAAGAATTTTCAGTTCACTTTGATCTCTGTGCTTTGAGAGAGTTGGGTTACATTGTGCTTGGAAATGTATTGACCCATACCTCCTTCATCAGCCTTTGGTTTATATATTTCAAGGTAGAATTGTTAGGATCATGGTTTTAAGAAGATTTGGAGTTATGGATTTATGGGTTAGGTAATGTGTGATGTGCTGACACACATATACAATGTGTGATCCTCTAATATGGCTAAACAGGCTGCTGTTATTTTAAATGTCTGCCAAAGGTCCACGTGCTGAAGGATTGTTTTATTGGGAGATGATAAAAACTTGAAGAGCTGCGGCTTAGGCAGATGTCCTCTGGTCCTGAAGAGACACAGTGATATGTCAGCCATTTTCTTTTCCCCATTTCTTTCTGGCTATAAGGGAGCAATTTTGCTCCATCGCAGCCTCCCCATCACGATTTGCTGCTTGACTACAGGCCCCAAAGCCACAGAGCCAAAGGATGGATGCCAACTGAAGCTCCCTAACCCATGAGCCAAAGCAACTCCTCGGTTTTTCTTTTTCATTTTTTTTTAATCTGACAGCAGTAACTTAATTAAGCATCATGCTCCCCCACCCCCTGTAAATGTAACCGGTAAAAACCAAAACAAACCATACAACATCAGGCTGGGAGTCATGATAAAACAGAGATAAATTGGACAAGGCGGTGCACACCTTTAACCCCCAGCATTCAAGAGGCAGAAGCAGGCAGATGTCTGTGAGTTCCAGGTCAGCCATAGCTACATAGTGAGACCCTGCTTTAAATAAATAAATAAACAGACAGACAAAAGAGCCATAACCACAAATCATGTGGACAGAGCTGGACAGGTTTGTGTAGGGTGGGGACAGCCGTACATACTGAAGGACCATAACTTAGGAGACCCGGAGTGCTATAATGAGCTGATAGGAAGAAAGGCTGGGGGCAGTATCCATGGCCGGGTGGCTCTGGGGGATGGATGGCCTTGGCCCTGGCTACCATTTGCAACTCTTTTCTCTCAGTGACTTGATTGCTATGGCTGCTTGTTGAGCAGGAAGCTGAGCATGCTGGTTTGTCTTGGTTATCAACCTGACAAGATTTTCAATCACCGTGGAGACAAATCTCTGGGCATATCTGTAAAGTAGTCCCCAAATTACATTAACTAAAATAGGAAGACCCACCCTAAATATAGGAGACACCATTCCATGGGCTGGGCTCCCAGACAGGGTAAAAGGAAGAAGGGGAGCATGGCAACCATACCCTCCAACTGTAAGCCCACAACACCCTTCCTCCTACATTGCTCTCTGTCAGGTATGCTGTCTCAGCAACAAGAAACGACTAATATTCTGACCAGCACATGTGTGTGCTGATACATCGATCCTTCCCTGTAATTAGAATATGCACAATCCTTTCTCCTGACCTTTACTACACACACACACACACACACACACACACACACACACACACACACAATCATTATCAATAGTCACCTTTGTATAATGGTGCATTGAAGCTTCTTTTTCCTTGGTATTGCTCTTTTAGTATCTACCAACAACCCTTTCCTGTCTCCCTCCTCTGTCCTCAGTGTGTGATGATTTTTAATCATAGTTACAGGAATTTCCTTTATAAAAATCTGTTACATATGCCTTTTTTCATGTTGACATTTTCACTCTCAAGTCTACTTTTTTTCTACTATGAAAACCACCCAGGATAGCCAAAAGAATCCTGTAAAATAAAACAACCTCTGGAGGCATCACGATCCCTGACTTCAAGCTCTACTATAGAGCTACAGTAATAAAAACAGCTTGGTACTGACATAAAACTGACATGTGGACTAATGGAACTGAACTGAAGACCCCGATATTAATCCACACACCTATGAACATATGATTTTTGACAAAGAAGCCAAAACTGTACAGTGGAAAAAAGAAAGCATCTTCAACAAATGGTGCTGGCATAACTGGATGTCAACATGTAGAAGACTGCAAATAGATCCATATTTTTCACCATGCACAAAACTTAAGTCCAAGTGGATCAAAGACCTCAACATAGATCCAGTTACTCTGAACTTGATAGAAGAGAAAGTAGGAAGTAGTCTTGAATGTATTGGCACTGGAGACTACTTCCCAAATATAACACCAGTAGCACAGACACTGAGAGAAACAATCAATCAATGGGACCTCTTGAAACTGAGAAGCTTCTGTAGAGCAAAGGACACGGTCAATAAGACAAACGACAGCCTACAGAATGGGAAAAGGTCTTCACCAACCCCAAATCTGAGAGAGGGCTGATATCCAGAATATATAAAGAACTCAAGAAATTATACATCAAAATACCCAACAGTCCAATTAAAAAATGGGCTATAGAGCTAATCAGAGAATTCTCAACAGAAGAAGCTCAAATGGCTGAAAGACATTTAAGGAATTGCTCAACATCCTTAGTCATCAGGGAAATGCAAATCAAAACAACTCTGAGATACTATCTTACACCCATCAGAATGGCTAAGATAAAAAACACTAAAGACAGCTTATGTTGGAGAGGATGTGGAGCAAGGGGAACTCTCCTCAACTGTTCGTGGGAATGCAAGCTAGTACAGCCACTTTGGAAATCAATATGGCGCTTTCTTAGAAAATTGGGAATCAACTTCCCTCAAGACCCAGCTATTCCACTCTTGGGCATATACCCAAGGAATGCTCAATCATACCATAAGAACGCATGCTCAACTATGTTCATAGCAGCATTATTTGTAATAGCCAGAACCTGGAAACACCCTAGATGCCCTTCAACTGAAGAATGGATAAACAAAATGTGGTACATGTACACAATGGAGTACTACTCAGCAGAGAAAAACAATGACATCATGAGGTTTGCGGGCAAATGGATGGAACTAGAAAAAATCATCCTGAGTGAGGTAACCCAGACTCAGAAAGACAAACATGGTATGTACTCACTCATAAATGGATACTAGGTGTGAAACAAAGGATAACCAGGCTGCAACTCACAACTCCAGGGAGGCTACCTAGTAAAGAGAACTCTAAGAAAGACACAGGGATCACCCAATGACAGAGAAATAGATGATGAGATCTACATGAGCAAACTGGGGGTGGGGGTGGGGGTAATGGAGGGCAAGGGTCTGGGGAAAGAGAGCTTAGGGGAGAGGGAGTCCCAGCTGGATCAGGAGCAGTATGGGAGAATGGAGAGGGAAATACCATGATGAATGAAGACTCCAAGGGAATAGGAAGAAGCAGAGTACTAGAGAGGTCTCCAGAAATCCACAAAGATACCTCCACTGTAGACTACTGGCAATGGTCGAGAGAGTGCCTGAGCTGACCTACTCTGGTGATCAGATGGCTGAACACCCTAACTGTCATGATAGAACTCTTATCCAGGGTCTGATGGAAGTGGATGCAGAGACCCACAGCCAAACCCCAGGTGGAGTCCAATCAGCGAGAGAGAGAGGAGGGATTGTATGAGCTAGAGATATTGAGACCATGGTTGGAGGAAGCACAGGGACAAATAGCCAAACTAGTGGTAGCGCATGAACTGTGAACCAATGGCAGAGGAACCCCCCATGGAACTGGACCAGGCCTCCTGGATAAGTGAGACAGTAGATTAGCTTGAACTGTTTGGGAGGCCTCCAGACACTGGAGCCTGGACCTGTCCTTGGTGCATGGATTGACTTTTTGTAGCCTGGGGCCTATGCTGAGACACTTTGCTCAGCCTTGGTGTAGGGAGGAGGGGACTGGACCTGCCTTGGCTGAGTCTGCCAGGCTGGGCTGACTCCCCAGGGGAGACCTTGCCTTGGAGGAGGTGGGAGTGGGGGGTGGATTGGGGGGATTGCTAGAGGGGTGGGAGGAGGGAGGATGGGGGAATCCGTGGCTGATATGTGAAATTAAGTTAATTATAAAATAAAAATACTATATAAAAAAAGAAAACCACCAGTTTTCTGTCCCTCTTTTAAAAATATTTATTTTCATTATCTTACTAATAGTGTGTCTCCCTGTGTCTCTGAGGAGCGCAGTTGCCCACAGAGACAGAAGAGGGCATCTGATACCCTGGAGCTGAAGTTTCACAACAGGCCACCTGTTGTGGGTGCTGGGAACTGAATCCCAGTCCTCTGCAAGAACAGTAAGAGCTCTTATCAGCTACACCATCTGGCCACATCCCTCTTTGCCTCATTATTTTTTAAATCTTGATCTTTTATTTGCAACCTTTCTACGTCACTTTGGGATTAAACTCATCTGATGTATTTTCCTTTACAAAGTTCACAAAGGTCATCATCCAGTTAGGAACTCAGCCTGAATTTTTTTAAAAAGAAAACATGTTCAGAGCTAGGTTCTGCAAATACTTGAAGTGATCTGAAAAATCTACAGGAACTGCAGAAACTATTTAGTTTCCCTCTTTGTGTTCCCACCTGGACTTGGGGTTTGTGAATGCCTGGAGCTCCTGACTTCTCCTCTTCTCTTTGGGGGAAATCTTGGATAACAGCTCCAGGATGCTCCCCTCTACAGATCACTTCCCCAATCAGAAGGCAATAATGGTGTCAACAGCTCTCCACACCCTTCAGGGAGTAAAATGTTTAGATGAGAAAAAACTCCCTAAAAGCATTTGTGAGAGATGAGTGAGTGGTTGTGTGTATGTGTGTGTGTGTGTGTGTGTGTTTTATCAGTGGTGATAGGGACTTTTCCCCATAAATACATGGCATTCAATAACACAATCTCCTTTCCCAGCTACATGCACGTGTCCTTCAAAGCACTCTTCCTCCAACCATGTGACCATTCAGCAGAGAAAAATCAGCCCGTTTACATAACAGCTGTTAGTGCCAGCGTTGACATATTACTTCAGGGCCTTCCGTCTATAATGGGTTTTTCAAATGTGTTGCCATGTTCAGTTGATTAGTTGTGGGTGATCTGAAATGTCAAACTATTAGCCTTGACAACTACTGCCAAGGTTACTATCTTTGGAAAATATCTTTTTAATAATATAACTGTTTGTAAGTGGAAAGGGTGATGCTCAAAACACAAAGTCACAGTAAGTGTGGATTACCGAGCCACCGATGGCCTCAGCTCCTCATTCTCCTTGGTGATACCTGGGTCTCAGGGATTCTTTTTAAAAGAAGCAAGTTCCACCAGGGAACCCCTCAGCTTTTCTAAAGTACGCATATGGATTTGGGGATTGGAATCTGAAAGTAGGAAGGAATGGGGACAGAAACCTTCAATGGAAGGTTTGGGTACCTGCCTCCCACCTATGGTTAAAATGTCATGATTAAAAAGTCATTTCCAAAGCTATCCAGGCATGAGGGTTTAGATCAGGCTTTAGAATGGAGGGATTTTAAAATTCAAATCTGCCGATGTCAATCATTAAGATGGAGCCAGTAGTCAGGGAACCAGAAATGGGATAACATTAGCCTTTGACCCCTCCTACTCCATTTCTTCACCCTCTCTGACCTTCACTGCCCTTCCTAAGAGCACACTATGTCTACAACACTGTCTCTAGTACTCTTTACTGTAGCCAGTGCATCCCTCCCTCTTCCATGCATAATCCCAATAATCAGGGTAGCCATACAGTCTATCTTCAAACTAGGACACGCTCAAGAGTGGAAGAGATATATCAATTACACTGAACATGTTAGTCTGGGGTGCTCCTAGACACAGGGCTAGATGCTCACTCTACCAGTAAAAGACATATTTTTAGGTCTTTGTCCCTCTTAGGACTATTTTTCTTATAATATGGGCTTCCTGGGAATCACACCTGAGCTCAGGGATTTTGCTGGAATGGGAAATGAATGCATCACCTACCACTTATTATTGGAATGACGTTAACTCTCACACAATCAAAGAAATTAAAACCCACCACTGGCTGGACCCAAAAGCACCTGCTACCACCCCAACATCTCCTCAGCCTGGGCTGACCCGCATAGCCAAGCCTTCAGCAGAAGGAAGAAAGACCCATCACCATGTTTTCAATGTTGACAAGACTGGAAACATGGGAATGTTTTCTTTGTGTTGCTTTTCACTATGAAGTCAGTTGACCTCCACCACCGACATCTATAGCATCCACTGGGCAAAGTGAAGACGGAATTTATAAATGAGGCATTAGAATGCTAGAAGGTGAATCTTTTCAGAATCATCTTCTAGAGCAGGGATACTGGTATCATACCCTAATCCAAAGTCAGACTGATAATGGAAATCTTCGGCACTGCCAGGCTGCTGGGGAAGCGGGATGGGAGAGTTCGCAGGGCTATGTTTGTGATGGTTTAAAGGACACTAACGACCACAGCCAGTTCTTGTAAACAGTCCTTGAAGACAAGCACAGAAGTCTCTGCTTCAGTGAGATGCCAACACTGCAGATTGTTACTCATCCAACTCTCCCCTCAGAAATATGTGGAGGATCCAAGAACCCGACTCTGACACTTTTGATCTACTTTTCTTCTGTATAAGGAAAAGACAAATTTTGAAATGTGCTTTGATCATCTCAATAAAAAAAAGGCTTAATAAAATTGGAGTGGACATAGATTTTGAAATTTATTGTAGATTCTTAGTCTGGACAGGGGCAGCAGCAGAGGATTAAAATACTGAGTTGTGCTAAGTAAAGTCTGTGTGATACTGAATGTATAATTTTGTTATTTGTGGGGGTTGTGACCTTTTGTTGTTGAGGACAGCCTCAGAATGATGCTTTCAAGGTAGGGTGAAACATCCAGACTGACAAAGAGACCAGGGGCTTGGCATACAAACAGTAGAAAGTGTGACATAGCAACATGTCCACGTGTTTATTAATGCATCAAAACACAGCACCTGGTGGAGTCTAAGAGCCCTGGATTTAGTGATTCAGATAATGACATCTCTGCAACCATAGTCTGATGTGAAAACACCTGATTCCTATTGGTGGCAAAGTCACAGATCCTGTTGATATTATTGTGGTTTATTGTCTGTGTGCATTAGTAAAGAAAATGTCAAAGTTCAGTCAGAGGCTTGTTTTTAAAAAATGAAATAATTTGCTTTTTATCTGAGGTTGCAGGCCCCCTGACTTCCAATCATTGATTTCTTAGCACCTCAGATTAACAACACATATCATTCTTGCAAACCACAACCTCGCTTCATCTGCAGCCTACCCACTGTTTGACTGCACAAGCCTAACTCCTTCACAGAGACTGCTTTGGAAGCCCCACCTTTCCGATCTCCATCCCCAAATGGGGCAGTGACCAAAATTCACTCTTTCAGAACACTTCTGTACACCATGCCAGTGTCTCCTCTTGCAAAGGAACTTTGCTCACATATGAAATTCCTCCTAAAATAAGCTGAACATAAAACTCCTAAAACTCTCAATTGTGGATCAGAAAATTTGATAGGCAAGTCTCCTTAGCAGTGCAGTATCTAGTGGGGGGGGGGGATTATCATCATCCTTCCCATTTCTTTTAATTATTTTTTTACTTAATGAGTATTATTAGAGAAATAAAATAATTGAACTATTCTGAGATTCAATGTGGTGTGTATGGCATTAGGCCTTTGGGACCAAGCAGATTTTGGTTTTAATAGCAGTTAGATGTTCACTAACTATGACTCCAATTAAGTGTTTAATTTCTTTGGGGCTCACTTTCCCAAGACATAAAATCCCAGGGCTGAGTCAGAGGGAATGACTGAAGAGTTGAGAGCATGCAGATGCTTGGACTGTGCCTTACACAGAGGAGAGTGCCTTACACAGAGGAGTGCCTTACACAGAGGAGTGCCTTACACAGAGGAGTGCCTTACACAGAGGCCCCTCACTCTTACTCTTTCCAAACACAAGGACCCCTCTACCTCCTTTTGTTGTGTGGGTTCTTTGTACACATGCCAATTTTCTCATCAGAAAAAGGCTGTGCCCTACTCTTGAGGCTTCTTGTGAAAATATTAATTTGGAAAACATAGTTTTGGGGACTGGAGAGGTGGCTCGGAGATTAAGAGTACTCCTGCTCTTGCACAGGACCCACGTTTGGTTGCCAGGTCCTCTGTCGAATCACTCCTAACTGCCTGTAACTCCAGCTCCTCTTCTGGTCTCCATGGCACACACACACACACACACACACACACACACACACACACGCACATGCACACGCACATAGCTGTAAATAAAAACATGTCTTTAAAAAGAACCCCCCCCCTTTTATAGCATATGCCAACTCCTCAACCAGGAACAAATGCTAAGATTTTTGCACAGAGAAAGAATTTCAGATACAAAGAATGGGAATCAGAGCTACAAACGGTTAAGAAACAAAAATGTTCTATAGAGGGCCTAAGAAACAAAACCACAGGGAGATAAATCAGAATCCCTAATACCACACACAGGCGCAAGTGCTGTTGAATCAAGTAATAAAGGATACTATAGACATGTCTGTCTTCTTTTTTGTTTTCAGTCTGGCAAAACCAATCGTTTGAGCATTGCTTCACGTCAACAGAAGCCATGTGTTTCCATGGAATTCGTTGTTTTAAAGATGCTTCCATTTAAAACTAAATCCAGTTTCTGGCATGTATCTTAACCGATGATTGGAATATAACCATAAAAGACTGATTCTGGTGACACAGGGTTACAGTGTGAAGGTGAAATGTCCCCCACAGACTCATGTATTCTAACACCTGGCTCTCAGCCAGCTGTCGTGGAATGTTTTTTAAAGGCGTGTTACATTCATTTATGCTGTGGAGCATTTGTTTACTGATGCAAAGATGTGTTGCATTCCTTTATGTTGCGTTTGTTGAACTCTGAGAAGCTGTGTTACTTTGCCTGTCTAAAATAACCTGATTGGTCTAATAAGGAGCTGAACAGCCAATAGTTAGGCAGGAGAGGGATAGGCAGGGCTGGCAGGCAGAGAGAAAATAAATAGAAGGAGAAAGAAAAGGAGGAGCAAGAAAAGGAGGAGAGAGGATGCTAGGGGCCAGCCACCCAGCCACACAACCAGCTACAGAGTAAGAAGAAAGGTATATAGATTACAAAAATGTAAAAGCCGAGAGGTAAAAGGTAGATGAGATAATTTAAGTTAAGAAAAGCTGGCTAGAAATAAGTAAGAAAAAGTCTCCATACATTTATTTGGGAGCTGCATGGTGGACCCCCAAAAGAGTAGAGTGAAAAAACAACCAACTATGGCCAGCAGGGCTATTTTGAGGGGTTTTAGAATACAGGCCACTAGGGACCAATGTTGAAGACTGTAGGCCAGCTCTGCTTCCAGGCTGAGCTCTCTGCTTTCTGGTCATTGGTCACGACACAAGCTAGCCATGCTGCAAGCCACAGCCATGAGGAGCATCCCACCCATGCCTTCCCTGCCATGAACTAGGAGCTGAAACAGACCTCCGTAAGTTCTTCTGGCCGGTATTTGTGACAGTATGAAAGTAACTATACCAAGAGCAATGGAGTTTTATTGTGTCATTAAAGAGGCCACTTACAAGGTAAGCAACAAAGGCAGTCTACCCAGGCTGACATTCTTCAGCCTCAGCTTGACTGCCTTGACAGTTCAGTGATGGAATCTCTGGGAGGCAAGGCGCTGGCTCCTCAGAAGAGCTCGGTCTCAATGACTCTGTTGCTGAGATGAAGCAGTTGGGACCTGTTCTGCTCCTTCTATTGATCAAACTAGGCTCTATTACACACAATAAGTCAATAAAAATTTAAAGTGGCATTCCATACTTATTGCTTTTATTTATGATGCTGGCAACTGTCTGTGACAGTCAGTTTTAATATTTAATCATCTAGAGAACCAAAAAACTTTGTTTTAATTTTCCACTGAACTTCCACCAACCTATACACACACACACACACACACACACACACACACACACACACACACACACGTATATACTATGTATATAATAGAGATTAAATCCAGATCCTTAGACATGGGTCCTACCACTGAGTGCGTTTCTAGTCCACCTTATTTCATTTTGAGACAAGGCCTCCCTAAGTTGCCCAGGTGGGCCTCAGATGTACCAGATTCAAAGGAGATGAAATGTTTCCAACTTCTCACAGTTGCTAAGTGGGAGAGCTGAGATCTGAACCCATTCTGCTGGCTCTCCTGTGTAGCACAAATCTTAAAGGGTCTTATGAATAAAAACAAACCCAGAGCCAGGTATTGGGGTGAATGCTGAAAGATCAGAGAAACAGAACAAGCCACAGCCAACCTCACCTCACCAATTTCTCAGCTGATCCTGTTTCCTCAGACTGGAAGCCTCTGTGTCCTCATCCGAATGGATATCAGCTTAACTGCTGCTAAAAGCAAAAAGTTTAAAAAGGCTTTAGTTCCTGGTCCTCATGCCTTATATACCTTTCTGCTTCCTGCCATCACTTCCTGGGATTAAGGCGTGTGTCACCATGCCTGGCTATTTCCAGTGTGGCTTTGAACTCACAGAGATCCAGACGGATCTCTGCCTCCTGAATGTTAGGATTAAAGGTGTGTGCCTAAACCTGTGTTTAATATAGTGGCTGTTCTGTCTCTGACCCCCAGATAAGTTTATTAGGGTGCACAATATATCAATCACACTCCTATAGCCCCTACTCTTAAAAACCACAGAAACAACCTAGGGAACCCAACTTTCGTACAAAGCATGGCTATAGGACCTACCTAAGAAAGCAAGGGGTTTTCTAAAGGAACAGAAAAAAATGACTATGGAATATACAAATTTGCTACATGGTACACTTTTTGGAGTCATCTTAGCAAGATTTTAAAGCTTAAATTTTCCACTTTCCACCAAGTTTCAGTCAAAGGTAACTTGAATTCATATTTGAATTGCATTAATTTATTCAGCAGCCTATCCCATCTAGGCCATAACAAATGGGCTTTAAAAACCTCAAGAGTGATGGCTCTCCCTTTTATATTCAGATTGACTTCTAATGCTCTTCTAGGGAATTACTCAATAATAACTCTGACCACATCTCGATGAAAAGATAACGATATTTCCATGGGGTATCTTTTCCTTGCCATGGGTGAAAAATGAAAGCACATAAAGGCTAATAACGTTATGTAAGGTTTAGCAGCAAATCAAATGAAATTATAGGTGTGAAATAGCTTTGCAAAGTACAGAGTGCTATCCAAATATAAGACGTTATTATGAAGAACGCTGGCACTCCATAACTTTCTGACCATCACACTCCAAGTATTTTCCTGACTTCAGCTCAGGACATCCTAACTTAAGTGCAGTTTTCTAGTTCTTTCGCTCACTTAGCAAACTCTCTCAGGCCAGATGCCATACTCTTGAACTAAGAACCTACAAATAGTGGCAAAGGAGAGGAAGCAGAGACAAGAAACCTTTCTGATTGCTGGAGGGTTGGGGGGGGGAATTGAATTTAAAATATGAAATCGTCTACATTAAGGCACATCATACCCAGCTGTCAGGCCATTAATAAATGGGCATTGATTCATTGGCTGGGTGAAGCAAAATTCCCGAGGCACGTTGAGAGGCTAGCAGGGGTTAAAAGGGAGTTTTAGCCATAATTACTAGTGACTGTTCTTTCCCTCTTTTCTCCTCCCCTAACCCCCATTTCCCCTCACAACTTGCCTCCCCCCCCACTTCCCTTCACACCTCCCCTCCACCCCCTTTTATGTGTTTGCTTGCTTTGTTTGGTTTGTCTGAGATAAGATCTCACCATATATCCCAGGCTGGTCTTAAGCTCCTGATCCTTCTGCCTTTAGTGTCCTAAACACTGAGTTTACAGGCATGCTCTGTCATGCCTAGATTCATCATGGTTCTACTGTAACATAGTAGACATTTGAACCATTTAGGAAATGTATTTTTACTGAGGTTTTGTTTGTTTGTTTGTTTGTTTTTTAATCTCAACTCTTCCCTAGGGGGCAAAATCAACTTGATCATTTTGGAACCCAATTTTTTCTCCCTAGCTATTTGTATGAGTTGATGATTATTTTTATCATGTTTTTTTTAAGAGAGGGAGCAAGTCAGACCTGCCGCTGTCTCAGGATGCAGTGTCAACACAAGCTGCTTCCATCCTCACTTAGCAATTGAACTTATCAGAAGGCCAGGACTATCCTCCTCGAAAGCCACAAAGCCCATCCAAGCTCCAACATCCCCACCTTCAGGAAATCATGCAAACCTCACCTCAGTGCCAGGACATTTTTGACGCGGGAGCACATGGCACACCCTGCAGCCACTCCTCTGTCCCTCTTTCCTTTTTCTGCCTCATCCTCTCAACTCTCATCCCACAGAAGCACTCCAACCCAGATGCCGGGTCTCCAGCCATCTGCTCGCTCGCTACCCCACCCAGTTCAAAAGAACCAGAGAGAAGGAGCACCCACTATTCTCAGCTACAGAGGAGCAGGCCTCTGTGGGTGGTCATTCTAGTTAGAGGTTGATGCAGAGACACAAGTTCGGAGCCCCCCAGCTACTGTTCTAGAGAGAAAAGGACTAAAATAAAGACTCAAGTATTCCACACATTTCTCTGGTGATAGAGAAAGCATTGGCGAAGGGTTGAGAGAGTCTAAAGTTAACAACTGAACAATCTCAGAAGGGCTGAGGTATTCCAACAATGCTCTCTTTCTGAACATTTTCTGTTCCTTTGTGAAGAAGATCTGTTGGATCCGGGTTTAGTCAGTGAGCAATTCTGCCCTGACACTCCACCAACATCAGAGAAATACATTCAGTTCAGTGATGGACAGATGGCTTACCAGCTGTCTAGACCAGCATGTCAAGTGGAACTTTCTAGAAAATAGTCTTCACCTGTGCTTACTCTTTATCAGTACAATAGCCACTGGCAATGTGTGGCTCTGAGCATTTGAAATGTAGTTAATGGGACTGAGGAAACTGAGTATGAAGTTTGGGTTTGTTTGTTTATCTAGATGTAACTGTGATAGCTTCAGGAAGTTAGCAGTCACCGACAGGGACAGCAGCCCAGTCTGTGAGGGCAATGTCGCAACTAGAGTTGGGGATTTGCACATGGCCAGTGTTTGGTGGCTTTTATCAGCATATTTACAACATAGTGCTTTTCTTTGCCCCTCCCCTCTCTCTCTCGGTTTTTGTTTTGTTTTGTTTTGGGGATTTGTTTTTGTTTTTCAAGACTTGTGCAGAGAGAGGTCTCCCAGTTCTTCTATTTGACACTGGTACTCAGGCCAATTTGTGAGAAGTCTTGACCTGTCAGCTCCAACTCCAGATCTGTTCCAGCAGGGTGATGAGCAGAAAGAAATGTTAATAGAGCTCAATGAGGAATTTTGGGGTCCCAGGGGAGGAAAAACATTGTAAGTTTAAACATTGGCCAGGAAAAATGTCTTTCCGTATAAGGAATTTGAAATGCCCACCCTGCCCTTGAAGTGAAGCAGAAAATGCTGCTGAGAAACCAGGGTACACAAGGAGATGCTTGGGGCCGAGACGAAAAGGCACAAAACACACAGTCTACCCTACTGGGCAAGCGTGGCTAGGATTTCAAGTAGACACAAAAGCCAACTGGACAGAGGGGACTGAGGACATCACAGGCTGGAACAGCACAGGCCATAGGAGACACCAAGAGAAGAGGAATCCAATACACGACGCCTCTGTAATGACACCCATCGCTCTGGGAGTAGGAACTAATAGTCTTTGTCAAAAGCCATATTACCTGTAAGTGTTCTTAATACAACAATAATAACAGTAATAACAATAATGGAGTAAAAGGAGGTGGTGGGAATATCAATGGCTTGCCACGCTCTGATAGTGACAGAGTTATACACACTTATCTCAGCTGAAGTTAGACATGTCTATCACACCCTGAAAAAAAAAATGCTATGAAACAACTCTCTTGATATGTTATATACACATATTAATTTCTGTTTGGCAAATTCCATATGGGTTTTAATGCCTAGTATGGATTCGATCACTGACAAATCCTTCCACAGTCTTCCTAAAAACGCCAGATTAATAAGTCCTGCAATAATGTGTTGTGCGAGGCCTCTGGGGTCAAAGGAATCATGGGTAATCTTTACAACCAGGCTTTTGGGGTTCAGAGAAAAGCCAGGAAGCAGTTCCCTGCTCAGAACAGGGCCTTGTGGAGCCCCATTTCTATTGACTCATTTAAAAGTCTTGAAATTTTCAGCCAAGGAGCCAAAATGTGATGCCTCTCGCTCAATGAGTCTTTCCCTACTACTCACTCCATGTTTAAACCAAAGACTAAAGCTACAGACCCGAGTTATACTGCCTCCATCTTTTCCCTCCCTCGTTTGGTTCTCCTCTGGGGAAGGGAACCAAAGTGTTCAGAGCTGTCTTTTGTAAATGTAAATAAGAAGACAATGTAGGACATCAACCACATGGGCGGAGGGATGGGGAGAGGAGAAGAGAAACAAGCTCATTAGCTGAGGCTACACTGTTAGCCACACCTACTTGTTAAGGTTTTCTTCGGCTTATGAAAATTCAGCCTGAAATGGACAAATGTGTGATTTTCTTTGGAGGTAGGTTGAGAATGGATTCAATCTCCTCTCACCATTGAGTAGTCTCTAATTATAGCGCTTTCTCCTTATTCCTCCACTAGAAATTTCTTGGGGCTCTCTGGAAATGGAGATCTGAAATCCAAGAGGGTTTCTCTCCTTGTGACCCTGGCCTTTTAAAGAAGAAGGCTGCCCTAGAGATGACGGCAGACAAAGTGTTCAGACTCATGCATCATTCACTCAGTGCCTGGACACTAACGTGCTCATAGTCATTCCATGGGCTCTTGTTTTCTGCCTTTGAACGTTTCTGTTCTCGCCATATTACACTTCTACGCCTCTGTCATTAGGTACATCTGCTCAGACAAGTTTGCTATCACTTATCTCACTTACCGTAACATCGAGCACGCCATTAGTGTTGCTTAGAATTACCCCGGCGCCAATGAAGATGCCTTAATAGTTTTGAAGGAAACTCACCCAAATTACAGTGCACGGGGGAAGAGTTCACCAGTCTATAGATGTGAAGATCTTGCAGCATTGTGCTGCATTCTTTTTCATTCATTTGCCATAGAGCAGGTTAAACCTCTTGAATTAAGATCTGCGCTCAGGTGCCAATGGAAATGGAGTGTGCACAGAAACTGAGGTTTACTCCTGTGTATTTACTGCTGAAGTGCTGTTTCTGCCTCCATGCTTTTCATTGCCTGTTCGAGCTCTCACGGTGGAATCCAGTATTTCCAATTACTTTATCCTCTCTCCCAAATGTGTGCCATTTGAGCCTGCTGACAGCTACAAAGGTGTTTTGTTTTCTTTTAAAAAATAATGGCTCTGGTTGGTTTTTAAAATAATAACCATGGGAGCTTTATAGTTGATTTCAATTAAGAGATGTTATATGATACAATTAAGAGATGCTGTGTAATTGCCTTCGATTCTAATAGTAAAAAGAACTCATAGTGCTTTTTAGGATTCTGCATGCCTCTGTAAATCGACTACAGCCCAAGGCCACAGGCATTCACTCCTGAATTTGTGCCTTGCTGAGGCAGGAAGTGAATTGCGGCCAAGAGTAGAATTGCACCCAGAGGGGCTCTTCCTCCATCACTCTGTGCTTGGGTGCCCTCTGCTGTCTTAGTTTATGACGACAGCTGCTGAGAAACTAGCTGACAAACACCTGGGTGGAAATAAGACAATGAAGATGGCTAAAATGCTGTTGTTTAACTAAGCTTTAAGAAGCCGAGACCCTCACCTATGTGGGCAAAAATATAGATTTTTGGAATCTGTAATCTTTTCCCACAACCATCCTAAGAACTTAATATCTCTTTAAGAATAATACCTGCTCACTACACAGTTTTAACATTTCTTTCAAAATGGAGGCGCTAAGCAGCATACTTAGGCATGGGAGAGGTGTGTGCACAGCTCTCTCTATCTCTCTCTCTCTCTCTCTCTCTCTCTCTCTCTGTGTGTGTGTGTGTGTGTGTGTGTGTGTGTGTGTGTGTACACAGGTACCCTATTTCTTTCTATTTTATTTTAAACCTGAGAAGCTGACATTGCCTCCACTTTCTATAAGGTTTTGTATTAGCACAGCTTTACTGTTGCCTCTTCCAGTCAGATAACTGATGCTATGGTGAAACTCTGGGCCACTCATCTCACACATAGTGTATTAAAATACTTAACTGACACGTGCATATAATGAAAATGTACCAGTTGGTGATTCTGAAATGTGCTTGTACCTGCAAAATAGTTTACTCCACAGCCACCACTCTGGAAACTGGCCACTTCCAGAAGTATGAACATCCCACTCTGGATAGCCAGCAGAAGCCCAAGCCAATGTCACTTTAGGATCCCAACATTCCTGGATACAGAGAGATGGGATCGACCTCCTGGTGTGTAGTGGAATAAAACATCACTAGTGTAAATCAGTGCTTCCTTAGTGCCAAGACAAAAGGCCAAAACAGTCTTCTTGGATCAGTGCAGAACAAACATGGTTTGAAGTCCTTATGGTGGTGCCAGGGTTGGGAAATGGGAGTCTTCTGATCTCTGTCATGGCTGTCCACAGTTGATGATATCACCATCTGT
This sequence comes from Peromyscus leucopus, assembly GCF_004664715.2. Classification (NCBI taxonomy): domain Eukaryota; kingdom Metazoa; phylum Chordata; class Mammalia; order Rodentia; family Cricetidae; genus Peromyscus; species Peromyscus leucopus. The sequence goes on along the minus strand of NC_051066.1, from coordinate 122,914,164 downwards.
ACCCCAAAATCACAACCACTTTTCTCACTGCCATTTGTCCATTCTACAATTTGCTTTTTTATTCTGAACTAGATTCTTCCTCAAAAACCTCAAACTAGTCCGTCTCATCCTCTGGATCAAAGATTCCAATTGCTTTGTACAAAGACTAAAATTCTCAATGTAGTTTCCAAAGCCAGTGAGGACATTTATCTTTCCAATCAACCTCAGATCTGAAGCCCCCCTTGAACTGTCTATTTTATGGGTGCATCCAACATCAAATCTTAAATTCCATAAGGATGACATAGGCTCCAACAATAGTAATAAGTTGTCTAGTGCCTAGCTTGCTATCTAGAATAGGTAATAATGGTTGTAGGCTTCTGGGGACTAACAGGAAGATGTGCCCTTCGTGGGAGCACCGGTAACAGTGGCCAGCTCTCCTACTTACATGGCTTCATTGGTAACAAAATAATCAAACACAGACATCATCAGTTTGATCCAGATAAGGGGGGCTCCATGTTTCAACTGGGAGAACTTGCTGAGTAGAATCTACTTAAGTATTGAAAACTACTGAGAGCATCAAAATTCCAGAGATTTCTCTGCTAGAGGATAGAGTTCAAAGGCATATGTTGTCTCACGTTTTATTATTTGCCAAAGTTTTAGGAGGAGATACATCAAATGGCCAAGCAAGAGGCATCTTTCTGATCATAGGACATTGGGAGAGTAGTGTGATAGTTCAAAGAATGACCAGTGAAGATTGCATTTTAAGGGTTTTACTCAACGTTAACCCATAGGATCTTTACAAAAAGCTTTCTTAGAGATGTTGAAATACTGTCTCATTTGCTTACATCCCCACAATTTCAAATCATGGTAGAATTGTAAATATAAGTTCTTAACTGGGTTTTCTTGGAGATATTTTCTCATTTAGAGAACACATCCATTTTGGGAGCTTGTTAGGCTCATGGAGACATAATATAGAAGCAGCCATAATAAGTCATTTAAGACTCTTTGTAAGGGTCGAATGTACTTCACTGATTGACATAAAACCCTGATTCAAAGAGACCTTTCCAGCTCCACTTCTCTTTCTTGATATCAAAAAACAGGAGCTAGCCGGGCGTTGGTTGCGCACGCCTTTAATCCCAGCACTCGGAGCAGAGCGGGCGGATCTCTGTGAGTTCGAGGCCAGCCTGGGCTACCAAGTGAGCTCCAGGAAAGGTGCAAAGCTACACAGAGAAACCCTGTCTCGAAAAACCAGAAAAAAAAAAAAAAAACAAAAAAACAGGAGCTAAATACCAAAGCCCAACCCAGTGAAAACCACTCCCTAGGTATGATTTTAGTCTTTGCGACTTAACTGTACGAACCCACCAGATTAACTCGATTCAGTCTCCTCTCAACAGCTCCTCATTGTCCACTCATTAAACCCCAGTCCCTTTACAAGTCCCTCTGCAGACTGGTTACACCAGCTCTACCCTGCAAATGGATCTCATGGCTTCTCTTTCAAAGCTTTCTCTGCCATTCCTACTTCCCTGACAGCACATGTGAGTGAGCTTTCGGAGACACCTCCTGGCCAGAAGGGTCTTTGGCAAGTGACTGTCCTGGAGTCCCAACATGAAACACCTTTTTTTTGGCTTCCTTCCAAATGCCTCGGCTTCTTCTGGTATTGTGTACACTGACTTCTCTTCTTAGGATATGCCATCCTCAAGGTCAGGGTGGCCACCCACACCCCAGTTGCATCTAACTAAGGAAGTCCTCGTTGTCTTAGTAATTGTTTGCTAAGAGGAAGAATAGTCAATGTAGGGGACTGTCTTGTTTAAGTATCTTCATTTTATCCCAAGAGCAGGCAGAAGGGCTCACCTCTAACTGTCAATGCCAGCCACCCAAAGGCGGGTGAGCATCTGAGTCTACAAACACCCTTCTGCAGTGAACCAAAGTGACCTCACAGCAAAACTGAAAAGACACATTTCTTCTATTTCCCCCCAGATCCAAGAAGCAAAGTGTCAGAGGCCAAGGATAAGAACACAGTTTTCTAAGCTCACAATAAAGAAGTTTCTGCTTGCCTTGCTTAGAAACAGTAGGAGGCTTTGGGTGGCACTGGGGTGCTGGCTACTTACAAAGAATTATTGCCTTTACTTTAGAAAGTTCTTATTCAATATGGCTCTTATGGACACTACCTTGCTTTTATTTAAAATATACTTGACTTTGATTTCTCTTTCATCCAAGCCTTGGGTTAAAGGAAGACGAACTAGAACTGGCAGTGCTAAGCAGATACTCTGGCAACAGGAAACTCGGTTTCCAACAGAGTTCCACTGGCTTCTTGTAAGTGGCCAGAACAAAATCTACAGGATTCTCTATCTGGACTCCAAGGCCCATTTCCACTATTGTTAACACTGATTTCTGCAGCAAGCTTTCTTGTCGGACTATCTTTGGATCACCAGCCCCCAAATAATGACACGGAGACTTATTATTAATTATGAAAGCATAAGCTTGTTTTCGACTAGCTCTTATAACTTCATTAACCCATCTTTTTAATCTACATTCTGCCATGTGGCTTGGTTACTTCTTCTCAGTACAGCACATCTGACTTGCTCCAAGTCTGCTGGTGAAATCCGTGAACCTAGATTCCTCTTCTTCTTCCTCTCTCTCCCCAGAAATACTGCCTATCTCCTCCTACCTGGCTATTGGCCATTTAGTCTTTATTAAACCCACCCAGATGAAGCCTTCAACCAGGCTTCCAAGGCTTCAACATCAAAAGGAAGCCCCTGGGGTCTATATAGGGATATAGGGGTAGGGGATGCCCCCCCAAGTCTGACAAGGTTGAGAGTGATGTCATGTTCATGACATTGGTCTGTAAACCACATTTTCAGTAGTTAAGCTATACATGACCAAAGTATCCCCAAAACATCGTGTCCTTCATCTTCAAGACAGAACACTGATCAGATGGCAATGTTAATGAGTATTTTATTAATGCTCAAGTCCCCAGAAAGTATACATACAGGTAACTACAATGGAAAATACCCCCAGATATGGAAATATGCAGTCGGTTACTGGCAGACTGCTTAATACATCAGTGGGAAAATAAGGTTTGAAAAATTCTATGACTGCTGTTTTATTCCCATCTGATTCGCTGCCCTGTCTATGGCCGCTGATATGAAACAAACACACTCAGTTCTACCCGGAAGGGAATCTTGAGTCTTCTTCACACATACTATTTCATTGCTTCACAGATGTTGGAGGAGGAAAGAAAAGTAATTCATAGGCCAAGAGTGACTCCTTCAAGCCCACTCGACACAGATTTTCCAGTTCCTATGCTGGTACAGCCCACAGAAAATTTTGCCTCTTTGTGGGGGAATGTAAGGTGCATTCTTCCTTGACTAGTGCAGAAATGATACTCAGCCCTCCAGATGTTTATGCAACAGAGAGCTAAAGATTTATAAACAAAAGAAGAACAGTTGTGCACCAGAGACACTGAGGGCTCCATTCATAGGGATCCACCCGCTGACTTTCCATACCCAGCCAAGCTATTTATTCTAGACTCACCCAGACTACTGGAGGCTGTTCCGTGCCCCTCCTCCTTGCTGCATGGGTCCCAGCACCAGAAATCTGAAAAAGAGTGACCATCTTTAATTCCCTTAGTGATGAGGCTCACCCTAGAGAAGCCACAGAAGGGACAATGTTGAGTCCAGAGTCACTTAAAGTTCTGGCTTGATTTCCAGCCATATACAACCTTATTAACCTCCCCAGACTAGACCACACCTTCTGAAGTGTGAGACCTCACTTCCCTTAAGCCAGATAGATCTAGGCAGGGGCTCCATCTGATGCTCTGTATCCAGGGCGGAGGGCACTATTTTGTCATGGCTTTCCCATCAGTTTGCCTCTCTGACAGGTGGAAATTAAACACAGAAGGGCGGTACCTTCTGAGGAATGAAAGCAGGCTCCAGTCCCACACAGTCCACTGTTGGGTATTATATAGGAATTTACTCTGAGACAGCTTCCTGCCTTCTAGTCACCAAGCAGGGACATCTTGCTGCCCACTCATGTACATGAACACTTGAACACATTGGCAACCCTGCACAGACTCACTTCATATGCACTCACATGCTCTTAGACACACACTGTCACTTACCACTTTAACCCTGAACACACAGTCTATGGAATGACAGTTTCTTTCCCTGATTAAAAATCTCTCCCATACTTCTAAACCCAAAAGCATCTAACTAATTAGCTACCCTCAATCTGGAAATGTCCTGTCTGGTTCCCCAAATCCCATGGTCTGCAGGGATGGGAAATTAAGAAGTCCTATGCAAATACTTATCAATGCCATAATTCTTTGACTCATAAGCTATATTGGGTTCTATCTCCATTTGGTTCTGCTTATTCTCTGAAGCCCGCATCATCCAGTGCTCCGTTCTCACACCCACAGTCCCATCTATTTTCCCAGGTGCCTACTTCTTTTTGGTGACTTCCAGGGTCTGCCATCTTCTGAAATATTGTACGGCTCTTGCCCTTCACATGGCTTAGTGTATTGTGCCTGCAGCTGACAGATGTCATCAGAGTCCTTACCTCCATGGTTTGCCTCTGTGTACATGTCTGTCCCATCATCTGGATTCCCTGTCACCTCTTGCTGGGCTCCCCCCAACCCGAATGGTTGCCTAGGTGACCACCGGTTGCCTAGCACCATCTTTTACCAGCCAGATGGGCTTCCTGTCCTTGGCCATTGTGGATCTATCTCTGACCTGCCACACCTGGAGCAATATGTTCTATCTCCCAGGCTGCCTGACCCACGGTTCCACATCCATCTATGTCAAGGGAGGAAATTCTTAGATAAGTAACAAGATTGTCCATTCTGCCAACCTGCGGACTAATAACACCACTGTATTATTCCAACCAAGTCAGAGCACCTACCAAGAAATAAATCACAAAAGCTACCCCTAGATGGTCTTTTGAAAATTCCCATTCCTTGTCCTTGTCCTAACTTGTCACTCTAACAGAGATCACAGTGTTCTCAGGATAAGCTGGATGTCACAAAAGACACACTTCTAATATTGTTTTTTAAATCCCTCTAAATTCTTGATTTGGGCAAATTATGAAAACATTTAAAATCACCCCAATACTAATTCAGAGGTGTAACAATACAAAAATGACATCTTATTCAAAATCAGAGGCTGCTACTAAAAAGAAGTTGGTTTTGTTTGTTTTGTTTAAGACTGGGAATCATTTTCCTAGGCTGTCTTTGAACTTGCTATGTATCAAAATGACCTTGAATTTGTGATCCTCCTGCCTCCATCCTCCAAGTATCAGGATTACAGACATGAGCCATTACACCTTACCCAGTCTCTCCCATGCTGGGGAACCAAACCCAGGTCTTTGCTGGTTGAGCACTGAGCTACATATCCAGCCTACAGCTAAACTTTTAACTGAAGAAAAGTACACACTCATGTGTGCTCAAAGTGGAAATAAAAAGCCACCAGTAGCACCAATTAGAAGCTGTCAGATTTGCTGACCTGTCTCTGTGAATCTGAGCTGTCTTCCTTGAGCCAATTATATGAATATTCAACAGAACCCTTTCCAAGGTGCACTTTACCCTTTCCATGAAAATGACAGGTTCTGGTCTCCAGCGAGGCACCAGATGATTGGAACACCTGTAGCTTATTTGGAGCGAGGGATGGAAGCCAGGAGACTGCCAACAGTCCTAGACAGTAGCAATGTGATGGAAAGAGGGAAAAACTGTGGAGGGAGGAGAAGAAAGGGAGGAGGAGAGGGATGCCCACTGAAGGAGGGTGGGGACTTTTCCATCTCATCCTGTTCCTGCCTCTCAATGATGGGGAGGTCAGGAGTTTAGCTCTCAGCTGCCAGCTATCAAACAAGATCACTTGAGAAGGGGCAGGGACTCCAACTTCCAAAGGATTGTACAGTTAATATGTACTTGTAATATATATTCAATGTACATGCTGTTTATATATTATTACATATGTTACATGTACATTACATATAACATATGTACAATATGATGTGAAGTTATTCAGTATTTCCAAATAGTCAAAGACTAAGGTTCTGAAAAATTATTTGGAAATATTTCAATTTGAAAAGAAATAATAGCTGATTCCCTGGCCCTGCTCATGGTCAAAGTGGTCACATAGCTCTTTTATGATCACCAACCCTGGTGACCTGCAGACTTTACCATTTGTCTCTTAACCAGAACTTACCAAGCTGCCCAGAGCTGGGAATAACACTTGTCCCAGAACTCATACACTATAACTAAATCTGACTATACTCTATGTCAGCCTTGGCTTTCTTAGATGGATTCATAAAACAGATGCCTGGGGTGGGGGCAGCGATCTCTTTGCAAATTAATAAAATGGGATAACCTTGAATTTCCACACAGACCTGAAAATGTCCCCAAAGCACTAAGTCATTAAACAGAGCCCCCTGTCTTGCCCTCCCTTTCAGAAGGCTCCCAGATAGCAACTGGCTCTGCCAGTGTGGGTAAAGGGGGTTTGAAGTGACCTGTTCATTTATAGTCTGATCAGGTTCAGCACCTCCTTCCTATGACTATGGTGCTGGAGATGTGACTCTGTGAGGGAGCATTCCCCACAGACTCGCATACTGAACTCTTACTCACAAAACTGAGGCACGTTTTTTGGGGGAGAGGATGTGGAAACTTTAGGAGGGGGTGGGGGGAAATTTGGTCCTTGGGGATGTCTTGCTCCTGTCCCACTCCTGCTCTCGCTCTCTCTCTCTCTCTCTCTCTCTCTCTCTCTCTCTCTCTCTCTCTCTTTCCTGTAAGCCATGGCATAGACAACTTTTTGCAAAAACTCCCACTGCCTCTTTGGTCTAGTATCCAAGTGCACGTAGCTAAGCAACCATGGGCTGGACCCTTTGAAAGCATAAGCAGAAATAAATTTCCCCCTTTAAGTTTTTCTCGGGAATTTTTGGTCATACCGACACAAGGATAACTAATGAAGTCAGTGATTCATTTTTATAGTCTGATAAGGTTCAGCACCTCCTTCCTATGTGCACTATGGTGCTGGAGATGCGCACACAGGGCTCGAGCGAGGGACCCCTGCTTCTTGTCATTCTATTGCAAAGTACAGTGGCTCTGGAAAAATGCCTGGGAAGCTGGAGCCCTGTGATCCTGCAGTGCCAACCCCGGCTGTTTGTGATGAGACCTCCTCAGACCAGACACGGGGCTTGGACAGAAGGGGAATGTTAATACAGTTAGGGCCACCGGTAGGTGAGAAGAAACTGCAGAGAGGGTGAAGCTCCCAGACTCCCTTGTGTTTCCAGGGTCTGTTGTCCAGCTCGTGCTCTGGCTGTATATTTCCCAGGGATATCTGAGGCAAGGGAATTGTTGCTTTCCACATAACTACTGATCAACCCTAGTTGTAAAACAGATAATGTTATAGACACAATCTGAACTCTCCTTAGACTGTGGTACATGGAAATGTCCCTGGGTGGGTGGGGCCTCTCTGGCGAGTCAAGAGTTCTTGGGTCCTTTCTGCAAACTACTCGGCCATTATTGCTCTGCACCTTAATTTCACTCCTGGAGCATCAGAGATGGCATCCTGGGAGGCAGACTACTCATAGAGCAGGAGGGACTGCCCAGGGTGGGGGTAGGGAAGTGGGGCCATTGCTACAGGGTTGACAGCAGGTTCCAAGGGTTGCCAGGGAAGTATTACTGGAAGTCATCCAAGCTGCCCCTCAGTGACTTCCCATCACAGGGCAGGCCTACAGCTCCGGAGAAGGTAAAAGAGAGGTCAGAGTGGATGGCAACTCAGGCTTGAACTGGGTCTGTTCTTCAGTCCTGTTCTGACTTCTCCAGAGAAGCAGCCATGTTGAAGGGAAAGGGGGTTCACCCAGGAGGTTCCTTGCACACTCATCGCAAGGTCTGACAGCGCCAGAACACCTTTGCAGTTTAGGAGGCGAATTCTTTCCAATTTAATGGTACCTTGGAGAAATATCTGAAAGCAGAAAGCTTCAGCACAGCTACCTTCTGAAATCCACACACATGGAGTATTGTTTTCACGCCTTCCTTACTGTGGAATCTTTCCAGGTCTGTGGCTGTGACTGCTTAGCTAAAATGACAAGTCAAGCATTAGGAAGCATGAGGTGCAGTGGCCAGCTGCGGGTGTACTGGGCCTTATCAAGGCAGCCGGGTTATAAGCAGGCTGTGACTCTCAGGTCGGCCTCACTGGGGAACTTACTGGAAGCTTTGCACCCAGCAACCAGGGGCCTGAAGATTCCTCATGTCTCAGACATTGTCCTTAATTTCCATGTGTTCTGGAGACCTTTGAAAACTAGCTCCAAATCTTACGGCTGATGTTTTATTTCTGGTGGTTGGAGAGTCTGGGGTTGGACAGATCTACAGCAAAACTCACAGACTACTGGGACTTTGCGTGGATCTAAACACACAGGTACTCACTTAAGATAAAGCACCCCAAAACACAGTCCAGAAAATGACAGGGGAGGGGACACTTCACTGTGCAAAATAAACTAGAAAGCAGATTTAGTTGCTCCCCAAATCTTTTCTTTTCTTTGTTTTCATAGACTTCACTCATTGTCCAGAGTGTCCTCAAACTCTTTGGCTCAATTGACGCTTCTTGTCTCAGTCTCCGAAGTGTGGAAACTACAGGAGTGTGCTTAATTATTTGTCTAATGCAAAAAGAATTTATGCAAAGCAGAAACCCTAACACAGCTCATCCCATGCCATTCCATCCTTGCTGATGAGTTCCAAGGGGAGGGGCGGTGGAAAATCGAGATTAGGGCCCCGAGACTCTGTCAGGGGTTCCTATCCTTATTCCAAGGAAAATGGAGTTGCCAATTAGTGGCACTGAATTCCAGATCTACCACTTACAAGTCACGTGAGCTCACGCCTCAGTCTCTCCATCTGCAAAATGGGAATATCGGTAATTATCCTATTTTCCTATTTATATATTGCACAGAACTCCAATACTTAGGTGTGAAAACTGCTGTGTGTTGCAAAGCCTTTTTTGCAGAAATGTTTTGTGTTAGTCTATTGACCTAGTTCATTCAGAGAATAGGCCTGAAACATCACTTAATTTATTTATTGTTTTTAACCAAGAGGAAGTAAAGTTCTCTGAGCTTTTCAAGGCCTGCTGAGTGATTTGAACAGTCTGTTCTCCACCTTGTATGTCAAGTGGACCCTCAACACGGTGAAGTGGTTTTTAACAGCCTGAGCATTAGTCATGCTCAATCAGGAGGGGAGAGCAGGGTGCCACCTGCAGAGTAGAGTTCATTGCCAGGAATCCAGGCAGATAGGAAGCAAGCAGCCCTGGATTCTAACCCTGGAAGGTCTTGAATATGAAGCTGCCAGATGGTCCCAGTCCATCTGGTGGACTGGCAGCAAGAAAGGAACCGGAGAGGGAACATGACAAGGTGCCCTGAATGTATCATCTAGAATTTGCATTCTTGACTCCAACTGTTATTGAAAAGACATAGGGGCCAGGGTCTGAAAGGAAGGGAGTGTTTGGAGAGATCAAACCTGCCTCCCATAGACTCTGGGTCTACCTACCAAATGATTTGGTAGATTGAGAAGTAAATGCATTTTAGAAGCTGGGGTCAGAATTTTTGGTCAAGAACACTCACAAAGATTGTCTACTAGAGATCTCCAAGGTACACATCTGGATGGATGCATGACTTAAAGATCACTAAGGTCAGGGTGAACTGACATTGCAGCCTTGTATTACACAACTCTTGATCTTCAGAATTGCCAAGAAAATTACAAGTGCTTGTAGGCAGGAGGTGTAGCTCAGTGGAAGAGTGTGTGTGTCTAACAGGCACAAGGTCTGAGGCTTTGGTACCCAGAACCATGGTGTCTTACTTAGGGTTTCTATTGCTGTGAAGAGACGCCATGACCATGGCAACTCTGATAAACATTTAACTGGGACTGACTTACAGTTTCAGAGGTTCAGGCCATTCTCGTTATGGCAAGAAGCATGGTGGCATGCAGGCAGACATGATGCTGGAGAAGGAGCTGAGAGTTCTACATCTTGGTCCGCAGGCAGCAGGAGACTGCCACACTGGGCATGGCTTAAGCATATATGAATGTGGTTGTTTGAATGTAATTGGCCCCCATAAGCTCATAGCGAGTGGCACTGTTAGGAGGTGTGGCCTTGTTGAAGTAGGTGGGGCCTTGTTGGAGGAAGTGTGTCACTGTGGGGGATGGGTGTTGAGGTCTCCTTTACTCAAGCTTCCCTCAGTGTGGCACTTAGTTCACTTCCTGTTGTCTGTGGATCAAGATGGAGAACTCACAGCTCCTTCTCCAGCACCATGTCTGCCTGCATGCCACTGTTTTTCCTGCCATGATGATAATGGACTGAACCTCTGAAACTGTAAGCCACCCAAATTAAATGTTTTCTTTTATTAAAAATTGCTGTGGTCATGGTGTCTCTTCATAGCAATAGAAACCCCAACTAAGACAATGAGACCTCAAAGCCCACCTCTACAGTGACATACTTCTTCCATTGAGGCCACGCCCACTCCAACAAGGCCATCCCTCCTAATATTGCCACTCCCTAAAGGCCAAGCATTCAAACACATGAGTCTATGGGGGCCATTCCTGTTCAAACCACCATACGTAGGGGAAGAAAAGACACTATTAAGGGTGAGAAGGGTTGTCTTTATCTGCCTCATTTGCATGTGGATGTGATTGTGCCAATTAAAATTCACCTATAGCTAGTGGCATCCAATGGAATGAATATCTTACCCACTGGAGCTGTGTCCCCCTGCAGGTAGCCCCTACCTGAAGAAGTCTCACTAGAGGGGTCAGCCACCTTACATTCCTGTTGCTTAACAAGTCCCATCTAACTTTGGTGCTTTAAACAATAGCCATTGATTTTGGAGAAATGGCTCAGTAGATAATAACATTTACTGCTGTATTAGAGGGCCTGAGTTTGGATCCTAGCATTTAAAAAGGAGAACTTACAACTGCCTGGAACTCTAGCTCCAAGGGGTCTGACTCCACTTGCTGACCTCTATGAACATCTGTACACACACACACACACACACACACACACACACACACACACACACACAAAACAAAAAAAACCCCACTATTTAAAAAAATAACCATTAAATAGTATTACGACTCTCTGGCCTTTGATTCCAATCACTAATGAGAAGCTTTGTCTCAGTCCCTAGGAAGCATTTTTGGAAGTTCTTGAATCCTCTAAGACCTTGGCAGCAACTGTGGTCCAACTAACCTTCCTGTGACACCTCTGACCTGTACCTTTCAGTTGTTCTCATCCCTGTCTAGAAGACTTCCAGTTTTTCTGGGCATTTCACTATACCAGTGAGCGGAAACCATGGACTCGGGGAGGTGGGTGTCATGCTCCACACTGCCACCCAAGTGTCAGGAACAGATAGCACCAGTACTGGGGCCCTGCGTCCTTGTCCGTGCACTGCTCTGTTACCTGAATGCGGGGGTATGTGGGAATGCGTACCCACCCCAGCCTTTCGATGTACTTGAGAAGTCTTTGCAAAAGGAGACTTTGAGGGTCATTTGAGGTTAATTTTGTGTGTCAGTGGGCTAGACCACACCACCCAAATAGTCCATCAAACATCGTCTTAGATCTCATGAAGATATTTTTAGATCAGATTAACCTTTTAAATCAGAAGACTTAGAGTCAAATAGATTATTCCTCATAACGGGACAGGTCTCACCAATTCAGTTGATGGCCTTAAAAGTAAAAGTGGTACCCCCTGGCCAGGAGGAGCTCTGCAGCAGTCTGCCTCTGAACTACCTCTTCCCAGAGCCCCACATTAGCCTTTCTGCACATTTAATACCAACCCCTTACAATCAGTATCTCCATGTACACACTGTTGATCCTGAGTTTCTGAGGAGTCCTGACTAATCCAGGAGTGAAAAGAATCCCACCCAGAGCATGTGCCAGCAGCCATGATGATGCATACCTATAATTCCAGGAAGACTATGAATTCAAGGTCAGCCTGGGCTACACGAAAAGACCCTGTCAAATAAATGAATAATAAGTAAGTTACCACAGTGTTTACTTTAAGTTGGTATCTTTCACCAGAACAATCATTTAATGGGAGTCCTGAGCACATTTTCCCAAGAACACAATAGTCCTGTTTGTCTACACCTGAGTCGTCAATACATTCTTACTTTCCAAGAACAGAGTCAAAGACAAGTGTGTGTGTGTGTGTGTGTGTGTGTGTGTGTGTGTGTGTGAGAGAGAGAGAGAGAGAGAGAGAGAGAGAGAGAGAGAAAATGAGAGAGAGAGAGAGAGAGAGAGAGAGAGAGAGAGAGAGAGAGAGAGAGAGAGAGAGAGAGAGAGAGTTTAAATGACCTTATTTTCACATAAACCATCCTGGGGCCCAAGACCGAAAAACAAATATTTTTGAAAACGGTGTAAAAAAAGTTTTCCCTCCATAAGACTGCCACCAAGTTGCCCTAAATCTTCGAGTTGGAGCGAAGAATTCCAGCGAGGTTTTCAGAAAGGGGGCCAAGTGGTGGAACTAAGAACAGAATGACCTGTTTAATCCCAGAGTCATCTGAGTCCCAAAACGTGGAGACCTGGAAGAGGTGGCCACACGACTCCGGGCTCTGCCCAGGTGCTCTCTTGGGCAGCTGTGTTCAGACACCAAGGGCCTTGTGTACAGTGTGACTCCCTGCTGCCCCCTCCCGCAGCCCTCTGCACGGGCGACCAAAGGTCATTTGACTCAAAAGCTCAAGAGCAACGGCCCCTGTGTCTGTCTCTGGAAAGAGATTTTTATTTTCTGGTCCACACCGCCACCTGCTGGAGATGACTGAACCTCTGCGCCAAGGGTTTGCAACTTCCTTTTAGTCGGTTGTCTTATTCTAAAACTCCATTGTTTGAGGTGTTCCTTTACATCCTGCATGAAATTAACACTTGCTGTGACAATTCATGGGACACGAGTTATGCATGTTGACAGAGGGTGTGTAGCAGAATAACAGTCGAGAAGCTAAAAAATAACAAGGTAACGGAACATTCCAGATCTCATTTGGATAATTAGCACCTACACTTGGCCGTGGTTTGATTGCTTGGTAATTGCAGTTGAAGCTAAGCAGGTAAATCTGATGGGTGCGTATTTGTTTGTGGACAAGGTTAACAGCACTGTTGATGAAGCATCCCCTCATCAGTCTCCAGGAGCCCCGTGGTAATTAATGGGCTGTTAGGGAGTTTTTACATATGCAAATCAATATTGAACAGGGAAATGTCTTCAGATGACAGACAACAGGTCCACGAGAAGCAGTGGTTTGTCATTAATGTGCACTACTCCAGAGACATCATTTGGTACAGGTGGCCAGGAAACTGTCAACGTGTACGTGAAAAGCCATTTCAGAGGCTTTCAGAGCATGGATGCCCATAAATTGTCACACAGGGAGAGTCGCCAAGTCTGTCAGGGCTGGAGAGTCACATCCTCCTGTTTCAGCCCTAATGTTACTTCTGTTCCATCATCCCTATGCAAATAAGAGAAAAACATGCATAAAGTTGAGAGTAGCCTGGGTACAGCTGTAAGCATTAAGTTGAAACTCCTGAGCTGCTGAGATAAATGGGGTCTTAAAGAACCCTGCATTTGTTCTTCCACCAAAAAGAAACATGTGGTTAATATTTTCAATGAACGAAGAGCTTTCAGGATACCTGTGTGAATATACAGCATGTGTATAAGCAAGGGGATGGAGATAGGATCAGTCCACAGGACTACTAACAAGGAAAGGACAAGTGGTCCTTGCTTAGCTGTCCTTAGCTTCCTGTGCCCAGTGATACAACTCATCAGTAGCGGGGTCTGCCCCTACAACCAGATAAACCTGTAGCTTACAGTTTGCTCTCAGTCAATGGTCGGTAGGCCACCATGGGCTTAAGAAGTAAGTGGTAGCTTCATCCTATTGGCCAAGCTTACAGCTGCTGAGGCACTAGCATGCAGGGTGCAGGAGATGGCCTGGGGCTCCAGGACGCTGCCCCTCACTCCTTGCTTAAGACTGACTTTTGATTAGTGCGTGACTTGAAGTCAGTTGTATGTGCCAGGCCAGCTGGGATTATGACTCTGCCCTATGCTCTCAGATGACCAAAGTAGCCTCTCCGCCTATTAAACTCTGAATGGAATTTACCAAGAGTCATTCAAAAACCCTCTTTACCTTGAGGACGAAAGAAATGGTCATTGAGAAAGGTACTGCGGTGAGGGAGCCTGGGAAGCATGGGTGCCACCAAACCGCCTTTAATAAGGGGTTCACCTGCTCAGGGATCAGGACCCCCCTTTTTGCGACCCTCACTACCCCCTCTTAGGTACCAAATACCGACTGAGAGCCCATATAGAAAGCCTTGTCTGGGGTCCCTTGATGGCAGTCAGATTTCCAGTGCACCTATTTGCCTTGTGTGTATGGAGGGAGGGGGGACGGCAAGGTTGATGTTGGGATGTCTTCCTCAATCACTTCTCCATCTTGCTTTTTGAGACAGGGCCTCTCACTGAACCTGGAGCTCAGCAATTTGGCCTGGCTGACTGACTAGCAAGCTCTAGATATCTGTCTGTCTCTACCACCCCTAGCGCTGGAGGGACCGATTCAGTGTGTGTGGGCACTGGGGATCTGAACTCAAGTTCTCCTGCTTGCACGGCAAACCCTTCACAGACTGAACCATCTTCTCAGTCCCATATTATTTTAAGTATACAAAGTAATGTGGCACGATGTGAAAATTCGATACACGTATAGAGTGTGTGACGATGCACCCAGGATTGTGAACATTTCTGTCTCCTCAAACTTTGTGTTTGTGTGTGTTTTGATGAACACATGTAATGACACACATGTTTGGAAGACAGTGTTATATTCAGTTATGTACACAATATGTGCACACCAAAGCAGCACTGGCTTCGGGGTCTCTGGGGAACCTTACCCAGCCTGGGAACCCATTTATCCAGTTACAGTCGTCATCTTTCATTCATAATGAACTAACATGTAAGGTGCTGACTGACAGGCCCCTGACCTCTGTGGATGCCTTATGAATGAGACAGGATTCCATCTCCTAAAACAGCCTCTCCATCTTTCCTTCCTTTCTACACCATCAAAATCCCACGCTTTAATAAATCTCAACTGCTGGTACCAGAGGAGGGGTCAGGAGAGGAAGTGAGAAGTAGAGGAGGAGGAGGGGAACAACTGGAATTCCACAGACCATGCGCTAAAAATGTTACAAGCAATATCTTAATTCTTACCACAACCACCCTCCCAAGAAAATCCTACAGATGCAGAAAGTGCAGTTAAAGAGGGTTGAAGATTTGCCCAAGAAGAAAAGTGGTTGAGTCCTCTTACCAATGCAAACCATTCAACAAGGAATATTTGCACATGAAACACAGAACACATGACTGAAGTCCTAGAGAACAAAATGAATCTCTCAGGGTTTAATCCATTTAGTATAGACAAATAGTAGATGTTATGCGATTTATCCTAAGTAATTCAAATAATGGCATTTTGCCTTTATGAATACACATATGTCCACATTTTCATTTATATACACAAGTGTGTGTGTGTGTGTGTGTGTGTGTGTGCCAGAAGGACTAGTGTGATTCAGTTTCTGTCTCGTTAAGGAGTTCATGTCACAGCTGGGAAATGGGTCCTACACAGAGAGTGTAATTGACCAAGATCTCCAGGTGCTACAGCTGACTTCATGCCCCAAGGCTACATTTCCCACCAGCTGCGTTTGGCAATAACAGAGTACAGTCAGAAATATTACCAAGACAGGCTGTTCTTGGAAACCCAGGTGTAGTGGGTAGCCATTCCAGCTTTGGTCTGGAAGTTCCAACCCCCATTGAGGCTTCGGTAACTGTCATGCCTGCAAGGCGGGGCCAAGGGAGGGCCCTGAAGACCCTAGATCAGGACGCGTGTGCTGCGCTCTCTGTTCCTGGACCCTGGACAGTGGAGGTTGGCCGAGCAGAGCTCCAGAGAACACTGCTGGACTGTGATACACTTTCCCCAGACCCTGTGACCTACCTATCCCTTTATTTGTAAGTTGCGCCACTAATAAACTTTCCTTTTAACTATGTGGAGTGGCCTTAATAATTTCATCAATACCCAGGTGTTCTGTTTTGGTTTCTATTGCTGTGATAAAACACCATGACCAAAAGCAACTAGTGGAGGAAAGGGTTTATGTGACCCTAACTTCCAGCCACCATGCTTCATCAAGGGAAGTCAGGGCAGGGGCTCAACACAGGAACCTGGCGTCAAGACCTAAAGCAGAGAGAACAGAGGAACACTGCTTACCGGCTTGTTCCCTGTTACATACACACTCGCAGTGTGTATATAAAACTGGACTTTGGGACTTTGGATTAGGAAAACAGTTGAGTGCTTTAAGCCAGGCTTCATTGGCCATCCTAGTAGGATCATGGAGGACAGTGGTGCTGAGGGTGGGTTGAGTAAGAATGGCCCCCACAGGCTCACATGTTTGAATGCTTAGAGAATGGCATTAGGAGGTGTGGTCTTGTTGGAGTAGGTGTGGCCTTGTTGGAATAGGTGTGGCCTTGTTGGAGTAGGTGTGGCCTTGTTGGAGTAGGTGTGGCCTTGTTGGGGCAGGTGTGGCCTTGATGGAGGAAATGTGTTACTGGGGGTGGGGGGTGGGCTTTTGGGTTTTAAATGCTCAAGCCAAGCCCAGTGTCTCTCTCTTCCTGCTGCCTGCAGATCCAGATGTAGAACTCTCAGCCACCTCTCTAACACCATATCTGCCTGTGTATCTATCTCCATGCTTCCTGCCATGGTGATAATGGACTAAACCTCTGAAACTGTAACCCAGCCCCAATGAAATGTTTTCCTCCAGAAGAGTGTTCATGGTCATGGTGTTTCCTCACAGCACTAGAACATTGACTAAGACAGAAGTTGGTACCAGGAATGGGGCATTGTGACAGGCCTGACCATGTTGCTTGTCGGTGGAATGTGGACTTTGAGACTTTGGATTAGGAGAACAGTTGAGTGCTTTAAGTCAGGCTTCATTGGCCATCCTAGTAGGAACATGAAGACCAGCTGAGGCTGGTTTCAACTGTGGGGACCCAGCTCAAGAAGTTTCAGAGAGGAAGAATATTAATATGCAGCCTAGAGACCACTCTTGTGATATTTGGGCAATGAATATGGATGCTTTTGCCCTTGTCTGAAAAAAATCTTCCTGAGGCTAAGTTCAAGAGTTTTGGATTAATGGCATTGGCAGAGGACATTTCAAAACAGCCTACGATTGACTGTGTCCCATGATTATTAGTAGCTAGTCTTATGCAGATCTATAATGAAAAGGAGCAAGCTAAGAAAAGAAAAATAAAAAATGGACAGTTTGAGGAGAAAAGGGGCACCGGGAAGTGTGATGGAGCTGAGTCCAGTGCTCGAGGAGACAAAAAGTTTAAAGGAAAGCCTGGTCCTAAATGGAAGAAAGGGGGTGGTGACCTCAGGACAAGACCCCACTCAGCTGAGCTTCCAACTTGTGAAAAGGAATTAAAGAAAAACTTAGGGCCAGGTATGGTGGCACATGCCTCTAATCCCAGCACACTGGAGGCAGAGGCAGGTGGTCTATAGAACAAATTCCAGTATAGCCAAGCTTAGGCAGTGAAGGAAACCATTGAAAACAGAAAGCTGGTGAAAATGTATTTGAATGAGGGGGCCATGTTCCAGCCCAAACAAAGCAGAACTTGGCAGCTTCAGCCACATGGTTCTGACTTTAGGGTCAAGGATAAAAGAAAGGGGTTATAGAATCTTCCTCTGTGACTAAGAAAAGCGCTGAGGCCAGGCATATGCCAGGGGTGTTACTGTATAGAGGCCTAGAGAGACTGTGTGTGAAGCTATGAAGGTGAAGCCTGGATTGCCTTGGAGACCCCAAAGTATTGGAGATGTCAGAGCTATGGGATATCTCCCAAGGAAAGCTGCTAAGAGGGAGTGGAACCAGCCTAAGAGAAAGAAGTGTGTTGAGGTCGACAAAGATGAAAGGAGTTGGAGATCTGCAGAGTGTTTTGACATCAGACACGGAGATGCAGAGTTTGGAGTTTGTGCGGCTGGTTTTGGGTCTTGCTTTGGTCCAATATTTTCTCACTACGCTCCCTTTCCTCCCTTTTGGAATGGTACTGTATATTCTGTGGCATCATGTGTTAGAAGTTGGTGATCTGCTTTTTTACTTTGATTTTATAGGGGATTGCAGTTAAGAGATTGCCAGGAGTCTCAGGGTTTGTTCTGGAGAACTGGCACTAAAGTGTGGTGCCTTGATTCATGGAGACACTCTGCTGCAGTAGTTATGGAGACCTAAAAGTGCCCCAAATAGTGTGAATAAATCTCACGTACCCAGAGGACCCAGCAAAGCCATTTTCAAAAAAAAAAAAAAAAAAAAAAAAAGTGGTACTCTGGCAGATAGGTGTGAATGTTCCTGTTAGGAGCAGAAGAGTGGCCCTGTAAGGGGTGGGTAGTGACTGTGGGCGTGAGAACACCATCTGTGAATGCCCTCTTTCTGGTGCCAGATGCTGTTTAGAGAGGTGAGTGTGAGCAGAGAAAAGTCATGGCACCCTATAGTGAGAATCATTCACGCTTCTGCGGTAGACTTTAAATGTTTTTTAAAAGATGCCAGGCCTTGTGAAACACACCTGGGACCCCAGCTTTTTGAGAGGCTGAGGCAGGAGGATCACAAGTTGCAGGCCAGCCTGAGCTACAGAACCAGACTGTCTCCAAAGAAAAACTATAATAAGCAAAAAATGGGCTGCGTTCTTTCTTTGGCCATTCATGGAATTATCAAATACTGAGTCCTAACTCTCTTCATCTTAAGGGGTCTGCAGTTTAACGGGAAAAAGACAGGGACCGAGTACTGTGAGAGTCCCAGGTTAACATGGGGGAGGGGGAATTTTGCTCTGGGAAAAGGTTCTGTGTACGTGACACTGAGTGGGGAGTGTATCGCACAGCATACGTTTGCAGCTTAGGAAGTCAGATTTAAAAAAAGAATAAAAAGAATAAAATCTTTGTTTTATACAACATACGTAGCCCGCTCAGGCTCAAGAGTGAATATCTTGGGCTGGAGTGTTCCTCAATGATGGTACGCTCATCTAGTGGGTGCAGGCATTGGGCTGGATCTAGATCCGAAGAAAGAATTTCCGTTTATCAATGCCAAAGTAGTGTGAGAGCTGAGAAGCAGGAAGCCCAGCGGGCACTAGGACTGTACTTCTGTTCTCGGTGGCCTCCTCCTGTGTCAGGCCAGGACGATGCCATTCGGGAGACCACACTGAAGGCAGAGTGGAAGACCTGCTCTTTCCAGAAGAACGCTAAGTTTTAAGAGCACCCTGAGTTCGCTGAGATGCCCCCCCAAAATGGCAAGACTCGGTCCCTATTTTTCCTAAGCAATTCCAGATCTTGTCCAGCAGAGGGCGCTCGAGAAGAGCTGGCGGAAAAGCGCGCTTGAACCCAGTTATTTAATAAAACAAACAGGTGCTCTCGGGTCTCTGCTGTTGCTGTTCTCTGGATCTCCACCCCACAGCACAGTGCCCAGCCCCTCTCCACTGCCGATGACACAGGAAACAGGCCCTGAAACATTCAAAGTATACGATGGTCACTGTTGAGGGTAAAACACTGAAGAACTGCTTGGGGCTCAGCACTTTTTGGGGACCCACGGCGATCTCCTTTCATGAGTCACAGGTTTCTCTTCATACCTCGGAGTGAATCTCCCTTTCTTACAACGCCCCCCAGCCCCCTTTGAGGGAAAATTGAGAACTAGGCGAGGGTTGGGGTAGGGTGGGGAATAGTTACACAAGACGTTTTAAAACACTACCACGAGGTCACCTCGGTTTCCACTGAATAAATCAGGTTGTTTGAATGCATCCAGACAGTACCCTAAGGCTACACAGAGAAGCCCTGCATCTAAACAAGCAAACAAACAGGAAGAATAGTTCAAGCAATATTATTGTTCCTTCCATTAACTCCCAAATATGTCCAAATGATCAATAGCTTTAAAATTTTTGCAAAGGGAAGGAATTTTTTTTTAAAATAACAGTTCTTTCTGATTAAATTATTCTGACTTGTCTCTCTCTGGAGGCCTGTGGAATCTCGCAGATCTTGGTTGTTGGAGGGAATGCTGCCACCTGGTGGCTGTGAGAATTGCTACTCATAACTGACTGCTCAAGGCTAAGAACTTTCAGCACGCTGGCCCACCCAAGGGACCTCTCCTGCCAAGGGTGTAGCCACTCCGAGGTGTAGCTCACCTAATGATTGGACAGGATGAGGGGTAATGGGCTCTGTCTCTTGTCCTGGATAGTTTTATGTCAGCTTGACACAAGCTTGAGTCATTTTGGAAGAGGGGATCTCAATTGAGAAAATGCCTCCACCTGGTTGCCCTGTGGGCAAGAGGGTGGTGCATTTTCTTAATTGATGATTGATGTGGGAGAGCTCAGGTCACCGCAGGTAGTGCCATACCTAGGCTGGTGGTCCTGGGTGCTAGGAGAAAGCAGACTGAGCAAGCCATGGGGAGCCAGGAAGCAGTTCTCCTCCGTGGCCTCTGCATCAGCTCCTACTCAGAGGTTCCTGCCTTGTTTGAGTTCCTTTGAAGATGAACTGTGATGTGGAAGGGTAAGTGAAATAAACTTTTTCCTCCACAAGTTGCTCTCGGCTGTGGTATTTCATCACAGCAATAGTAACCCTGACTAATACAGGCCCCTTGCC
Organism: Peromyscus leucopus; assembly: GCF_004664715.2. Lineage (NCBI taxonomy): Eukaryota > Metazoa > Chordata > Mammalia > Rodentia > Cricetidae > Peromyscus > Peromyscus leucopus. Next base: position 122,893,541 of record NC_051066.1, on the reverse strand, counting down.
CAAGTTGGGATGATCCTGAATGCACCTCTTCATTCCAGAGCCCCTATGGGACTGGCTGAGATGCTGCCTTGCCAGATCACATGCACCCCCACCCTGGTACCATCCCTACCTTCCCTGCCTCCAGAGGAAGTAGGTCCAGGTCATGTTCTCCTACAGAGGAAGGTGCACGAGGACAATTTGGTGGTTGTGATATGGTCTCCAGTCTCATGACCGTTGCTCCAGCAGCAGCTCTCCTTCCATTCACGCTAATGGACCACACAGGGAACAGCCTCATGGTACCAGCTGACAGAGAGGGAAAGGAGAGCCTGGTTTGTGAGTGTTGTTTTTACATCTGAAGTCGTCGTCGTCGTCCCCTCCCCCCCCCCCCCCTGCCATGGGCCCACATCTGAATGCTTGGTCTCCAGCTTGTGGCACTAATTAGAAAGAAGGTCACCAGGTCCTTAGGAGGTGCTGGCAGTCCTAGGTCACTAGGCCTGTGAAGGTTATGGCCTACCCTGGTGGCCTCCATCTTTGCTTCCTGGTCCACAGCCATGGGAAGAACCTCTGGCCCATGCTGCTCACACCACCAGACCTCCCCTGCCCCCTGGGACTCAGATCTCTAAGACTGTGAACAGAGATCTTTCCTCCCATAAGTCCTCGTCCGGCCTTTTGTCACAGTGACAGACAAGGGGTAAATACGGTGGGCGGGGGCTTGGAATGCAGTGGGTGAGGGGCTTGGAATACAGTGGGTGGGGGCTTGGAATGCAGTGGGTGAGGAGCTTGGAATGCAGTGGGTGAGGAGCTTGGAATACAGTGGGTGAGGGCTTGGAATGCAGTGGGTGAGGAGCTTGGAATACAGTGCAGGATGAACCTTGGCAGCAAATGTCTTCAGCCACATTCAGTGTGGGCACAAAACAGTCAAAAGGGCCGTTCTCTACTGCACAGGGCTGTGGCAGGCACTTGCAAAGGGAAGTGGTTTTGTACTACAGAATACACATTGGCTTGTGAGTGACTTAGAAGGAGATAGATTGGGAACATGGATGTCTGGGAAAGAGACGTGTCCCCAAAGTTCCAGTTACCTGTGGTCAATCATGGTCCAAAAACATTGACTAGGAATAAGTTCCAAGTTGTAAGTTGCACACTGTTATGAGTATCATGATGAAATCTAGGGTTATCCTGATCTATCTGCCCAGGACAGGACTCGTCCCTCCCTCCATCCATCCCACTCAATACACTCCCCATACATTTGTCATTTAACTGTTGTGGAATATTTTTTTTTAATTAGGCAAAGATGGTAGTGCATTTCTTTATTAGTGTGGGGGGGGGGGGGGGCGTTGTGGGTAGTGCCATTCTTGGGCTGGTGGTCTGGGGTTCTAGAAGAAGTCAGGCTGAACAGGGTAGTAATCAGCAATCCTCCACAGCTTGTACATCAGCTCCTGACTACAGGTTCCTGCCCTGTTTGGGTTCCTTTTGTTTTGTTTTGTTTTTGTTTTTGTTTTTGTTTTTGTTTTTGTTTTTTTGAGACAGGGTTTCTCTGTGTAGTTTTGGTGCCTATCCTGGATCTCGCTCTGTAGACTAGGCTGGCATCGAACTCACAGAGATCCACCTGCCTCTGCCTCCTGAGTGCTGGGATTAAAGGCGTGTGCCACCACTGCCCTGCCTCCTGCTTGGGTTCTTGTCCTGACTTCCACCAACGGTTTGGTGGTAGCATGAGACAAATAAACCCTTTCTTCTGCAAGTTGCTTGGGTCATGTTATTTCATCACAGCAATAATCCTAACTAAGACAACCTCACACTGCAGTGACCACCATGACTAACCATAACAATGAACACTACAACTGACCACCCCAGGGTTTACTATGGCTGGCCACACTGATGAATATCACAGTGACCACAACATCTGACCATCACAGCAGACACTGAGACTGACCACCATAGTAACTACTACTGCTGAACACAAGCATGACCACCATAATGACCACTGTGATTGACCACCAGAGTGGACACTACAACTGACCACCAAACGTATTATAGAAGTGACCACTATGGTTAACCATCAGGGTGAACATCAAAGTGACCACAGAAGTGACCACTATGATTGACCATCAGAATAGACACTACAGCTGACCACAAAAGTGACCACTATGGCTGACCATCAGGGTGGACACTACAACTGAACACCAAAGTGATCACAACAGTGACCACTGTGATTAACCATCAGAATAGACACTACAGTTGACCACAGAAAGTGACCACAGAAGTGACCACTATGGCTGACCATCAGGGTGGACACTACAACTGAACACCAAAGTGATCACAACAGTGACCACTGTGATTAACCATTAGAATGGACACTACAGTTGACCACGAAAGTGACCACAGAAGTGACCACTATGGCTGACCATCAAGGTGGACACTACAACTGAACCAAACAAATGTTGTAACATCCACAAGTGGACACAGGTTGATAACTTGTTTGTGGTTGAATGCTGTTCTGAGTTTTCAGAACTATTCCGGATCAGTAGGGACCAGTACTGCAGCTTCTTCCTATGTAAAGGTCTGTTAAAGATGTCTATAAAAAGCTATCCTTTAGATCTTCTCCATACTGTGCTGTATGTGGTAGCCAGCGAACACAGAGCAAAGCCCTTTGGTAGTGACAGACACAGTTCAGACACACATACAACAGGCAGACACAACACACGGGCACAGTAAACACACACACACACACACACACACACACACACACACACACACACACACAACAAGCCACAGACCACAAACTAAAGACAGACAGAAGATACAGGGAGAGAAGTGGAGAAATCAAACTTTGGCTTAATCTTAGTCAAATTAATCCAAGAGGAAGTCTTTTTAAAAAGTGATTATTTCTTAATGCGACACTGACACATTGGTGCCCTGTTGAGGTTTCTTTAATGCTTAATCAACATGGACAAAGACTGCTGAGTCATGCGCACCTCCTGACCTATGTCAAGACCCTGAAGGTGGACTTGGGGAGTGTGGTCACTGAACGCACTTGTTCTTCCCAACACGATCACTTGGATAAATCTAGTGTTGTACCTTGCAAATAAACTCTTCTCCTCACATTATTTTAAATTAAATGTCAAGAATGTCAAATGGGCCTTTAATTTTAAAGGGTGCACGCCTTTAATCCCAGCACTTGGGAGGCAGAGGCAGGTGCATCTATGTGAGTTTGAGGCCAGCCTGGTCCACACGGCTAGTTCCAGGACAGGCTCTAAAACTACACAAAGAAACCCTGTTTCAAAAAAAAAAAAAAAAAAAAAAAAGTGTCGAATGATATAAATGAGCAGATACCGGTCAACAGGCATCCACTCTCTCCAATGCCCAAAGCTTTCTTTCTAAAGGCAGCTTCTTTATACTGATTCTCCCAGACTTGACCGGGGTTCTGCATACACAAGAGAGGGACCCAGTTCTTACACAGCATTCCTTCACTCTTACTTTTCACAGCCCACTCCCTGCCGAGTCCAAGTCCACAGTTCCCTCTGTCAGTCAATATCATTCCTGTCCTTCCCATTTTCTACAAATGTATTGGGCTCTCTTGTCTACTCACCAGAGACCTCCAGGTCTCTTTTACTTTTACAAGCTTGTTTCTCTTTGATCTATTAACCCTCTTCAGTTGGATTTTAGGAGGTCCGTTACACACACGCATGCACGCACGCACACATGCACAGCAGAGCATTTGTTGTTAAGTGAGAAAAGGCTTATTACAACAGAGGAAAGGTAGGTAGAATAATCAGTGGTGCTCTTCAAATTCTCCATTGATTGCCCAGCTCTCAGCAGATGGCATCCTGTAAACTTAGAGATGAGTGCACACACTTAGTGTCAAACTCACTAAACCGGATGTTCATTCTGTCTGCTGAGTGGACTGAGGGCACTTAGGAAAGTGACATGAGATGCGAACACATTTTTGTTACTGCTGTGTGACAATATTTAATTCAGGAGAGAGATGTGACAAATCCCTTGTTCCCAAGCATTTGTTATGTACTTAACATTTCGAGATGACAAATTAAAAATGGGGATTAAAGAGAGAGCAAGAGATTATAGTGTTCTTGTCTGTAATATAAAATATACCTGTTTTGTATAAATTAAGGTTACATTAGTTGGCTGCTAAGTATGATAACGGATAATAATAATGGGGAAATGAGAAAAATGTTTAAGATAATTATTATGAAAATATTAAAAGCTTGGTTTTATTCTGCTTTCAACATATGTTTAAGAATTTTAACCTCATCTTTGTGTTAAAGATATGTTAATTCCATGTTTTCCTTCTATTTTCCTAGAAAACAGTGCATCAGGACCATTTTTTAATGCTTAACCAGAGGAAGCAGAGCCAATAGAGCCAGTGGGAATCTCACAGAATAAAGAGAGATTTACTCTAATCAGTCGCCTAATGTGGTCACAGCGGCCAAGTCCCATGGTCTGCTGCCTCCAGGCTGGAGAGCCAGGAGAGTGCTTCGGTCTGAGTCTGAAGGTCTCTGAAGCAGGGAGCAGATAGCATAGGTTCCACCTGTGGGCAGGAGGAAGTGAGGGACCCAGCTCCGACGCTGAAGCAGGTAAAAGGGAGATGTCTTTGCCAGTATTCTGCTGCTGTGAAGAGACATCAGGACCATGGCAACTCCTATAAAAGAAAGTGTTTAATTGAGGCTTGCTTGCATTCAGAGGTTTAGTCCATTGTTGTCATGATGGGAAGCATGGCGGCACACAGGCAGGCATGGTGCTGGACAAGTGAACTGGAGTGGATCATCACATCAGCATGATCTAGCACGCGCAGCAAGGAAGAGCAAAGAGGAGAGCGCAAAGAGCACCTTCTGCAAAGAAGAAGAAGGGTTAGTGGGGTTTTAATGACCTCAGGGCACAGGGAAAAGATAGTACACCTTGCAAGAAGGAGCAAGGCCCGCAAATCATGAGAACAAAGAACCTGTCACTCTGAGTCTTGGGTGTAGCTTTTATTGAGATTGGTAAGAAACTCTGTTCTGCCCAGGATGACTCGAAATCTGTGCTCCATCTTGTCAGGCCAATTGAGGAAGAAATAACTGCATTCCATGACCACTGGCTTAACTTTTCTGTTGGCTCAAGGTTGTTCAGTGTAGCCCAAAACTTGGGTGGATGTTTGATATAGGAGGCTAGTGTGAGAGCCAAAGTTACATTTGGAGTTTTAATGACTATGCCTAAGAGACCCATGAAATAAAAACGCCTCAGATCTGCAAGCCCCTTGCCCAAGGACAGAGAGTTCCTGAAATGCTGGTGGCTGTTGTTTATGGGAGATAACAAGTCACATGTTTTTCACTCCCCTAAACAAGTTTGTTTAACCCATCTATACCGGATATGCTTGATCACATGTGGGCGGGAGGTTCACAGGCTAGAGGTACATCAGGATGTATGCTTGCCCCTGATTGGACCTGATGGGAAATGATATGAATCATGGGTTTTCCTTCTAAGTCACTGCAAACTGGAATTTTGGGCCAGTTCCTGGGAACCCGGTACAGACCTGGCCAGAACCCATCCATCTGGCCAGTATTTAATTGCAGTTTGCTTCAAATTTGGCTTTAAATTGTGGTAGTGGTCTTATTCTTGATCGATAGGATTAACATTAGTCACATTTATTACCAAATTTACTTTTTTGTTTATTTTTTTGTTTTACATCCCCTCCCTCCTCTCCACCCAGTTCCTCCCCAGCACCTCCCCTCCGCCACTCCTCCTCCTGTTCTTCTTCAGACATGGCCCTCCCATGGATATCCATCCAGCTATGGTATATCAAGTTGCTGTGAGATGAGGCATCTCCTCTGATTGCGGATGGATAAGGCAATCCCATGTCGGGAAGAACTGTTTGTTTTGACGGCTCTGTGACCACCAGTGGAGTCTGACCTTAGTTCAAAGAGCAGAGTCCATATTCAGCTGGCAGAGGTGGACAAAGAGTTTCCTGGCAAACTCAGAGGGAGATAGAAAGACACACAAAGGAGAAAAGGAGGCCAAGGGGTTGCGTGTGGTCTTTTTGATCCAGGAAGTGGAGAGGGGAAGGATTGTGTCTAGGTCACTCTGTGGATTTCTCAGGTTTATTCCCTAATATTTATCCCTGAGTTTTATTTTTTTAATAAAATGATAAAAGAAATCGAAATATCTGGCATCCAGTGTGCGGTGACATCACGTGGTGGTTTTTAAAACTGCCACTTCCCCTTGTGACCCTGTGCTACCACGGGTCACCAGCTTTTCACGCCAAGGGCTTTTCCTGTTGTGATCTGCACAGCCACCCCACCCCACACACTCTCACACCCCCCACCACCCTCATCACCCTCACCCTCTGCTCTGCAGCCACCTGAGTCAGCTGCTCATCACTGGCCCTGTCATTCAGGGGATTCAGTGCCCCCACCACTGTATCCTAGCCAAGCATGCTTCTTCTGCTTATTTTCCCCTCATACCTGCTTCTCAGGCTACTCCCTCCGCCTCCCTGCATATCCAGCACAAATACAGGGGGATGGGGATGGAGCAATACAGCTGCTCCTCTCCCAGGCCAGTCCTGTGTGGACAGTACAAGTGCCAAGCCTATGTAAAACTAGTCCAGCTGCCTGGTACCCCCCACGCCGCCACCGCCATGGCCTCACCCTCCACGGCCCTGCTTGGGGCTCAGGCTTTTACTACTGCTGCCATGGCTATAAGCTGCTGAAGGGACCAGCCTTGCATGACCCTGCTGAGCAGCCACAGCTGGCCATCACTAGCAACAGGTGGGGCAGTCCTGTCCCATGCTGCTGTGTCCCAGTCACGTGGATTTCTCCTAACAGTTCTCTATGTTAGCTGTTCAAGCAGCTCAGTCCCCCTCCCCACATGGTGCAGCACATGAGCAGCCACAGTGGTCCCTAGCTCATGTGTGGGGGTTATCGTGGCTGACTGGGGCACCCTGACACCAGCTGCCATCACTGCCACCACTCAGGTTGGAGCTCATTTGTGCCTGGCTGGTCCCCAAGCTGCTAGGTGCTGAGCCAGTGCCATTGGCTGCTCTTGTATTTGGCTCTCTCCCTTCATAACAGCCCCCCTCCTGCCTCAGTGCTATGCCTGCCCTCTCCACTGGCACAGTCGGACATCACATGGTCACTGCAGCTGATTACCCTCATACAGCTCCACCTACACTATCAGCAGCATCAGAGCTGGTAAGACACTTGGGAATTTTTAATCGGGGAATCAGGTTTAAAAAAAAAAGAGGAAAATCTTTCCCATGTTAAGAATTAGAAATATCACAATGTAGGGGTTTAGGACTATGTTTAGTGCTACTGTGGATGGCTTGCAAATGGAAATAATAAATGAGGGGATAAACAAATTAGCTGAGATTGGCATAATGTCAATCATAATTATTATTGGCTTGGTAATTCATATTTTATCCTTTAAAAAGTGGTTTGATAACTGTGCCAAATATGATAATCCGACTGATAAGATACAAACCTTAGAAAGCCTTACTATTGATAAAGTATAAGCTTAGAAATACTTACTACTGATAAGATACAAGCCCTGGAAGACTAATGAAAATAAATCTTCAGACACAGTCAGGAATTTAGAGCAGAACCTACCACACCATTATATTATGAATTGGAAGAGGAGTGGTCCAAGGATACTAGAAAACCAACCTTAATTTATCCAATTACCATAGAAGAATGACCACTATATGACAGGTATCCCAAAGGCTATGGAGAAACTAACTGGAATCCTGCCAAAATGTTAGATTTGAGGAGATCTCAGGAAGTAATAGCTTCATACGCTATGCATTCACCTTTTGTGAAGCTGATGTTAAATTCATGGGCAACTAGAAACAGAATTATTCCACAAGACTGAAAAGAGATAGTTACAGCAATATTGGAAGCTGGTCCTCAGTTATAATGGAAAACATGGTGGAGAGAGGAAGTTAGGGCCATAGAACAATGAAGTAGGGCTAGAGGTATTGAAATTTCCCAAGACCAGTTTCTTGTTGAAGACCAGTATGTTGATTTGCTGTGGAACAATCTTTGTACATTGTAAATATGCATTGCTTTCATTGTTAATAAAATGCTGATTGGCCAATAGCTAGGCAGGATTTTCAGGTCAGAGAAAACACTGGGAAGGAGGGCAGAGTCTGAGGAGTTGTGAGCCAAATAGGGAAGAAGCAACATGGGAAGTTCATAGATGAGGTAAACAAGCCTTGGGGCAACACTTAAATTAATAGAAATGTGTTCATTAAAGTTGGAATTGCTGGCTGGAGACAAGGCTAAGCTATTGGCCAAGCATTTATAATTAATATTAAGTTTCTGAATGGTTATTTGGGAGCAGCTACTGAGACACAGAGAAACTCTGCCTACACTGATTTGGAAAGACAGTCTATATTTGATGATCACATTTTGGCTCTATGCCATTTGGCAGCTTTCAATGCTTGGGACAGAGTTAAAGAATCAGGAAAGAGGACTGAGTCATTTATTAAAATTATACAAGGCCCAAAAGAAGCCTTCACTGATTTTTTACAAAGATTGCCTTCAGCTATAAATAGAATGATATCAGATTCAGACATTAGGCAAATATTAATTGAATCTTTGGGTTTTGAAAATGCTAATTCACAGCCTGGTGGTGGCGGCGGCGGCGGCGGCGGCGGCGGCGGCGGCGGCGGCGCACGCCTTTAGTCCCAGCACTCGGGAGGCAGAGCCAGGCGGATCTCTGTGAGTTCGAGGCCAGCCTGGTCTCCAAAGCGAGTTCCAGGAACGGCACAAAACTGCACAGAGAAACCCTGTCTTGAAAAACCAAAAAAAAAAAAAAAAAAAAAAGAAAGAAAAAGAAAATGCTAATTCACAATGCAAGAGAGCGATCAGGACTTTAAAGACAAGATCAGCACTCATAAATGAATGGATCCAAAAACACAGTTGATACTGGACCTTATACACATGATGATACTTGTATAGGAGAGGTGATTTCCAAAACACATCAATAAAAATCAAATGGTCAGATGTTTCAATTGTGATAAACAAGGTAATCTAAAACTGGATTGTAAGCAAGGAATTCCTAGAAACAATGTTTTTCTAGAGATAATCCAAACAGTAGGCCCCAGCCTTCTGGAGTATGCAGAAGGTACTGTAAAGGCTGACATTGAACTAATGAATGTAGATCATCAAGGGACAAGTAACCCTTTGCATTGGAAAACACCTTAGGGGGCCTCTTAAAGGCCCCAACATCAAATTTGGTTTAATCATTCCCTGTCAACATGGGGGAAACTCCTCCACAGAGCAATAAAAGTACCTAGTGCCTGTTGTTAAGAACCATACTGCTCTGAATGACAGAAGAGCTTCAGTAGATAAAACAAAATTTTCAGGAAAAACCATAAAATAAATATTTTGGCAAATTTCTATAAATGACCAAAGACCATAGCTAAAAATATGGATAAATTGCATTGTAATTGAAGGTTTAGTTGATACAGACACAGGTGTAACAATAATTTCACTAAAATCTTGGCATCCAGATGGGTCTCTTCAGGAAGTAAATGTTCAGCTTCTTGGGATTGGAACTTTATCTCAGGTAAAACAAAGTACAAGATGGGTCAAGTGTGTAGGGCCAGAAGGACAGAATTAAATCAGCCTGTATATGTTAAAGTTGTGTTGACCTCAGAACCAAGATAAGTGTTACTTTGGGGAAGAGGTTTTGCTTTTATTTCCACAGGAGAAGAAAAGCCATGGATACCATCAAGATTGATATAGATTAGATTTGAACAGGAGAGACCTCTTGATTAGGAAAGTCAACAGTTCATCAAACTGCATGGCCATTCCATCTGAATTAACTTATAAGACTTAACAAATGTCTTTCATTTAGGTATAACCTGCCAAAAAGGGAAACTCCCCAAAGTTAGAGTTGGGGCAGAATTTTGTTTTTGTCTTTCCAGGAGAATAAAAGCAGCCAACTAAGGAATCTGAAGACCCTAGACAAATGAAATCTCTAAAGAAAAGGGAGAACTGTCCAGAGAAAATGTCTCAAGAAAAGGAGTAAATTGGCCTGATGGTATAGCACACTTCCAACAGGATAAAATCTCATAAATCTTTCAAAATGTTTGTTTCTGCTGTTCTCTACGACATGTTAGGCAGATGGTCTTTATGTAGTCCCAACCCAATTAAAAATTAAATCTAGCTTTGGAGTTGGAGTGTGGCTCTCTCCTTCCCTAAACCCAAGCATGCTTGTTAAAAGAAAATCCAAAGTCTCTGTTTCATGTCAGAAGAGCTACCTGGTATGGGACAAAAGAAAACCAAAATTAAGGGACTATTCTAGTGTCACTGATCTCATAATCCCTTGAGTTTATTTTAACTCTTTAAAACTTTTCTTAAGGTATTATCTCAAAATTTATAAGATTACTATATGTATGTATATTTAAACTTTCTGTTGTGATATTAATGGTCATATAGAGTACTAATCCTAGATTTAAGTTTCACCTAACTTCCTGTATGTGATTTCAGGCTTGAGTCTGAAACAAGTAATTAAGAATTAAGGCTGTGTATCCCAGATGCACTTAATAGAGTACAGTCCTTTAACCTCTCTAAGACCTGCTACATATGACATTTAAAATGTTAAGTTTTCTGAAGTGAATTGTGAACATTCCTAACAGCAACCTTTGAAGTCTCCAAAAAGATGAGGGGGCCCCACAATGACAATTACCCCCAGATTGTGGTAATGCTACTAAGCTGACAAGCACCATCCAAAGATCAGCTTTGGACTACAAACTACTCAGGACAATTTCAAGATGGTTAGCTAAGATGGTCCAGCCTCATAGACTACTCCAGCCATGACTTCAGATAAGCCTTACATAATCCCACCCCCCTGAGACTGGACAACAGCTAGCTTCCCTAGGATTTGACCATTATCTTAATTTTCTCAGAGTCCCCTAAAGATGTTCTCACCCCCAGACAACAGGAAGTAGTTTTAAGAACACAATGCCCACATTCCCAAGAGGTGGAGTAGATGATGGTTTTTGATCAGTAGGTGAGTTATGGATGTTTATCATCATTTAAGGGGGTCAGTTACAAGTTGTTATTGGTCATGGTCAGGGAGGGAACTAAGCAAAGGAGGTTAGACTCAGGATCTCTTTCTGAAAAGGAAAAAGGGGAATGTAGGAATGATAGGACAAAAGGGCAAATTATTGAATCTATTTTAAACTAAAAAGCAACTATTAATCTCAAATACGTTATGTTGGTATAGATTAAGGTTATTTTTGTTAGAACATACTCTACGTGTGTTTTTAACTCTTAAGATATTTTTATTGATACAAATTTAAGGTTATTTTTGTTACAATGTATTTATGTTTCTACTCATGTTTAAGATATTTTCGTGCCTTGATATAAATTTAAGGTTATATTGTTATACTGTATTATATGTTTCTATTTCTTGTTTAAGGTATTGTACCTATGCAGCTCGTTTAAAAATGTAATGTAAAGTTCTAGTCCTTGAAAGCTATTTAGGATAATAAAGAAATACAGCTTAATAGTCAGTCATTCATAACAATCAAGCTTAATAGCAATATTAAACATATTTTCAAGGTCTGTGGTTATATTTTATTTGTGCTGAAATGTGGTGATATTTTATTTGTATGTTAATAAATAAAGTTTGCCTGGAGATCAGAAGTCATAGCCAGCTATAAACAGAAGTCAGGCAGTGGTAGTACATGCCGTTAATCTGATCACATGGCAGGCAGAGTCTCTGTGTGTTCAAGGACATAGCCAATCGTGGTGACATATGCCTTTAATCCCAATACCAACCTTAGAGACCTGGAGGTCCGTATAGACAGGCAGTGACGAGGAAGTGAGGTAGCTGGGCTAAGAGCCAATGAGAAGGCAGAACAGCAAGGCAATAAAGGCACAAGTTAGACAGGAAGAAGCTGGTTCTCTTGGGAAACTATGGCAGCATGGTGAGCTAAGGTTAGTTTGGTGGCTATCACTATCACTTTGATTTCTACGACTTTCACCCCTGTATTTGGCTCTGTGTTTCTTATTTAATAAGACCGTTTAGAAATTTGTCTACAAAGATCAAACACATATTTTAAATAGATAGATGGTCTTCAAGCACTTCCGAGACCTACAGAATATGGCATTTTAATGTTTTAATAACATAAGGCTTTTTATGACATTGAGACATATCTGCTCCTGACAGCATTGCTTTAGTCCAAAAGAGGATGATGTACATTTAAAAACCTCCATATGGAGTTTGCTTTCACTTGTGGCAAATTTAGCCACTGGGCAAAGAAACTGCCCTTGCCTCGATTGCTGACAATATGCTGTCCAAATTGGACAAGCAGGACACAAAAGAAGACAAACTTTGCCAAGACAAGGTGAGACAGTCCTTCAAAATTTCTGCTTCACAGAAAAGTCTGTCAGATATTATAGGCCTATAGGCCAAAGATGGATGCCCCAGCGTTACAGAGGTACCTTGGAATACTGTCCAGGCAGCAGGCTGTTTCTGTCATTTCTTAGTTTTGGAAATTGTTTGCTCTGTACTTCCTGTTTACTCAGGTAATATTATATCCTTCTTGGGTCTTTGATGGAGTTGAAGACAAAATAGCTATTGTTACAGTTTTCCTTATTACCAAATTCAAAAAAGAAACTCACAAATAGGTGTAAAATGTATAATGTTGAGAGACATAAAAGCTTAAATTGTTTGTCTAAAAAATGTTTGAGGTCTAAAAAGATAGTTTTAAGATGGTAATACAAGTTATGATAGAAAATGGTTTAGGTATAAAACTTTAAATTCATCAAGATAAGATAGATAATAGATCATTTTCTCTGAATTTGCCAAATAAAAATGGACTGGATATTGTGAATGTAATTCTTATCTGATAGTTGTTCTTATTGTTTATGGTTTTATTATGTTAGAGTTAAAACCTTTCCTTTTTATTTAAACCAAAAGGGGTAAAAAGAATCTAAATTTGGGGCTGGAGAGATGGCTCAGCGGTTAAGAGCACTGCTTATTCTTCCAAAAGTCCTGAGTTCAATTCCCAGCAACCACATGGTGGCTCACAACCATCTGTAATGAGATCTGGTGCCCTCTTCTGGCCTGTAGGGATATGTGCAGGCAAACATTCAGGCAGAACACTGTATACATAATAAATAAATAAATCTTTTTAAAAAAGAATCTAAATTTAATTCCTTATGCTTGTGAAGCAAGCATGTAACCACTGGGCCACCTCCCTATCTCCAGCATTTTATAATTGAGTAATAGAGTCTTAAATTTGAGTAATGTACAACTGACTTGAGAATTTTGTCATCCTTAGCATGTTAGCTCCCACTCAGAGTCCTGTTTACATCACTAAGATGTTCACAAGCTTTACAACCCAAAAACCAAAACCCAACTACACAATATAAACACTGCAGGGGTAAACCAAGCATATGGAGCGGTGTGCACAGATGTCACAGTAAACTATAGCGGAGTCATTGTTGATCCTAAGTGATTTCTAAATAAAGGCGTTGTAACACTTCCTGGGTTTTTAATTGTCATGTAGCTGGATTTAAAATATTGGTATTTTTAGATACTTCAATGATTTCTAGAGACAAAGGGATAGAATATTTGAAATTGGAATTTTTTGATAAGCAGCTTTAACTTCCTGGCTTGACTGTCTATATTATGGATATTGATTATTTCAGGGTTTATGTTGGAACTGCAAGAATTTTCTCTTCATAGAGAGATACATAAGTGGCATGATTTAGTTTTAGTTTGTAGTAATCAGTATTAAAAGGGGAAAAAACTGGCACTATTGAAGGGAATAATTTGAAATGGCCACGTTGCAGGCTACAGAGCCCTCTGTGGACTTCTGGGACAGAGGCGCACAGAAGCAGGAGGCTCCTGCTGGCTGCTTAGAGAAGGGAAAATGACTGACTTACCCCTCACTAGAGTGTGACTTGCTTGCTTAAACCCCAGGAGGATAGCCTGTGGTTTTAAAGCCTAATTGGTGGAGGAGCTCGAAGAGAGGGCTCAAAAAGTAAAGCGACATGAGGACTGGAATCCAGGTCCTCAGAGCCCACATAAATACCAGGTGGCCATGGTGTCCTGTAATCACAGTGTGCAGGGAGCAGAGATGGGGACCCCCACCCGCAAGGTGACTTGTTAAGCTCTGGTTCTGTTGTGAGACCCTGTTTATATACACACACATGCATGTACACCACACACACATATGCAAAAACAAACAAACTAATGTATTAATGCATACCTACAATCCCAGAACTTAAGAGACTGAGACAAAAGGATTGTAACTTTGAGCCTACCTGGGCACTGTGTACAGTGAAACCCTGCTAGGGAGCTGGTGGAGTGGAACGAAACCTCAAACCCAAACAAAATTCCTTGTTCTCTTCTTTAGAAACTCGGGTCCCACTGCCAAAAAGCAACTACTGAACACGGATGCCACCAGAGCAAGCGTAGGGACAGCTCTTCTTAGAGCAGTCCCAGTTTTTAAAGATAATACCCAATCCCAAAGTCTGCATTTCTTGCAGAGGAAGGAAATTGTCACATAGCCACATGATTCCAGATGACAGTAGGGATCAGCGGTCTCACAAACACTCCCCTTTTTCAGGAATCACATGGTAAGTTTATCTCTTCCTCGGTGCACTGCATGAACTTGACCTAAGCAGGAAAAACCTCATTTCCCTTCATTTTGTTGTTCCATCCAGAATTTACCTTCCAGGGGCTGGAGAGATGGCTCAGCGATTAAGAACACTGGCTGCTCTTCCAGAGGACCCAGGTCAAATTCATCTATAACTCCAGTTCTGGGAGATCAGACACCCTCCATGGCACTACATGCACCTACAGCCCAGACATATGTGCGGGCAAAACACCCATATACATAACATAAAAATAAATAATTCTCAAAAAAAAATTTACCATCCAAAAAATATTGGGTTTCTTGCTGCCATAACCCTCCCTGGCATCCAAGTACATGCAAATGATGTGACCCAATGCCTGGGAAAAATCCAGTGGTTATTAATTGTAATATCCCATAATACCAACAGCTGATTCCCCAAGTAGATACGCAGGCATTTGGCTCATCTCTTCACTGGTGTGTGTGTGTGTGTGTGTGTGTGTGTGTGTGTGTGTGTGTGTGTGTGTGTGTGTGTGTGTGTGTGTGTGTGTGTATTAATGCTCTTGACAGAGGTCTTCTCCATTGTCCAAATCATATCCAGGAACTTCCCTGGGTCCACACTGAAAAACAAAGCAGAGATAGTTTTAGTTCACGACTTTATGTCGCACTCATCCTGTGGGGAAGAATCTCTGTTTGAATTGGGTACTTTGACCTCGTTTTCCTTTGCTAATTGCCAGTATTAAATGTTTCTCTTGACAATGAATTTCTGATAAAACATCTGTTTCCATTCAGTGAACTATTGAGAGTCGTAAATTCCACAATCTCTGCAGATGGGCCAATGATGTGATAAACACATCTTCACGGCTGGACAGATGGAGGCATTTTCTATAACCACAGCCATCTGGGGATGCAGGTCAGGGTCTGGATATCAGGACTGCTTCAGGGATTCCAGTAGAAACGACAGCAGTAGAAACAGCAGCCCTTCCTTTGAATTCAACAGCCTTGTTATTCTTTCTAACAGAGACTGCCTGACTGGCCTATGAAAACAAGTATTGCTAAAAACAAACTAGATAAGGTCAAGGTTCCCTGCACTGGCTTTATTCGAGCCTCATTCTTGCTAGATTCTTCTGTCTATAGGATGTCTGGGTCATAAGGAAGGGTGGTGCCAAGGGATGGCAATCTTTAGTTTCCTTGTAATATCTAACCGTGTCTCTACAAATCCACCCCAAAGTAACATTCAACTTAAGTGACATTGGGTGGCTTGACACACTGAGCAAGCACCAGCTTAAGTCCTTAATCCTCCTTCTAGACAAATAGCTGTCCCTAAGTTGGTGGTCCTCAACCTGTGGATGGCAACCCTGTTGGAAGTAAAAATAACCCTTTCACAGGGGTGGCACATCAGATATTTACAATTTGTAACAGTAGCAAAATGACAGTTACAAAGTAGCAACAAAACAATTTTATGGCTGGGGGTCACCACAACAGGAGGAACTGTATTAAAGGGTCACAGCATCAGGAAGGGTTAAGAACCGCTGCCCTCAGCTCTATCTGTATAGAAAGTTTGGATCGGTGTCTGCTTAGAGAATTAATTCTATCCCAGGCTGAAAGAGTCTTCTCGCCACATCACTGCACAGCTGGATATGAACTTCCCTGAGGACCAGGTGCCCCCAGACATCTGGGTGGCAGTTTGCTTGTCTTTGGAAACCCAAGTAGAATCAGCTAGCCTTTAAAAGCCTTATGACGGTAAACTCCTTTGTCCAGAACATAAGTGAAAGTAACCCCCTGCCTGGCTCTCGGGGTGTCTCAGGGAGGTTTGCTCCCATCTGAGAGCAGGACCAGGCAAAGCCAAGGGCTCTTGCTTCAGCTCGGAATCCAGGACTGGAGAATATGGGGGCACTGAGTGGGATTTTTTACCAGCCCAGATCCCACCACTTCCAGGTTCACTTCATGTTTCTTCTGTTTCACGACTCATTCTCTGAGTTCTGAAGGACTCATAGGACTCCATCTCTAGATACCTAAGATATAGCAGTTGGCACTGGGCTATGCTGTGGTGTTCTCTATTTGGCTGCCCACACATTAATCCTGAACACACACTTATGAGACAAAAACCATACTCTAAGCAGCTGTTGCATCAGGGAAGACTGTCCTGCTTGCAGGGAAGACAAATTAAAGTAGAAATTTAAGAAATTAACTTTTTGCTTTTGTGACTGAAAAACACAGAACCGGCCCCTGATTCTGGTCCAGCTGGGCTCTATGTCAGGCTTCTCTCTGTGGTTCTTTATTCCTTTTTTTTCTCTCTTTCCCCACTAGTCTTTCTCTATGGGGTAGTTTCCAGAGACTCAAGGCTTACAGCAGTCAGCTGAGCCATCCCAGAAGACAGATCTTTGTCCTAGCATTTCACAAACTTCCCACTTCCTCGCACGGGAAGAATGGTGTTATACCAGCCACAATGGTCAAGTATAGTGCTATTTTCTTTGACCTATACTGAACACGTGTGTCCCAAAGGAACTGGTGCTTTCAGAAATTGTGGGGAACTACAAAATGGTATAGCCCTAGGGCTAGAGAGATGGATCAACAATTAAGAGCATTTGTTGCTCTTGTAGGGGACTCAGGTGGAGTTCCAAGTACCCACATGCTGGCTCACAACATCAGTAACTCTACTTCCAGGGAATCCAACCTCTTCTTCTGACCCCAAGGGTACCAGATGCACACAAGGTATATACATATACATGTACACGTCCATATACATGCAAAACACTCATACACATTAAAGAAAAAACTAAATCCAAGTTTTTTTTAATTCCATAGACCCTAAGGACAGGCAATCACATATACATTTACCCTTTCACCTCACAGTCTTATCTCTCAGAAGCCATCTCTCAAAGTGAAAAACTGATGAAATATGCATATGCACAGTTATTTACAGAATGGCTTGTGATAGTGAAAGGTTGTAAAGAGTCAAAACATCCACCAATAGGAGACCACTTTATTAAACCAGCACATCCATACAATGGAGTCATTAAAAGGTATGAAGAACAGTACAGTACAAAGATTAACTTTTATGAGTCAGCTTGATGGGATTTTTGCATGCCCTGATGCTTGATTCAGAATAATTGCATTGTTCACATTGTTTCTGTGAGGGTACTGCTGGGTGAGAATAATCACACTGAAATCAGTGAGCTGAGGAAAGCAACTTATCTTCTCTAATGTAGGTGGGCCTCATCTAATTGGTTGAAGGTTTGCAGAAAGCTCAAAATTTGTCTTTTACTGAAGTCAGGCGGAATTCTCCCTTCCTGACCCTTCCTCGGGACTGAAGCACTGGTTTCTCTTTCACGTTATTGCAAATGGATACATCATCCTTCAGACTGGAACTGCACCGTTGGCCCTTCTGAGTCTCTTGCTTGTCCGTGTGCCCTGAAGAGCTTTGGGACGTACCAGAGTCTGTAGATGCCTGAGCCAACCCATTGCAATAAGCCCTATCTGTCATCTACCATTTGCCACCTGTCTGTCAATCATCTATTTATAACATGTTATCTATTGATCGTCACCATCATCAACCTATCTACGTCACACTGATTCTGCTTCTCTGGGGAACACTGAGAAATGCGAGTGTCAACATTCACCACTATGGTGTCATCTCTGGGAAAGAGATGCATATAACTGGTTGCAGTTATCTAAAACACTGGGAGCGGCACATTTTTTAAATATTTTATTTGTTATTTAATGGAATAAATAAGAAAAGTCAATAGTTACCTGTAGAAAGGGAAGCAGAGGTGGGAGAGGCAGGGTAGCAAGCAGCAGACATGGTGAATGGAGCAGAAAGCTGAGAATCTTCAACTGGCAAGCATGAAGGAGATAGAGCAACTGGAAATGTTCCATCTCTTTAAACTTTCAAAGCCTTCCTCCAGTAACATACTCCTGCAAAAGGGCCATACCTCCTAACCCTCCCCCAAGCAGTGCCACCAACTGGGAACCAAGGGTTTAAATTCATGAGCTTATGGAAGATGTGCGTATTCAACCACCACTGGGAGCATCTTGGAGCAAGACAAAATTTTGTATTATTTGGGATAGCTTGATGCTCCGTGGGACCAAAGAGATGGGGGTATTTGATACAGAAACAGTGCAAGAGAGTGCTGACTTCATGTTGAGGTCCCTCATGTTGACCACACAGTCATACTCACTGTTGCTTCCTGAACAAAAGGCTGGATCGGTCAGCCTTGGCAGGGAGGTTGACATTGCTGAACTGATTCCACCTGAAAGACAAGAGCTACTCAGATTGGCATAAATCTGTGCTATGGATTGAAAATATTGCTATGGGACAATAAAGCCAAATGATGATCCCACTAAGCCTATGGGATAGTGAAAATCCCAAAGACAGAAAAACACATAGAGATCTGGAAGCCTTGGGATTTCTCAGACTGATGCCTGAGGAAGAAACTGTGGATAAGGACAAGGATTTGACAGAAACTGCCTTTCATTTTCAGAGCAGAGTAAGCCCAGAACTCCATCTACCTCAAGAAAGCTTTGGCACGGCATCTGAGAAGCTACCATTTTGAAGGTTTCCCACTGTTATGCTACCCTACCTCCAATTACATGAATTCCACTGTGCACTTCCAAATCATGAGGCCCTGAGGAATTGATAAAATGTTCTGTTGTCATTCCACATAGCAAAAACTTTGTGACAAATGGTTAAAAATGTCTGGTGTTTCTTTCAGAGGAGATGCCTGGTGATGTGTGCTCAAGATCAAAAAGTGGCAGCTTATTATGGGCATCCCATCCACAGAAAAATTGTAAAGGTGTTGCCAGTGATTAATGTGCTGAGCCCTTGGGTTCAGAATCCAGCCTCTTAGTTCTTCAGAAGTGGCTTTCCATGATTATGTCCCCAAAGAAAACACGAACAGACTTGTGTGATACTGCATGTGTAGCTTGAGATTGGTCACTGACTTCCTGGACACTGCAGATGTCACCCTTGCAGTGATATAAAGGAGATAAACAGGAGCCTCGCTAAGCTAACCCCAGGCACAGGAACTTAGCCATTTCTTTACAATGAAGTCTTCAGAGATGGGTCAAAGAGGCAAAGACACGACACCTACCCAAGTCCCAGAAAGTCTGCAGCTCTTTACCCTTTGGATGGGACAACCTGAAGCATTGCTCCAAGGGAGATCTTGTACCCCTTGTCCAAATGGTAGCCTCTTCACTAACGCCCCACATCAACTGCCCCATCATGATCTATTCCTCTACTTTCCAACTGATACTGACTTTCTCAGTGTCTGCTACTCAGAACACAAATCTGAATAGTCTCAGGGTTGTAAGCCCAGCAGCTCATGAGAGGATTTCCAGCCCCTCTTACTAGAATAATCACATCAGAGGCAGCATGGAATATTGATTCCAACTGACAGCTCAGTTACATTAAGTCCTAACTGGAGAATAAGCAAAACCTTACTTCTTGGTGTGGCGGTGAGGGGTTGGCATGGAAATTGGTGGACACAGTAGGGAAGGCCTTCCTGCTAGCATTCAGACCCACTTCTTAGAATCCTGGCCAGTAAGCAGACAATATCCTGGCCTGCCCAGTGTCCTGACATCATCTTACATAAAACCCACTTTAAGAAAAAACTCCTAGCCCCCCCTTTGTCTCTATTCCCACAAAGTGTAAACCTCCCTCTCTCTCTCTCTCTCTCTCTCTCTCTCTCTCTCTCTCTCTCTCTCTCTCTCTCTCTCTCCACCCGGACACTAGAGGTGGACTGACAGAGCTCTCCAGAGAACACCACCAGACTATGCTGTGTCCTTGCCAGAACCCTCAACCTACCTATCCCTTCATTTGTAAGTTACACCATTAAATAAATCTCCTTTTAACTACGTGGAGTGGCCTTAATAATTTCACCAATACTCCCCTTTTTCCTTCCCTCCATTCCCTTCTCCCTTCCCCCAATAAACTTTCCACATGGATGCTGTGTCTGCATGGTGTGAGTAACTTTCCAGCCCACCACCCCTTCTGCATGGCATGTCTCCCCCACCCACCAGGGCACCTTGGTCCAATCCACCAAGGCCTTCCGCAAGCCATTTCATAACACTTCCCTCAACCAGAACACACACCGTGTAGTCCACTGTAAGTCTGGGTAGATCTGGATAGTCTGGAGCTGAGATATGCCCTTCTTCTCCTGCACTTGAATATCAGAATGTCAAGCCCTGCTGCATCTGGGCTCCAGGACTCCCTACACCAATGAACTCTGGAATCTTAGGCTTTGGACCTTAAACTGGAAGTTACATCTTTACCTTTCCCATTCTAGGGCTTTTGGGCCTGGTCTGGACTATACTACTTGGCTCCTAGTCTCCAGCTAGGAGACTAATGGCTCCAAATGGCTGTTATGAGCTTCTCAGCCTCTGTCGTCATACAAGCCAATTATCCTATGAAGCATCCTCTTGTTTATCTTTATCTCTTTCTTTTTTATTCTGTCTCTCTACAGAACATGATTAGGGATGCATGGAAGTGATCCAGAGTTGGGAACACAGCTAGAGCAAGGCCAGTAGAATCTGGCTGCTGAGTCCTGTAGAGCCAATAGCAGACAGAGGCTGAGCCTTCACGCGGCAGCTGGTGTGTGGATGTGGCCTGAGCTAGCCAACAGTAGTATCCTACCCAACTCTGTCCTCCTAGAGTTCAGAGTTTTTAAGGATGCTCTTGGAAACCAGTTCCAGTTTGCAGGAAAATTGTATTCCTCCTGTGACTGTGTCTCTAGGCCATAGATATCAGCTCTTTAGACACCCTGATCACTTTAACCATTGAGCCTTTCACCCTCAGCTCTGCCTACAGCCTGGCTCCTGTAGGGCCCAGTCTGTAAGGGGAACGGGTGGATCCATCTGGCATACATATGCTTAGCTGGGGTCATAAGCGCATTCCTTATTCTGAGCCAGCAGCTAATATTTCATTTTCAATACCCATGCTCCAGGCTAACAATGGCCTTGTTGTACTGCATACATAAGCTGTAGTAAAGCCCAGCCCACAATCTCCTGGTCCATAAAGGATCCACAGTGCTCAGTTTATCCTTTCAACTTTTGTGAGCATTTGCACAATCCTTGGGGAAAGCACTGTAGTTTATAGATTGTCCTCTGCCCCTCATCTTTGTTACACGCTCTGTCATTTGTGGGAATATTTCAGATAGTCCAACTATCACACACAAAGTGGTTGCTGGGATTGATTTAGGGGTTCAGCCCAATACTGTGGAGAGGTGTGCTCTCACTCTCTCTCCCTACTTCTCTTGTCTTTGCCTCTCATTTCTCCAGAATGGAGTCTGTACTACCGCACACTTTAAAACACAAAGGAGCATGGGAAAATAAAACCCCTGGCTAGGTGAAACTCCCACATTATTGACTGCACGCCATGCTGCTTCAGTATACCCTGGAAGAAAGCAAAAAGAGATATCTGTCTGTTTTGGACAAAAGAAAGTCACTCTGGGGGCTGGGATGATAGCTGAATCTGACCTCAGTTCAGATCCTGTACACCTATATAAAAAGCCAGATACAGCAGTCTCCATCTGTAATCTCAGGGTTAGCAAGGCAGAGGCAAGAGGATAATGTGGAGTTTGTTAGCTAGTCAGTCTAGTCAATTGGTGAGCCAGCTCCAGGTTCAGTGATAGACTCAAAAATAAGGGGGTGGCCCAAAGAAATGGCTTGGGGTTGGAGCTGGGATGGGCAATTCACTTGCCATGAAGGCTAGATGATCCAATTCAACCCTGGAATCTATGTAAAATTATGAGAGAGGTCACTCCACAAAGTTGTCCTCTGACCTCCACACATGGGCTATAGCATCCACATGATCTGACATCATGCACATATAATAATAATAATAATAATAATAATAATAATAATAATAAATTTATAAACTAATAAGTTTGAGACACTATTAGGGAGAACATCTACATCAGCCTTTGGCCCCTACATGTATGGATGTGATCACACACACACACACACACACACACACACACACACACACACACACAAACACATGAAAAACCCACCCTGGATATTTTTTTCTAGCAGTAAAATACCATTTCCTGGCTTTTAAATGGTTACAGGAATCCTCAGTTTCAGGCACTAGTCAAGAAGACCTGCTTTTAATCTTTTGGCCCATGACTTCCAGTGGTCTATAGACTAGCAGTATTGAAGCTAACTGGAAATGCAGAATCTTAGTTCATTTCCTGTCATACCAAAAAAAGAAAAATTTAACAGGAAATCCCAGATGACAAAAGTCTGATATCGGCAAAAATAAATAATAAACAGAACAAAACCCTCACTGTTGTAGCGCAAATCCTAATTGGTCTTAATAATAGAAACCTGGAGCCAGATATTGGGGTAGATGCTGAAAGGTCAGAGAGACAAAGGAGCAAACCACAGCCACCTCT
Source organism: Peromyscus leucopus (assembly GCF_004664715.2). NCBI lineage: Eukaryota > Metazoa > Chordata > Mammalia > Rodentia > Cricetidae > Peromyscus > Peromyscus leucopus. The sequence goes on along the minus strand of NC_051066.1, from coordinate 122,870,582 downwards.
TGCCTCGCCAACTCCTCATCCTGAAAAAGGGGCAGAGCTCCTATCTCCTCCCTCCTTATATTCTTCTCTCTGCCCAACCATATTACTTCCCATCTCCACCTCCCTAGTGCTATGTGACATGAATGCTAAACGGTCTTATTAATAGAAAAAACCTGGAACCAGATATTGGGGTGAAAGCTGAAAGATCAGAGAGACAGAACAAGTCAGACACGTACTTACCTCTATGAAACACCCAGCCTCAAGATCGAGTGTTCCTGTTTCCTCACACCTTATATACCTTTCTCTGCCCTGACATCACCTCCTAGAATTAAAGGCATGTGTGCTTTCCAAGCAAAGGCATGAAATCTCAAGTGTTGGGATTAAAGGTGTGTGCCACCACACCTGGCTCTCTTCCCAGTGTAGCCTTGAACTCATCGGGATCCAGATCTGTGATAGGATTAAGGGTGTGTGTCACCACTGTCTGGCTTCTATGTATAATCTAGTGACTGGCTCTGTCCTATGATCCCCAGATAAGTTCATTAGGGCACACAATATATCACAACAGTGCTGGGATTAAAGGCGTGTGCCTCCCAAGTACTGAGATCAAAGGCATGAGATCCTAAGTGCTGGAATTAAAGGTGTCTACCACCACTGCTTGTCATCTATAGTTAACTAGTGGCTAGCTCCACATTCTGACCTCCAGGCAAGCTTTATTTGTTAAAGCACAAACAAAATATCACCACATTTCCCCCTTTTGTCTAAAATAAAAAAGGTTATAACTAATATAAGAAAAACTATATACAATAAGTATAATAGCTATATACAGTATATATAGGCAATAAATACATCAACAATGTCTAGTTCATTAAAAATTGACAAATTTGAGGAAAATACTCCATATCTATCCTATCTTGGTTAGTACAAAAGATTATACTTAATTCACTTTCTATTGTAACTTATCTTCTAATGTCTCTCAACCTTATACACTTTGCACCTCTTTAGTGAATTTCTTTTCTGAATTTAGTAACAAGGAAAACTATAACTATAAAGTCTTCAACTCCATCAGAGACCTGAGAAGGAAATAATATACCTGAGTAACCAGGAAGTGCAAGTAAGCGACTTCCAAAAAATGTGAGAAATGACAGAAACAGCTGGATGCCTGGATGGACAGTCACCCAAGGTTCCTTTGCAACTTTGGGGCATCTATCTTTGGCCTTTAGGCCTAGAATATCTGACAGACTTATCTGTGAAGCAGGATTTACTGAAGGGTTGTCCTACCTTATCTTGGCAAAGTTAGGCAGTCCTTTCTTTTGTGTCCTGCTTGTCCATTTAGACAGCATATTGTCAGCAGTTGAGGTAAGGGCATTTTCTTGCCCAGTGGCTAACTTTTGCCACAAAAAAGTAAACTCAATATGGAGTTCTTCTAAGCCCATCATCTTCTCTGAAGAAGATTGGTGCTGCCAGTATCATACATGTCTCACTGTCATAAAAAAAAAGAGCCTATGTTATTAAAACATCTTAAATGCCATATTTTGTAGATCTCTGACATGTTGAAGACTGCCTGTCTACCTAAAATATATCTGTTTGACCTTGGAAACATATCTAACATGACTACAGGTTTAATTGTAATAGGTGACTAACTACTAACCTGCATTTCTTTATTATCCTAAATAGTTTGTAATAATAACTTTCAAGGACTAGCAATGTGCATTGCGTTGTTAAATGAGATGTACAGGTATGATACCTTGAAGAAGATTATTAATATATGTACAGTATATTCTAACAAAAATACCTCAACTTTGTATCAATATACAAAGATGTATATTAATGTAAAATACTTAAAACAAGTAGTTGCTTTTTAAAAATAGATTCAATAATCTACCCTTTTATCGTATCATATCTATACCCCCCTTTTTTCATTTCAGAGTAGATTAAATAATCTATCCTTTAGCCTATCATTTCTATATCTCCTTTTTTCTTTTTTTTTATCAAAACAAAAACCCTGAATCTAATCTCCTTTGTTCAGCTTTATTTTAACCATTACCAATAACAACTTATAACCAACCACCCTAAACAATGACAAATATCCATAACTCATTGAATGACCAAAAATCACCCACCCCACCTCTTAGGAATGTGGGCATCATGTTCTCAAAATTACTTACTTCAGTGTGGGGATGATGGCATCTTTAGGGGATCCTGAGAAGAAATGGGGTTAATTGTCAAGTCCTGGGAGAGGTAGCTGTATCATTTGTTTTTCTTCTATCTCGTATCAGGTGGCTCTTCTGACATGAGACAGAGATTTTTGGAATTTACTTTAAAAAGCATGCTTGGGTTTAGAGAAGGAGAGAGCCACATTCCAACTCCAAAGCCAGCTTTGATTTTCAATTGCATTGGGACTGCAAAAAGACCACTTGCTTTATGTGTCTGGAGAGAACAGCAGAAACAAACATTTAGGAAGATTTATGAAATTTTATCCTGTTGAAGATGTGATATTCAATAGGCCAATTTACTCTTTCTTCAGACATTTTGGGGGGGGGCATGATTTGTCCTTTTTCTTCACATGTCTCATTTGTCCAGTGTTTTTCAGATTCTTTATCTGGATGCCTTCATTCTCCTGAAAGACAAAAACAAAATTCTGCCTCAGCCCTAACTTTGGGGAGTTTCCTTTTTGGCAGGTTATATCTAATCAAATGAAAGCATTTGTTAGTCATGTAAGTTAGTTTAGATTGAATGGTCATGCTGGTTGATGGATGGACTATCACCTCTTCTAATTAAGAGGTCTCTTTTGTTCAAATTGAACCTTTATCAATTTTGATGGTATCCATAGCTTTTCTTCTCCTGAGGAAACAAAAGCAAAACTTCTTCTCCAACGTAACACACTGTTAAATGTTTCAAAAAGACAAAGTCAATGGGCTGTTATAGAGGTTTTGAAAATGGGGAAAGAGTGTCAGTTCTCAGGCTGTTTCTGCAATTTCCAATACTTTAAAATTCTCTGGACATGGGCTGGAGAGATGGCTCAGTGGTTAAGAGCACTTACTGCTCTTGTAGAGGACTGGGATTCAGTTTCCAACACCCACATAGTGGCTCCCAATTATCTGTAACTCTTGTTCTAGAGAATAAGATGTGCTCTTCTGAGCTTTGCAAGTACCAGGCATGCACATGGTGCACATACATGCATGCAGACAGAACACTCATACTTACACATGAAAAAGCAAAAACAAAACAAAAAATGATGGTGGCACACGCCTTTAGTCCCAGCACTCAGGAGACAGAGGCAGTCAGTTCTCTGTGAGTTCCAGGCCACAGCCTAATCTACACAGAGTTCCAGGACAGCCAGGGCTACACAGAGAGATCCTGTTTCCAAAAACCAAAACAAAACAAAACAAAACAAACAAAACCTAAAAGGCTGGTTCCTTAGAGACCCCAGTGAGAACTAGAAAGCAAATAAGGGACACAGTCTGGGGAGACACAAAGCTAGTGTTTGGTGTGTTCTTAGCACAGAGTCAGGGGGCATAAGAAGAACCACAGGTGATGTCAGCCCCCAGGACCTCACAAAATGCTACCCGGGGTCAAAAGCTCAGAGAGCCTAGAGGTGACAGCTTCATCAATCTTTAGAAGCCCAATCCCATGGTATGAATTCACATTGCTATTTAAGATGTTTTTCTTTTCTTAGAAGTATTTTTGTTCCTTCTCTTTTTAGATTTGGTTTTGCATGACACAGACATCTACCCGAACAAATATATTTTCCTTGCACTACTGGAAAAACAGTAAGCAAACATGTCATTCCTATGGCGTTTCGCCCACCTTGCTTACGTCACTCTCCAGGAGCGAGCATGTCACTAGCTCAGGGCAGCACTTTGGGTGTTTTCATTTGACCCATGGCAATGACTTCATCGGCTCCCTCTAGGCCAGTCTTTCTCAACACGGGGAGACTTTCTTTCCTTACACCCCTAGAGACACTGAACAATGTTTGGAGACACTGGGAGTTTCACATCTGGGGGTAAGGAGGCGGGGCTGACACCTGTACATAAAGAAGCTGACAAGGGATCTTCAGTGCACAGAACAGCCATCAGCCAAGAGCCGACCCCAACTGTGGAAAGTGGAGAGGTTGAAAAGACTGCCCTAACCACATCCCATAGACATCATAACGCTCATTCCACAAGGACACCCCTCAGTCTGTCCTGCCCTAACACAACCACGCTTCTCTTTTGTTTGGGAAGACACAGGATTTACTAACCACCTACGTCACGTTTATTGAGTGCATTTCTGTACGTGTTTCTTTGGATTTTCCAGCAGGTCATTTATGCTTCACACCAGTCTCAGGAGTTATTAATGAATGATATTTTAACAGATAAGGAAACTGAGGCCCAGAGGTAAGGGGTAAAGGCAGGATTTGCACCCAGGTACAGTGTCTGCAAAACTCTCTTAACACAATTCAATTCTGATGAGTAAATATTTGCAAGTGCGTTCAGGGACAGAATTTCCAGAGCCAGATAGTTTATTGCACCACATCTGAACCCCAGGAGCTGTGGGCATGTGGACAAGGCCTTCCCTTCTTGGTACAGCATGCTCTTTCACAAATGCCACTTTGTCCCTGGAGCCTGGCAGATTATGGAGAGGGAAGAAAAAGACACGGTGTTTGTTCTGGGAAACGGGAATGTCTGCATGAGAAAGTGGGCTGTTTTATGAGAGCCCAGGGGCAGCTGACATGGTACTAGGTCATGGTAGAGAAAACTGCTCATAGTGTAGTGGGCAGGAAGAAACGAAGACAGGCAGCCCGGGTCCTGTTATCCCCTCCAAGGGCACAGTCCCTGTAGGCTCCATTTCATAAAGGCTGTACTTCTTTCCAATAGTGCCAAGCTGGGACTGAGCACATGGGCATGGGCCTTTGGGGACATTTCTGGTCCAAGCTATAACATCATACATCTGGCAATCTCTCCTACAAAAAAAAAAAAAAAAAAAAAAAAAAAAAAAAAAAAAAAAAAAGCCAAAGAAAAGGAAGCTGGACATGGTAGCACATGTCTTTAATCACAGCACTTGGTGAGATAAACTGTGAGATCAATGCCAGCTAGGACTAGATTATGAGACCCTGTCTCAAAAAATGGCTGTTTCTAATGTTTGATGACTAAAATACCTTAATCTCTAATTCCTAGATGTGTTTATTGACTTGAATATGGAATTTGAGGCAGAAAAATTATGACTTTGAGCCAGACTGAGCAATGACAAGATGGTCTCAAAAGAGAAGAAAAATAAACACACACACTACTTAGTTGTGATAGATTTGAGAATCCTGTTCTCTCTCTCTCTCTCTCTCTCTCTCTCTCTCTCTCTCTCTCTCTCTCTCTCTCTGTGTGTGTGTGTGTGTGTGAACATGCTTGTATGTGTACGTGTTTGACATCTGATGTCTTCCTCAAGTACTCTCAATCTTATTTTTTGAGACAGTGTCTCTCACTGAACCTGAAGTTCACTGATGAGACTAGCCTAGCTTGCCAGCAAGCTCCAGGTATCCATTTATGTCTGTCATAAACATGACATGAACTGCCAGGAAGTTCAGAGGAGCTTGGATAACAGCCACTCATTCTGTCCTGTACTTCTCATAAGGAAGTGTGATTCTGGCCGGTGTGCAGGATGATCCTGGTTAATGATTGGCCTCAGGTACAGGTGCACACACAGTGTTTTACCATGGAGTCAGGTATCCAATCTCAGGTCTTCATGCTTACTCAAAGAGTGTTTTACCAAGTCAGCCATCTCACTAGCCCCTAAGAATCCCACTGTTTCTGGGAGGAAAACTTGATCTACTTAAAGAAAATGTACAAGAGAAATTAAGATTTCTTTGGAACTAGTCAAGTAGAGGGCCTCAGTACTTTAGAACATTTCACCATCCACATGGCCTCCCTTCCCACTCTGTCTTTCACTCCTACCCTCTTGCCAACTCACACTGTAACCAAGGCATGCCCATGTATTTTATGAAAAGTGTTCAAGCACAGTTTGCAGGAAGCAAGTCATCAACCAGCTCTTAGGGATAAAAATTGGTGCTGCATTTAACGGTTTACACGATTAGTTTCTTTGTTGTACTGGTAGAACTTTCATAGCCGAAGTGTGCCTGGTGTAAGCCAACATTAGAAGTAAGCACAGTGGCACACACTTGAAATCCCAGCTCCTGGGAGGCATGGTGGGAAAACCACAAGTTTGAGGTCAGTCAGAGCTACACAGAGAGACCATATCTTGAAAACAAATCACAAAACAAACAAACAACAACAACAAAACAAGGCTGTGAAATGTATCTCAGTTGCCTAGTATGCTCTTGTCCCTGAGTTCAAAAATCTCTAAGCCAATACCACCCACAGCATATACCAACTGTTTACGGAGTACTGATCCCAGACACCATTAATGTGAATATTCCATTTAATTCTCACAACAGTATTGCCATTTTATGGATGCAGAAATTGAAGCTTAAAGAAGTAAAGTCACTTGCCCAAAGTCACAAAGATAGTGAATGGAAGTACCAGAACTCAAGTCTGGTCCCCAGACCCCATTCTGTCCTGTATCCCACACTGGATCATGACGATGTCATCAGGGTGTAAGAGTGTGACTTGGAATGGAGCTGGCATCTGGAATTACTGTATGAACCCCTGTCTCCGTATTTAAATTGATCCATGCTATTTTTCAGATACGATGAGTTCATTTTGCCAACTGGAGCTAACAAAACCCGAGGCAGATTTGAGCTAGCCTTCTCTACCATTGGAGGATGTTGCATGACAGGGGCCTCATTTGGGGCAATGAACGGTCTGCTGTTAGGACTGAAGGAAACCCAGAGCATGGCCTGGTCCGAACCAAGAAACGTACAGATTTTGAATATGTGACTAGCAAGGCACTTTGGCTATACTCTAGCTCCTGGCTTTGCTCTATAGTGCATTTGGTGTTATCATTGAGAAAACACCAGGTGCGGAAGATGACCTCAACACAGTAGCAGCCGGAACCATGACAGGAATGTTGTATAAATGTACAGGTGGTCTTCGAGGAATAGCGCGTGGTGGCCTGGCAGGACTGACCCTCACCAGTCCCTATGCACGGTATAACAACTGGGAGCACATGAAAGCTTCCCTGCTCCAACAGTCTCTCTGAAGATGTTGCCACCTCTGGACTGGGGGACATTTCATAGTCATCCAGATTGATTACTAAGTCAGTCTGGAGTTGCTTTCTCACGTGTACCGACAATTACTTTAAACAATTGGAGACTCTGATTTGCTGGGACAAAGATCATGGGTGGTTAGCCTGGACTGCACTGCTTGTCCTTAGTGAGTGGAAGCCAAACCCCTTGGTGGCTCACTGAGTATGTGTTCTCTTCTCCTTTAGAGATGATCTTGCACCTGTTTTTTCTCCTACCCCAAACTGGAAAACCACTTACTCTCCAAATTCAGACCAGACTTATTTTCAACACTTTTATCACCATGTTTATCATTTAAAAATCTAAAACTACTGTTGCCCTGTATTCCAAATAAAGGGTGAAAATAGAAACAAAGTCATAATCCCAGCCAAAAAAAAAAGAGTGTGACTTGGGCAGCACAATACAGTGGCACTGGATCTGTAGTTTCTTCTCATAGACTGTCACTTACTCAGAGCATCTCCACATTATCTGTTGTGAGGAGAATGAGGTCATCTTCCCATAGGATTGGCTTTCCCTGCAGGTACTCCTAGGAACTGCATGATGATCCAAGAGTGCCAGAACATGTTGAGTTGAGCCCATAAGGTGAGGGCCTCTCAGAAGTAAACGGAGACCTTTGTTCCCTTAGCAAAAATAAAACAAAATAAACAATGATTCTCTAGTCATCAATAATAAGAGGTTGTTTTGTTGTTTGTTGGTTTGCTTGCTTTTAATGATCAGGAAGAGATAGGTGGGTGAAGGACAGGGAAGAATTTGCTATTATTTGGGTACCCTTTGATTCATGCCTTAGCGCTGTCAATGGTACTCAACCCATGGATGGTGTATTAGTTATGACTATTTAGAGGAACAATATATGTATTAATTGTATATAAAGGGGATTTATTAGAATGACTTGTTATGGCCAAACCGAGAGACATTTGATGCTGTACTTTACCCATGTGTCAAACACTTTGTAGTACTATTGGCAGGCAAAACCTTTAAAAAACAGGGTCCAGGACTAGGGGGATGACTAAGTCAGTAAGCTACCAGCCATGGAGGCACAGGATCAGAATCCTGGTGTTAAGGAGATGGAGACAGGAGAATCCTGGGGTCTTTTGCCATGGTATGTAGCCTACTAGGCAAGCTCTAGGCCAGTAAGAGACCCTGTCAATAAATAAATAAATAAACATAATAGATCGTACCTGAAAAATGGCACCTAAAGTAGTTCCCTGGCCTCCAATTGCATACAAATGTTTATACACATACATATAAGCAAAGTGGGAACCAGCAATGTCTTATGATGTGGGGGGTTGTGGGACCTCAGACCCTACTTTCTCTTTTTCACAACCATGAGTTGAATGGTCTTACACCACACACTCCTGCCATGATATGCTGCCTCACCACAGCAATGTCACCAGACCTCCAAACACCATGAGCCAAAAGAAATCATTTCTCTTTATAAGTCAACTGATTGTCTTGGAAATGCCCTACAGCAATGAAAAACTGAGTAACACCTTGTGGTAATGAGTAGAAACATCCAGGAGAGAGCTTCTCAGAGGCCAGGGGTGCTGCTAAGTGTCCAACAGTCCAGGACAGCTCACAACACAATTATCTTCTCCTAAATGGTGCTGGGTTGGAAACCTCTGTTCTCTAGAATAAAATGGGATAAGCATGTGGTACTTGAGTAAAGTTTATAATTTGTCGTCAACTTTCATATTTATCTGGCACCATACTAATCTCCATTGAAAAAGGGGGGGGGGTATTTGGAAGTTTAAATCATCCTGACTCCACATATCTGAATCTAGAATCAAAAGAAAAGTGATTCTCAACATACAACAAGTCACTACTCTCAGTGCCCTGACGCACCCCCAAAATCATCAGTGAATCTCTTGACTACACACTTTCTTAAGAAAGTGGGAGATTTGGAGAACAATCATCCCAGCAAAATATGGTGGAAAAATGGAATCAAGGACATTCCAGAAATAGTTTGGAGAGAAACTGGCTTGAAGGTAAAATGTGCAATTAAAAACAAAAGGATTTTAAAGAAAGAGAAGTAAAAATAGAGCAAAAAGAGATCTATGATGATTCCTCTTTATTGCCAACACAATAATAAATCATGTTTAGAAGCACCTATGAGATGCAGGAAAGGATTTCCATGGCGTTTTAACTGAGGAGGAAAGACACAACCTGAGAGTGCTCAATGATAGCACCACCCACAATGCACTGGGACCTCCCTCATCAATCACTAATTAAGAAAATGCCTTACAGGCTTTCCTGCAGCTAACCTTATGGAGGCATTTTCTTAACTGAGGTTCTCTCCTCTCAGATGACTTTAGCTTGTGTCAAGTTGACATAAAACTATGCAGAACAGGGAGTAAGGGGCTAGCCTGCTTCTGTGTCTTGCTCAGTCTTTGGCTAAGGGCCACCCTCAAAATAGAATGTCCTCAGCCAACAATACTTTTGGCAGTAATTCCTTTCTTGATGAGGGAACCGATTTCTGTTTTTGGTAGTGACCCCAGAAAGCAGATCTTGAAGCAAGGATTTATGTGAAAGTGACTTATAAAGAAGGATTCCTAAGAAAATCCTGGGAGTGGGATGGTTAGACCAGAGAAAGGAGGGTGTCTATGAAGCTGGGAGAGATTCCAGGAAAAGTCTCACTGGCAGTAGCTTTGGGTGACCTCTATGATCCTCACATTTGGAACTGACCGATCAGAGGCAGCCCAGTGTCAGTCTGTCCCTGCATATCTGCCCAGTGATGTCAAAGCTGTTATAGTAAAATCCTGTACCTGAAGGCAAAGTGGGTTCTGGTGGTTTTAGGAGCCAGAAAATATGTAGGTGTTGGCTGCAAGAAGTGAAAGACAGGGTTGTATGAATAAGGGGGTGCTTGAGAATAGCAAGTAGACTTGAAGCAAGAGAGTGGGTGTGGTGGTCTAAATGAAAATGGCCTCCATATGTTCATATATTTGAATGCTTAGTCTCCAGTTTGTGGAACTGTTTGGGAAGGATTAGAAGGTGTGGCCTTGTTAGAATAGGGCTGGACTTGCTGGGAGATATGGTCATTTGAGTAAGAATGGTCCTCTTAGGCTCATATATTTGAATGCTTAGTCAGTAAGAAGTGGAACTCTTTAGAAGGATTAGGAGGTATGGTTTTATTGGGGGAAGTTTGTCACTAGGGGTGGGATTTGAGGTTCTAAAAGTCCATGCCAGGCCCAGTATCTCTCTCAATCTCTCCCTCTCTCTCTCAGCATCAGGATATAGCTCTCAGCTACTGCTCCAGCATGATTTGTACCACCATGCTCCCTGTCATCATGATAATAGATTAAGTCTCTAAACCCACAAGCAAGCCTCCAATTAAATGTTTCCTTTATAGGAGTTGCCTTGGTCATGGTGTCTCTCCACAGCAACAGAACAGTAGCTAAGACAGTGGGGTTCTAGAGGTTCCAGATACAGGTTGATCCTAACACAGCATCAATGCAGGAAAAGAATACAGAAAGCAAAATCAATTGTTTTTGAAAGTTTCTGTGTATGAAAATGTCATAATGAGACACATTATTTTAAAAAATGTTTTTGAAAAAAAATCTTAAACAATAGCGAAAGAAAGTCTGTAGGGCTATTCATTTAAGAGTCAACCCTGACATATATTTTTTATTTAAAAAAAAAAAAGAATCAGTGTGTTGTGAGGATATCTTTCTCCAGAGCTGATGATGCTCTGAGCTCCTTGTCAGACATTTGAAAGACCCGGGAAGACTTGATAAGCTGTTGCAGTCCCTTTAGCGGACAATCGAGTTGGCCTTGCACACCTAGGGGTTCTGTGCTCTCAACTCCTATTCAGTCAATGTTGTATTGAAAATGTTAATTTTAAAAATCATCTGAAATCTAGGAGTGGCAGAGCTTGCCTGTATAACGTCAGCACTTGGAAAGCTGGGGCCAATAGACCCTGATTTCCAGCCCAGCTTGGAATACAGTAAGACCCTTCTCAAACAACAACAACAACAACAAAAAAAAAAACTATAGATAGAAGTTTTTGTCCCTCAAGTAGCTCCCAAACAAACACACTAAGGCTTATATTAATCACAAATTCTAGGCCAATAGCTCATGCTTATTACTAACTAGCTCTTACAACTTCAATTAACTCATTTCTATTAATCTATGTATTGCCACATGGCTCATGGCTTTACCTGTCCTCCAGCACATCTTGCTCCCTCTGTGTCTCCTGGCAAGACCACTGACTCCACCCTTCTTCCTCCCAGCATTCTCAGTTTGACTGTCCTGCCTATACTTCCGGCCTGGCTACCAACCAGTCAGTTCTTTATTAACCAATGAGAATAATATATATTCACAGTGTACAGAAGGATTATTCCACAGCATAAAACAACCTACAGGAGTGTCTTACTGAATTTTTCCTTGCCCTTAAATATAATACACAATATAACTTTCATATAACATTTACATTGTTTTAGGCATTATCCATAATGTATATGTGTGGGGAAGATGTATACAGATTCTGTAAAAATACAGCATTTACACAAAAGACTTGTAAGTAACCCCAATAAACTTGTTGGTTCACCAGATTAGATTGTGGTGGGGAGAGGGGGCTAGAGCCCACCCCTCAGAATAAAGATACACTATACCATGTGCTATGTGATGATTTGCCCCAGATTAGAATATTCTGTACTGGGGGGAAATTCATTAAGACTCATTAGGTCTTAAAGACTAGGGAACTTCTTGGGAGAGACTCCTTAAGACTCAGGAAGTAAACAACTCAGAAGCCTCAGGAAGTCCCTAGAACCAATCAAATGAACTAGCCCCACCCCACCCCACTCCCCAGAACAAATAAACAATAAAGACTGCTGGGAGAAATGTAGCCCAACCAATCTGCCTGAAAGAAACACTCTCCAACCTGGTGAACTGCCTGCAGGTTGAGTAATGAGCTATAGGGAGATCCAGGGTTTCAGCATTCCTATGCCTTCCATGCTGGGGCAGGTTTTCAGTGGCGCAGCTTCCTCTGAGTTGTACCTGACCATGAAAGTAGCCCCTCACTTACTCTCCTCTAAGTAATCCCAATAAACTCTGGTTCACCAAATTGGACTTCAGTAGTATTGTTAATTTGTTCTGTTATTGGTCCTTATCTGGGATGAACAGATGTTTGGGTTACTATCTATCTACCCAAGAAAAATGTCACATGACACACGTAGAATGAACAGTGCAAGGAGTGACAGAGCCATTTGCTCTCCCATACAAATTCTCTGTATTTCCCATAGGTACAATACCAACTTTGCATCACTGTTGCTTGGATCATGAAGAATAAAGTTCACTGGTAACTTCTACCTGTTCTTGAAGGCGTTAGTTTAGGTAAATCAGAAGTTATTCTCAGAATGGTCTACCCATCAGACTCAGGTTTGCTTATTGATTTCTCTTCCTTTCTTTCAGTATTTTCCCCTCCCTCTGAGAGAAACCTCAGGGATCTTATGTCTGGGCTTCTTGGAGGGATGGTAGATGGGTTAAAGGTATCTCTCCACTATACACAGAAGTTCACTTGGAGTTTTGTACTTAATCTGACATTTGTTCATTGCAGAATAGAGCCCTGGAAGTCCCAGAAATTGGTATAGGTCAACTTTCCTATTTTGCTTGTATTTTAATTGCTCATTTGCTTTTTAGTTTTTAGAATCGTTTTGTATTTCCAGAAAAACTGAATAAACAGTACAAAGTTTCCCCACAGCCTGTTGTTGTGCAACATTCTTCCCAGGGACACGTGAACAAACACCCACTCACCTCAGATGGGAGCCAGTGACAGACCAAAATAAGGACACCACCAAAGTCCATCTTGGTGAACCAATGAGTTTCATTAGGGTTTCTTCCAGGAATATGGGTGAGGGGTTAGTTAAGGGAGCAGAAATGACTCAAAGACAGCTGTATTACCAATGGTACACCCAAACACAGGTGACAACCCACAAAGTCTGAAAACTCTGAGTTCACTGTACTTGCAGCAGCTTAACAGGTTCAAGTGCACCTTTTTCTAGGCAATGGGCTGCCTCCTCCCTCTTCTGGGCAGCTCAACTGGTCCCTGGAGTCCAGACAGCTTTGTTAGTCTGACTCCCAGGGGACTTGTCTTGGCTGAGAGTGTCTCTCAGTGTTCTTGTTGATTATATAAATGTGGGGATGGAGAAGCCTAGTGTATCTGGACAGTCTCAAGGACTTCTGACACTTCTGAGTTGTTCACTTCTGAAATCATAATGAGCTTCCCTTTAGAGCATCCTGAGTCTTAACAAGCTGTATACACTTAACAAGATGTATACACTTGGAGGAAATTGCTCTACAACACCCACTGCACACAGATGTAGGCAGACTTTTCTTTCCCACCTGCCAGTTTCCAAATAACCAATACAGAGACTAAATATTAATTACAAATGCTTGGCCAATAGCTCAGGCTTGTCACTAGCTAACTCTTACAACTTCAATTTACCCATTTCTATTAATCTATGTGTTGCCACGTAGCTCATGGCTTCTGACCTCATTTTGTACATGTCCTGCTTCCTTTCCATCTGGCTGGCGACTCTTCTAACTCCACCCTCCTTCTTCCCAGAGTTCTCTGTGTCTGGCTGCCCCACCTATACGTCCTGTCTAGCTACCAGCCAGTCAGCTTTTTATTAAACCAATCTGAATGACAAATTTTCACAATATACAAAAGGATTATTCCATAGCACACCAATTCTGCCATCACTAAATTATAATACAGTGTTCTTACTACAATTGAGCTAATGCTGACATGCTAATTAAGCAAAGTACATTGTTTACTGGGATGTCTTTAGTGTTTAACCTTAAATGTTTTTGTTTTAGATTCCATCCAGAATACATTATAGATAATTAGCTATGTCTCATTATGCAAACATTTTTAAATGTTTCTTTTTTAAAAAGTTAAAATGAAAAATTTTGAGAATTTTATACATGAACATTGTACTCCTCCCTCTCTTTCTGCAACACCCTCCATGTCCCCTAAATTCATGACCTCTATCAGGGGCTCATCTCTGGAGAAGATTCAGTTTCCCTTTCTCGGCAGCCATTAGTTGCCTGTAACTCTTTATTTAGAGGTAGGGACTTGTGAGACTCTTCCCATCCATGTCAGCATGCCAACTGCTCTTGACACTGTGCAGGTCTTACTTACACAAGATTCTCTGAGATCCCTTCCCTGTCATATATAGAAGACACTATCTCACAGCAGACATTCAGGTTCTTTGGCTCTTACTGTCTTTCTGCTTCCTCTTCCATGATGTCCCCTGAGCCATGGGCTGTGTTGTAGATGTATCCATTGTGGCTGCACACTCCACAGTTAGTTATTCTCTGTATTTTGACTGGTGTGGCTTTTTGTTTCTTTGATGAAGTGTGCGGGTTATGCTTATCTGTGGGTATGAGGGTAAGTATTTAGAATGTGGTTTGAAATTATAATGGCTTAGGAAAGTGGCAGTATTAGTAGGTCTCCTTTAGGGTCCATGGCTTCACCAGCCACAGATAACTGGCTAGATTTATGGTTCCAGGCATGAATTCTCTCCTATCGAACATGCCTTGAGTCCAGTTAGACAGCTTTTAGTTGTGCCCTGAAGTACGTGATACTATTGCAGTCTTGGGGATATCTTGCTATGTTGGTCATTGTGGTTCACAGGCTTTACAGCTGGGTAGGACTACTGATTGCTTTCCCCATTGGCTGCTCGCACAGCACCTTAGATGTTATGAGAGTTAGTCCTTAGGGAGTGGGCTTTCAGGTCAGATCCAGCCCATTTCCTCCAAGTCTTAAGTCCAAAGTGTGTTGTGTCTTCAACAATAGAGACTTGAGTTCTTAGAGGTAACCAAGGGCAAAAGAAACAGCCTGTGTTATTTGGAGAGACTCTTCAGCTCCCCTGGTCATCAACTCAAAGGGAGGGTTCCCATGCCTGTCTCTGGGGTTTTCATTAGCTTATGTTTCTTAGGGGAGCATTACCTCCCCAAGTGTCATAACTTCATTCAAACCTTGCAACTCTTGACTATGGCAGTTTTTCAGACTTCTATATTAGTGTCACTGTGACCAAAATACAGGCAGAACCAACTTAAGGCAGGAAAGGTTTGATTGGTTCACGGTTTCAGGGACTTTCAGTTCATTTCAACTGGGAAGAGAGTACAGAGAAAGCAGTTCACCACAGCAGGAGTATGTGGGGGCAGGGGTCAAATGACAGTGGTCAAGGAAGCAGAAGCCAAACCATACCCTTCAAAGACCCACTTAGTCACCTGCTTCCACTCAGAAGACTCCACCTCCTAAAGGTGATAGCATGCCCAAGCAGCACCAGCATCAGAGGAACAAACACCCAAAACATGAGCCTTTGAAGGACATTTCATGGTCAAATCATTACACCTTGTTTCTTTGATGGCTTTGACAGTTTGAAAAACACTGTATACGTACTGTCTCTTCATTAGAATTCGCTTGGTATTTCTCTCAGGGTTAGATTGGGCTTCAGGGTTTGGTTTTATGATCATGGCTATTGATGTTTACCTTGATCATTTGGCTTAGGTAATAGCTTCCATGTTTACCCACTGTAACCCACGTTACTCTGGAAGAAAATCACTCTCTGCTGCCCCCACTTAAGGAGTGAGGAGTTATATTCTGCCTCCCTAATTCACTTAGAATTCTGCTGATGTGGTCTCTCTCTGATCAGCCATTAATTAATTTATTATCAGTTTTCTGTTGGTATAGATTTATGTTTTAGGTGTTTATAAATTTTATTAATAAATATTTATTAAATTCATAGATTTAAAAAATTGGCCTCTGGTTCAGTTGATATTACATAATTTTTTGCTCACTTTGTTCCAGCTTTAGCTATTCACTGGAAGTTCTTTAAGTTGGTGTGTGTGTGTGTGTGTGTGTGTGTGTGTGTGTGTGTGTGTGTATGAGAGAGAGATAGCTTATGCTAGTATTATATAATATTCTAAGCTCACCTGGGACATTTTCTACTTCAGTCATACAGTAAGACGTTTATCCAAGAAACTCTGATTTCTGATTCCTTTTATTGGAGAACAGTATTTAAAAGCAAAACCTGAGAACCAGTTTTGCTTGTCAGTGCTGGAATATCATTGGTTGACAGAGCAATGGTGGATCTGTGGAAATATGCTTACCTGTAATAAACCTGAATGTGATAATCTGTATTTATACTGAGTAAATGTGTTTTTAATTGTGATCCTCGTACTCGAATCCATTACCACACAAATCATCATAGTCTCCCCTGATTTCTTAGATGTAAATTCCAATTGCAACACTGAGACACCTGGCACCCACTATCACCATTTATCAACTTAATGGTTTGATTTCAAACATGTACAGCAGTATCCAATCTTTTAGTTCACACCCCTATGGAAGCAATGTTACCAGTGACAGTAAAAGCTTATATGAACCTGATTTTGCCTTGTTATATGAATTATATTAATATTATCATATATTATAATTGTCTTAGTGTTCTGTTGCTGTGAAGAGATAACAAGACCATGGCAACTTTTACAAGAAAGACATTTAACTGGGGCTGGCTCACATTTTCAGAGGTCCACTTTAGTCCATTCTCAGTATCGCGGGGAGCATGGCAGCATGTAGGCAGACATGGTGCTGGAGAAGGAGCCAAGAGTTCTACATCTGGATCCACAAGCAGCAGGAAGATAAAGAGCCACTGGGCCTGGCTTAAGCATCTGAAACCCCAAAGCCCACCCCCAGTGACACACTTCCTCCAATAAGGCCACACATATTCCAGTAAGGCCATACCTCCTGTCAAGTAGCTCCATTCTCTAATGACCAAGCATTCAAAAATACGAGCCTATGGAGACCATTCCTA
The DNA here is from genome assembly GCF_004664715.2 of Peromyscus leucopus. Lineage (NCBI taxonomy): Eukaryota > Metazoa > Chordata > Mammalia > Rodentia > Cricetidae > Peromyscus > Peromyscus leucopus. The sequence goes on along the minus strand of NC_051066.1, from coordinate 122,853,614 downwards.
TTCAAACCACCACAATAAATATAAATATATTATGTTATGTGAATTATAAGAATCCCGTTTTGATTCTCCAAGACTCTCCTTGATCTCCTAGACTCCACCCATATATTGCCCCCACCTCCTTTGGTGAAGTTATTTTATATATTTACAAATATAGCTAATTCTCTTGCCTTAGTATTCCTTTTTCCCTCTGAATTGTACTTAAAATTTGCTTTATTGCTGTTGTTTGAGACAGGGTCTCACTCTGTAGACCAGGTTGGCCTGGAACTCACAGAAATCTGCCCTCCTCTGCCTTCCAAGTGCTGGGAATTTGCTTTTATCTTAACATATTTGAGGTAATTTTTCTCTGCCCAGAGGTTCTCTTCATCAGATGGTATGCAGATAGTTTATGTCAACTTGACACCAGATAAAGTCATCAAAAAGGAGGGAACCTCAATTAAGAAAATACATTCATATGATTGGGCTGTAGACAAGCCTGTAGGCATTTCTTAATTAGTGATTTATGTGGGAGGGCCCAGCCCACTGTAGGTGGTGGTCCTCAGTTCTATAAGAAAGCAGGCTGAGCAAGCCAGCAGGCAACAGTCCTCTATGGCCTCTGCATCAGCTCCCGCCTCCAGGTTCTTGCTTTGCTTGAGTTGAGTTCCTGTCCTGACTTCTTTCAATGATAAACAGTGCTGTGGAAGTGTAATCTGAAATACACCCTTTCCATCCCAAGTTGGTCATGGTGTTTTATCACAGCAATAGTAATCCCAACAGATGGTATCAATTGAGGACTTTTAAAATAGGAAATTAATTCTCACTTGTAATCCAGTTACATAAAAACAGAGTACAGACTTTAAAGATTTAACAACTCATACCACGTGTCAAAGGGAGACACTTCATTTCCGTTGTGGATGAGTGAATAAGTTAACAATTAACAGCTTGCATCAGGAAGCCCTGCCTAATGACCCACACCTGCCATCTCAGCACTTGGAAGGTGGAGGCAGGAGGATCAGGAGTACAAGGTCATCCTTAGCTACCTAGAAACTTCAGGCTAGCTCAGGAGACCTGAGACCCTGTCACAAAAACCAGACCAATCAGAGGTCAGGAAACTAGTAAGGGGCTCATGAGAAGAGAAAAAAGGAAAAAGGAAAAAAAAAAAAAAAAGACCTTAAAAGAGAAGAGTGGGGAGAGGAACGGAGCACATGTGATGTGAAAGGGAGAACTTTTAAATTTGTAATAAAATGTTGATAAGAAGAAAAAACAAGCAATTTCTGTTTAGCCTAGACACAGAACAGAGGTGAGGTTGGTTGAAACAGGCGTGAACAGAGGAAAATACCTTGCCTCCTTCTCCATCTTGCTTAGAGTAAACAAACCCATTACTTCAGCCCCCTTCTCAACTGTCAGGACCACCCAGGACCACCCAGGACCCAGGAGCACTCTACCTCCCATGTCCTGAAGGGAGACTAGAAATGTAAAACCTTGTACAAAATTGAATTGTGGAGACTTACTCAAATACATATGTATATATGCATACTTGGGAATGGACTCAAATATACATGTCTATATGCACGCATATAATTTAACAGAATGCAGAACAAGCTCACAGAATTGCTCTTTGTGAACTCTGGCTCTCGCACCACAAATCTGCAGCGTCTGCAGAAATGACTGGAAAGAAACTAACCCTTGACCATTCTTTCCTCATAAAAGTGTCATTCTTTGCCAACGGCGCTTTCACAAATCTTCCTTTTGTGTTAAGTTGGATTTACGAGGCATAAATAGAAAGCTTCCTGGCATGTGAACCTTCGCTTCCTGGAGAAGGTGAAGAGAAACACTTTCCTGTTCCGTTGCCGATTCCATACTCGGTGAAACCTTTTCCTTTAAGAGCTCGCCTTTGTCTCATTCCCTTGGGCTACAAGACTACCCTTTTGAGGAAACTTGGCAGAAGTTATATTTAGAAAAGTGTGGGCCAGACAAACTCCCCTATCAACTCCTGAAACACATGACCTACTGGAGCCAGCATCTGTGTCCTGTGCCCCACTGTTTCTGCATGCCCCCAGGAGGACTTTATATTAAAAGACACACAATTGGGCACTAGTGGCTTATATGCCCAAGAGTTTCTAAGCACCAATATGAAAGGGCTTAATAGTAACTCTTTGCAATGATTCAGTTGCCTGATTTGATTTGTACTTTAACTGCCAGAACATAAAAAAAGAAGGAATTTTGTGGCTGCTGCCAACCTTACTTAAGACAACAGATCATTTTCCTTTTCTTCCCATGGTACTAGGGATAAAAGCCAGGACCTTGGACATGCTGGGCATGTGCTCTACCACAGCACTATTGCCCTGGTCCCCGAGTTTATTTCTTAACCCTTCCTCCCTACATCCGCCTATTTGTAAGTAGACAATTCGTTCTAACTCAACATGTATGATGTTTCCAGCTTCCAGGAAAAGCCACACAGTTGGCTTATGGTCAAGTAAGGGTCTGTTTACCTGGAGGCAAGACGGGGAACAAGGGCAAAGCTGTCTTCTAGGTTTACCAACAACTGTGCTGAGTAAACTCTCACGAGAGCTGGGATCTCAACATTGATGTCTAGAGCCAGAGGGAGACAATGATCCCTTATTCTTTGTTCCATCAAGGAGGCATGTGACTTCCCAGGTCACAGTTCCTTGCCTTTATGAGTGTTATGGACTGATTTATAACCCCCTTCTGCACATATTGATATCCTAACCTCCAGAACTTCAGAATGCAACTGTATTGGATGTATCAGTCTACTTTCTGTTAATATAACAAAATACGCAAGACGGAGCAACTTATAAAGAAAAGAGGTTTACTTAGCTCACAGTGTTGGAGGCTTCTTGTGAGGGTCCCTTGGTTGCATCACATCATGGCAACAGGACAGGAATAAGGATAAGAGAAATGGAATGTAGGTAGGAATCCACAGAGCTGGGAGGGGCCAGTCTAGCTCTTTTATATATGCATTCACAAGGAGATTCCGTGAGAAGAAATACATCAACCCTTCCAAGATAAGCGGTTCAAATGACCCAATCACCTCCAAGCTACAAGCTGTCTTTTATGCCAAAACACGGGGAACCAAGCTTCTAGCACGCAAGCCCTAGGAAGCAAAAATCATATCCAAACCATAGGAGGAGCCAAGGTCTCTACAGAGATGTAGATCTGAAGAGATGAAGTCATACAAATAGACTTCAATCCAATTTAACTAGTGTCCTTAGGAGAAAAGGAAATAGGGTCTTCCCTTATGTATGACTCTGTCCCTATTAGTTCACAGGGAGGTGACAGTCACTTGCAAGCACCTTGATATTCGACATCTAGTGTCCAGAACCAAGAGAAATAAACTCCTGTCATTTAAGTCACTTGGCCTGTAGTGATGATACAGTGACTCAACAACCTCCCACAGGGGACTTAGCCACCTTTGCTCCCACTGTTACCTATCACCACCCATCGCTTTCCCCGAATGACTTGAGACCACCATTGCCTGTGCGCTGCTGTGACCCACTGCTTCGCCTGTTGGGCAGGGCACCGAGAACAATCCTGTTTTCAGATGCTGCTCGGGCTCCCTTCCTTATTCTTATTTTATGGCCAAAGTCATGAGACATTCCCCAGAGCTGCCTAAGGCTGCTTGCCTTGGTGTACTGGAAGGACCCTCTTAGAATGAAACCTGTGTGGGTGCACATGTGTGTATCTGTGCATGTGTGTATGTTTATACATGTGAAACATGCTTAGATGTGCGGTATCACCATATTCACTTATTCAAATGCCAGTTTGTTCCAGAAAGTGAAAACCAGTCTAGACTGACCATAAGGTGAGGCAAGGAGGAGGGGGCACTGCTGGGAGTTTGAGAAGACTTGGAGAGTGAAAGAAATGTTTTGTGTTTCATTTGAGCCATGGCTTTTGATTGCACACATATTTACCTTTTACCAAGTCATTAAATTGTACCCTTTACAGCTTGGCTGCTACTTATTGTATTAAGTAAAATCTACAAAATAGGCTTTTATTTTATTATTTTTGATTTTTTTTTTACGTATACGAGCCAGGCATGGTGGTGCATGCCTTTCATCCCAGTATTTAGGAGGCAGAGTCAGGTAGATCTCTGTGAATTCCAGGCCAGCATGGTAGGATCCTGTACATGTGCAGCTTGGAGTTTTGTGTCTCGCGTCTTACATCATCAGCGGGTGCTGGTGACTACAAACCTGCTGCGTGGTCACGTAATCCCTGCCTTAGAAAGCCGGACACAGACCCCCACACTCTCTCTGTGTGTTCTCTGTGTGTGTGTGTGTGTTCTCTCTCTGCTCCTACCATCTTCCTTTCTGTCCAGGCCTGGCTCTCCTCTCCCTCCAATCCCCTCTTTCTTTCTAATAAAGCTCTTTATAACTCTGGTAGTCGTGGCCACGGCCCGTGTAACCAGTGCCACCACCAGTGCTGTTTATCATAACCATCACAGCATGGTCTGTTTAGCAAGTTCCAGGTCAGCCAGGCTACACAGTGAGACAAAATAAAACAAATGATGTGTATGAGTGTGGTATGAAAATGGCCCCCACAGACTCATAGGGAGTGGCATTATTGGAGGTATGGCCTTGTTGGAGGAAGAATGTGTGTTGGGGGAGGGGAGCGGTTTGAGGTTTCAGAAGCTCAAGCCAGGCCCAGGGTCATTCTCTCTCCCTGCTGCCTGCCAGTTCAGATGTAGAACTCTTCTCTAGAAGTTCCTTCTCCAGCACCATGTCTGCCTGTGTGCTGCCATGCTTCCCACCATGACAATAATGGACTAAACCTCTAAACCTGTATACAAGCTTCAATCAAATGTTTTGTTTTGTTTTGTAAGAGTTTCTGTGGCCATGGTGTCTCTTCACACCAATAGAACCTTAAGACAATTAATGTTTTGCCTGATGTATGTAAGTGCTCTGTGTGCTTGCAGGGCCTGTTGGAGGTCAAAATAAGAGTCGGGTCCTCCAGAACTGACTCATGGATTGTGAGCTGCCCATGTGGGTTCTGGGAACTGACTCTGGTCCTTCAGAAGAGCAATGAGTGCTCTTAACCAGCCATCTTTCCAGCACTAAAGCTGTTTTTGTATGTTTGGGTTTTTTTTAAAGCCACTTGAAGAGGTTCACATTCAAATTTCCAGTACCTTTAGGGTATGACAGAGCAGCTGGAAGTTTTCGGCCAAATTTTAGAGACAGATCAGTGTCTGTGACTTGAATGTGTGATTGGCTTCCCTACTTTCACGGCCTGGCAAACAGTGGAGCTGGAAGGCGAATGTGGCTATGTGGGCAAATGCCTGCACCGATTCAGTCATCCAGGCTGAGAAAGTGGTGTGGAATGAAGGCACGGAGCAGCCACGTGGAGGAAGCCTTGGCTGACGGCAACAGCTGATCGCTGGACCAGGGATCTGACATCTCAGATTCAGGCAGTGTAAGAATTGCTGGAACAGGAATCTGACGCCTAGGATTCAGGCAGTGTAAGGAAACAGCCTCTGGTCCAGGTCTTAGCTCAGTTTCTGCTTTGGAACGCAGACTTTGATATCATCAGGGCAGGTATTTAACGAGGTAATGCCACAGTAAGATCACCTAGAAGGAATCTTGCTATCAACTGGAGGGAACATGTTTAGAACAAGTCCGAGCTCTTAAGTCACTTTTGTGGGTTTAGTGCATGCTACCATAGGCAAGAGTAGAGGGAATCACTATTTTGCTATTAATGTAAAGCAATAAAGTTTAAAGATACAAAGTTTTTAGAAAATGTCTGAAACCAGAGGCAGACTATTCACTGTTTTCCCTTTCAATAGCCTTGTATTAAGGTGTAGTGTACATGCAGAAATATGATTCAATTATAAAAGAACTGCTGTCATGCTCAAAAATTCACACATCTAGTTGTCTTATTAATCCATTTGCAGTTACAGAAACAAAATGCCTAGTCTGGGAAATGTGTAAGAAAAAAACAAGTTTGTTTAGCTTAGTGTTAGAGGCTGGCCACCCAGGAGAGATTAGATGGCCCCAGCCATTTGGCTTTCGGGGAGAACCTCAGGGAGAATGGTATCACAGGTGGGAACTGAGTAGAAGGGAACAGTCACATGGCATAACAGGAAATTAGAGAGAGCCAGGGAAAAGTCACACTCTTTTACAACTCCCTCTAAGGAGAACTAACGCCTGCCAGGAGACCAGCATTGATCTTCTCCAAGGACAGCATCCAGGAATCTGTGCTCCTTCTACGAAACCCTGCCTCTTAACTATTCCATCACCTCTCATGTCACTACTGGAAGCCAGCTCCCACACCCCAAAAGCGACAATATGGCCAGTGCTCTGAGAACCCCAGCCATCTCCTAGTCATCATCTCTTTATCTGTGTAGACTTCCAGGGACAGGAGGGCAGTTGAAGGAATCTTGCTTCTGAGCCAAGTTCATCTTCTTCGGCTTGAAGGATTCAGCATGCCAACATGCCATACATTTGGGCACTGTGTCCTTAGCTCAGATGGGCTAATATAATAAATACTGCTGCCACAAACACCTAAGTATATTTTAGTACATGACAACATGTCAAGAATTCTGTTGATGGGCTGGAGAGATGGCTCAGAGGTTAAGAGCACTGTCTGCTCTTCCAGAGGTCCTGAGTTCAATTCCCAGCAAACCACATGGTGGCTCACAACCATCTATGATGAGATCTGGTTCCCTCTTCTGGGGTGTAGGAATATATGCAGACAGAACATTGTATACATAATAAATAAATAAATCTTTTAAAAAAAAGGGAATTCTGTTGAGTATGTTTAAAAGTTGAATGGTTGGCTCAGATATTCAGTTTCAGAAAATGCTATTCAATAATTTTCTAAAATCCCTGGAGCATCGTTCAGTTCTATCATTTGTATGCGTTCTTACTGCTCCACATGCTTGCCAACATTGATTTTTTTTACCATCTTTTCCATTATAACTGTTCCAGTATGTAATAAAGTCTTTTGAGAAAAAAAATTGAGACACTTGAAAAGAATAGTCATCAAAAATATTTTCTGAACATTATGTACATTTTGTTTTTCCAGTACATAAGTATGTAGAAAAGTGTTTAAGTCCCAGACAATCAATTGTATACTTACTATCCAAAGAACTCTGAATGTAATTAGGCTTAAGATGCAATTGTATTGTGTAAACAATATCATGATCTTGTTTCGGGAATAGAAGTTGGGGCAGCAATTTGAGACAATAACCTGGAAATATCCACTTACATTTTAAATGTCCATTGACTACATTTCCCCTTTGGAACTAATAATATAAAAATACCTAAGTTTATGAGTTCTGTACAGTTGTATTACTTAGACTATTGTTTATGACAGCAGAAAAAAATGTAAAAAGAAACCAGCATGGTTTGTCAGCATGGAAATAGTATAATGCCCCTATCATGGACTGCTGCATAGTCATTAAAAATGATGTTGGGCTGGTATTTAAATTATTATTATTATAAGTAGTATTTTTTATCATTTTTTATGGTGGGGAAGATCTAACTCAGAATCTTCCACATGCTAGGTCTTGCTCATTATACATCATGGTGGCTCACAACCATCAGTAAGTCCTCTTCCAAGGGATCTGATGTCCTCTTCTGACCTCTGAAAGTATGGGGCATGCATGTGGTGCTCATACCTATATGTAAGCAAAACATTCCTATGCATAAGATAAAAAATTTAAATCTAAAAACATGAAATAAAATAAGAGTTCAAATAGGTATTTCTCCAATGAAAATAAACAAATGAAAATATGTTAAACATCTTTAGTTCTTAGAAAAATAAAAATCAAAACTACAATAAGAGAACATGCCTTGCTCCCTAAGATGGCTATACTTACAAAACCAACAATAATGAGTATTGATGAGAATGTGGAGAAATTGGAACTCTCATTGCTAATGGGACTGGGAAATGATGCAGCCACTTTGGAAAGCAGTTCTGACGTTTCTCAAAAAGTTAAAAATAGAGTTACCACATGACCTGGCATTTCAAATCCTAAAATACTCTAAGATAAGGACAAGAGTGCAAAGGTTTATTTTTGAGATACCTTTGGGAAATACTCCCAAAGCAGCAAGAGGTAGGGAGTGGGGTGGAGAAGAAAGACCCAAAAAAGGCCCATAACCAGGCCAACCGCTCACCAGGGCAAAGTGCACAATCCTGCTGGGGAGCTGTGGGAGACACTGAGCACATCTCTTGGTTGTCCGAATCAGTGCACTAGCCTGGTGGCATGTTTACTAATCCATTCTCACTGGTCAGGATAGATGACTGCCCTGAAGAAGAGAATGTTCCAGAAGCCCCAGGTTTTCTTGGCCTTCTCCCCCTGTCAATTAACCTATCTAGATAATTCAGAGCTTACTTCATGGTAATACTAGAGCGTGTTAAGTCAATAATCAAGATTAACCCTCTTTTCATTAAAAAAGATTAACCATCATTTCAGCGCATGAAAAGGCAGGCAGTAGAGGCCTGTAAGAGAGGAACACGAGGGTATGAAGAGAAACAGCCCAGAGGGGAATTGGATGCCGGATTTAAGCACGATGTTCTAGTTTCATTTCTGTTGCTGTGACAAATACTTTGACAAAAAGCAGCTCAAGAGAGGAAAGGGCTGATTTGACTTAGGATTCCATGTACAGTCCGTCACAGCAGGGATGGTGCAGCAGCAGGAGCTTGAGGCAGCTGGTCACATCACATCCACAGTCAAGGACAGAGAGAGGATACGCACAACCTGCTTGCTTGCTTGCTTGCTTGCCTGCCTGCCTGCCTGCCTGCCTGCTTGCTTGCTACTCAGCTAGCTTTCTCTATTCTTCTGCAATCAGGGCCTAGCCTATGAAATGGTGCTGCCCACATTCAGATCTTCCCATCTCAATTAATAAGCAAGGCACTCCCCCACAACCATGCCCAGAGACCAACCTGATCTAAATGATTCCCCATTAAGACTCTTCTCACTTGATTCTAGATTGTCTCGGGTTGACAGTTAAAACTAACCTGCACAGATGAATGCCAACATGAGCCTGAGGAGGGGCCTGTCTTCCTGGAAAGAAATTTTACACCGTCCTCATAATTTGTCAGACCACCTTACAAGATAAGCCAGGTGCAACCACCACCCTTAATAAGTCAATAGAACAAGTGACGGTGAAAAGCACAAACCAAGTCATTCAATGTGGCCATATTGGGAAGAGGGGCAAAGACACTTGTTGTGTGATATTTTGTTTGTATTCTGACAAATAAAGTTTGCTTGGAGTCAGAGGGCAGAGCTGGCCACTAGTTAACCACAGAGGTCGGGAGGGCTGGACAGACAGGAGACAGGAAGTAATAATTCAGGGCAGAGACAGGAAGTGATAAAGTGGGGCAAAGACAGGATCTCACCCTTTTGGTTGGAGGATCGGAGAGACAGGAAGTGATGTGGCTGCTCCCTCGAGTCTCTGATATTTCAGCTTTTACCCTGATATCTGACTCCTGGTTTTTATTGATGAGATTAATTAGAGTTACACTTCAGATATCTGTTGATCCCCCTGCCACCACACACACACACACACACACACACACACACTTCTGTATCACTCCCCACCAGTCCATCTTCAGGGTCCTGACACAGGCTTGGGTCTCAGCAGAGGGTCGGAGTAACGCAGCAGGTAAGCAGTCTTGGTCAAAATGCTCTGCCAAGTTATCAGCACTCTGTGAATCTCTCCCCTGAGACCAGTTCCTCCTCTGGCTGGCACGGGTTTCTTCCTTTTCCTTCTCCCAGCACAGGGCACTCCTGAGAAGTTCCAGGTCAGGAGGATGCCCACGTTTCAGTCATCTGATGGTGGAAGGGAGAGACTTTTAAGTCTTTCTTTAGAATATCCTTGTTCCTGCCAGGATGGTTGTGTCATCTCTGCTTGTTACAGCCTCCCAGGCCCTGGTGACCTGACTAAATCTGGCAGAGGAGCAGTAAACTCCTCTTGAGAAGACAGAGGTGACCGGAACCTCTGGAGACAAAATCAAACAAATCAAGCAGTTACTTCCTGCGTGCTCAGAAGCAGGCCTCAGTTTCAAGTATCTTAGAGAAAAGATAAAGCTTCTGTGAGTGTCTGAGAAACACTCCTGGCTTGAGGACTGCAGGTAAGTATGGCTGCCCAAACAAGCAAAAGCAAACCAGAGTTTTGCAACATTTCTAAAATGTATTCACTTTTATTGTAGTTTAGTTTCTTTGAGACAAGGTTTGTCTGTGTAGCCCTGGTTATCCTGGAACTCACTCGGTAGACCAGGCTGGCCTCGAACTCACAGAGATCCACCTGCATCTGCCTCCTGAGTGCTCGGATTAAAGGCATGCACCACAGCCGCCCAGTTTATTTATTTTATGGTGTCCACGGGTACAATGGATGAAGACAAAAGAGGCAAAGAATGAGGCAAAATAAGTTTGGGACCTGCAACTTCATAGCATGGGCAGGGCATATAGGATGTGAGCTGAATCTGGGAGGTAAAGGAAGCACCCATTCAACCCGTGTACATGTGCACCAGGGGATGAGCCTTCCAGGTAGAGAAAACCGTGAGAATGATTGTGCCGAGCTCTGAGAGCTGCAGACTGAGGCTGGGGTGCTCTGGCCACTGCAGTGTGAAGGGGACATTGAAGGGCCAGTGGAGCAATCTGAGTTCCTTGTCTACGCAATTGCTTGGGCAGCTGAGTTGGGAACAGGATGTAAGGGTCTGGGCAAAGAGGAGGACTGGATCAGGGCTGGATCTTAATCTCCACCTGGCTCTATGCCTGTGAGTGATCATCCCAGGAGAGGTAATAGTGGGAGAACTCTGACAGCCAGACACAGCAGCGACTAGCCCACAATCCCTGCCAAAGGAAGAGAGAGGCTGACTTTTGAAGGTCAGCATATAAAATGCTCTCATTGAGTAGCCTGACATGGGCAATTGGCCCTTGAGCCGCTCTGAGCAGGGCACCCGCTCCCTTGCTTTCGATCACCAAAGCCATTCAGGGCAGGGATAAGGGCTGCTAGCCACTGCTGGTCCTCCCAGCCTGCACAGTGCCCACACAGGGGGCAGATTCGACTGCTGCCATAGAGGCTGTCCCCGACGCTGTGGTTCAGTGAGCTGTGTTCCTCTTGGACAACCACGCGTGGATCGCTAGTGGACACCAGGACAGAGGGGATAAAAATATCCACCCTAACCGCCCTGTATAGGACACCTATCCAGTGAACTCTGTGAGCCATTGGATGGAATTTATCCAGCCTCTTACTCATTTTTTTTTTTTTTTAATTTTGCTTACATTTATTTATTTACTTACAGGGCCTGTGAGACACCTGCCACCAGGCCTGACAATCTGAGTTCTACCCACATGGTGGCAGGAGAGAAGAGACTCCCAAAAGTTGTCTTCTGATCTAAATTTAAAACAAGAAAGATTTCTTTTTTTTGGGGGGGGGGGCAGTATGTGGAGTGAATACCTGCCGTGATCGTAAATATATATTTTATGAAAGTGGGCCAAAATAAACCATTAGGGAGAATATGAAAATGATGCCAGTATGGAGATGAGCATACGCAACTGTTGCCACTAACTGTCATTGTTTTTTACCAGCCCTATGGAAATTCTAGCTTTCTGGTTCTTTGCTGCAAAAGGAAGTCTGGTTTCTGAAGAGTCTCAGACTCTTCAGGGCCCACTCAGGCCCACTTTCTTTCATCTGGAAGCTGGGCACTGACACTCATTCCAAAGGCTCACACGAGAGGCCATTGTTTGGGTTACTACAGAGAGTCCAGGTTCCAAAGAACAATGTAACAATTTCCTGGTGACAAATCACCAGACATCAGCAAATCGGACCAGCAAGATACACGACATTGCATTTCCTCCTTCCTTGTCAGAAATTTAGTCAAACAGGAACTTCAAAGGTCACTTTTCTTGCCACACAATCATGTGGTTTTAATACCCTTTCTGCAACCTCAAACCGGTCTCTGAGATTTTAATGAATGAATAACCCTTGCAAGACAAAGGAGCAAGGAGGAAAACAAGGTTTTTAGCTAGAAAAGTGGGTGAAAATATGCTTGGCAAAGAGGTCAGAAGTAGTATTCTGCATAAGGAGTGAAGATACTTAATCCTATCTGTTTATTTATTTGTGGTTTTTGTTGTTTGTTTTTAATGGGGGGACAACAACAAAGGTTGTTTTTCAAATAATACAATGGCTATTTTTAGTGTAGTGGCTTATGTAATGACTCAGTACTGTCATTCATGTTCCTAGTAGATTCTGTAAAAAATTTCTGCCTCAAAAGATTTGGCTGAGGGCTGAAGTGATGGTTCAGCAGTTAAAAGCACTGGCTGCTCTTCTAGAGGACTGGGGTTCGATACCATCATCCACATGGCAGCTTACAACCATCTGTAACTTCAGTTCCACGGAATCTGACATCCTCTTCTGGCCTTTTCCAGCACCCTCATTCATGTACACATATAAGAAACACACACATACACACACACAAACACACTAAAAATAAATGTTTTTTAAATTATTTTTATTTCATTTTATGTCTATAAGTGCTTTGCTTGTATGTATGTCTCTGTACACATCTGTGGTGGATGCATTTTTCAAAGACTGTGATGAGGGCTAGAGAGTTAGCTCAACTGCTATGAGTACTTGTTGTTCTTCCAGAGGACCTGGGTTCGATTCCCAGAACCCACATGGCAGCTCTCAGCTGTCATAACTACTGTCCCAGGAGCTCTGGGATCTGATGCCCTCTTCTGACTTCTTTAGGCTCCAGTCACGCATGTAGTACACAGGAGGGGGATACATGCAGGTAAAACACTCATACACATAACATAGTACAATAAGTCATTCTAAAATATCTTTAAAGAGACTGTGATAATAGTTGGTGAGCACATCGTAAGTCCAAGTTATTTTTAATCTATTAAATGAGCTGACATTTTAGTCCCCTGCGTAAGGGTTGTCGCTCTTGGCAGCCATTTTTTCTTCTTTCTCCCTCTCTTCTTTTCTTCCTTCGGGGTTATAAATTAAAGCAATCATTAGCTGCCTGTGCTCAGCCTGTGATATTTGTCATAAATAGACGTCATGGCAAGTACTTTACAGGTGAACTACTGTCCTGTTTTTTCACAGGTAGAATGGCAGTGGCTGTGCCTCCGACCTTCGTCGCCCTGCTTTGATGGTCTTCCTTTTCCCTTCGTCCTCTTTCAAAGGGGATGGTGAGAAACCTCCACCCAGATTCGGATGAACCACAATGAGGCTCTGTCATTAACTGACACTCTAACTAAAGGAGCCAGTGGACGTGTCCTAATGAACTTTTGTGTCCCCGTCCCAGCTCTGATCTCTCTTTGAGGAAGCTGCTGTAATTCTGCTTCTAATCTTAGTGACAAATGGAGTCCTTCATCAGCTGGCATCTCTGTGTGGTTCAAGTTATCTTCTGGCCTTCCTGCGGAAGCCTCCTTCATCTGCACTCTGTTCTGAGCCAAACTGACTTTTCTCTCCTATGTTCTTTGATTGTGAGACTGGACATGGCTGGCATGTAGATGATTGTGATTTGGATTAAATGTAGTGTGTGGGATGTCACAGTTAATTTCGGTTTCCAGTTCTTTGACATACTTGGAAAGTAGAAACTCAACTGAGGAATTGCCTCCATTGGATTGGCCCATGAGTGTGTCTGTGAGGCATTTTTTAAAATTAATGATTGATGTGGGAAGGCCCACCACTGTGGGTGGTACCATGCCTATGCAGGTGGGCCTGGCCTGTATAAGAAAGGTAGCTAAGTAAACTAGGGGGAAGCAGGCCAGTATGTAACTCCAAGGTCTCACCTCCTCCCTTGGCTTCCCTGGATGATGGACTATAACTTGTTAGCCAAATAAACCTTTTTCTTCGCCAAGTCTCTTTTGATTATGGTGTCAATCACAGCAACAGAAAGCAAATAAGAACATGTGGTATATGTGTACATGTTTGTGTGTATCTGCATGTCTGCATGTGAGGCACACATGAACACTTGTAGGCGTGTGTGTGTGTGTGTGTGTGTGTGTGTGTGTGTGTGTGTGTGTGTGTGTGTGTGTGTAGCCAGAGGTCAATGTCAGGAGTCTTCCTAAGTTGCTCCCTGCCTTATTTTTTGAAACAGGGTCTCTAGCTGGCAGACTAACTGGCCAGTAAGCTCTGGGGAATGTCTGCCTGTCTCTGCCCCCAGCACTGGGAGTCATGATGTGCTTTGCCATGCCCAGCTATTATGTAGATGCTGGGGATCCAAACTCATGTCCTTATATGACCACCTGAGTCATCTCCCCAGCCCAGATTAAAGGGTTTCTTTAAAAAAAAAAATATTTGTTTTATTTATCTATACATAAATGTTTTGCCTGAATGTTTATATGTGAACCAGAAGGTATCAGATCTATTGGAACAGACATTTGTAGCCATGAAGTGGGTACTGGGAACTGAACTCAGGTCCTCTGAAGAGCAACAAGTGCTCTTAACCACTAATCCATCTCTTTATCCCTTAGGTTAAAGATTTTCAAGGGTCATAATTGACAAGTTCTACTGTCAAGCTTCCCTGCCCCTGAGGACTTTGCCATCACTGCCATGCCCTCAGTCTGGTCATCTACTCCTTGTTCTGAGTCTCAACCTCTCTGTCTTCCTGCCCACAGAGCGATCCAGCTCTGTGAATGATATTTAGACAAGAAGCCCTTTCAGCAGCTCTATTAGATTTGATTTTTACTTTATATGTAGTATATAGGCATTTTGCCTGCATGTAAATACATACACCATGTATGTGCCTAGAGACACAGTGGTCAAGGAAACAGTATTGGATCCCCTGAGTCTAGCTACCTGCAGTTGTGAACCACAGCATGGGTACTGGGAACCAAATCCAGGTCCTCTACAAGAGTAGCAAGTGCCCTTAACCACTGAGTAATCTCTCCAGCCCTGTACTTTAGATTTTCAATGTTCCTCTAGAGTTTCATGTATTAGTCTTTACCTCTTGGTTGATGCTGTTGGGAAATAGTAGAGCCTTTAAGAATTGAGCCTGTTGAGAGATATTCCAGTCACTGAAAAGGTGCCCTGGGAGGTAAGGGTCCAGCTCCTTTCTCTGGTCACTCCCTCCCCAAAAGCAGGGAGAAGGCTTTGTTCTGCCCTGTGCTCCGTCATAATTGGGCTGCCTCCACTAGAGGCTGAAAACAGTGACACCATCTGCATAATGTCTTACAACAGAAAGAATGCTTTGCAGACTCCAAAACTGTGACGCAATGTAAACTTCTTTGTAAGTTGATCTCTCAGGTGTTTGTCATATGAGGCAACACTGACTAACTCAAGGTGCTTAAATTATTCTAAACCTTTGGCACTTCATGGATGTAGATATATGCACAATACATCAAGTGCTATACTTGCTTTTTTAAAATATTATCACTTTTGCTTTTGTGTGTAGGAGTGTTTTGCCTCCATGTTTGTGCATCACTTGCCTGCCTGGTGTCTGCAGAAGGCATTGGACCCCATGAAATGGAATTATTGGTTATGAGCCCCCATTTAGAATGCAGGAATTGAACCAAGTCCTCTGGAAGAGCAGCAAGTAGTGGTCTTAACCACTGAGCCATCTCTCCAGCCCCTACACTACCTGTTTTTGCCTTCTGTTCTGTATTTTGTTTTAATTTTTGAAAAAAAAAAGTAAAATAGACTTAAGCAAAAAGTCACCAGTTCACAGTGGTATCTTTTGTTTTTTGTTTTGTTTTGTTTGTTTGTTTTTGAGACAGGGTCTCACTGTGTAGCTTTGGCTGGCTGGGAACTTGTTATATAGACTTGGTTGGACTTGAACTCACCAAGATCTGCCTACCTCTATCCCTGGATTAAAGGCATGTTCCACCATGCCCAGCACAGTGACACTGTAAGACCTCTTTTTACAAATAATCTTTATAATTTAAAATCATATTCTAATATCTTAGGGGACTCTGAGAACAAAGAAAGATAATCCATAAATAGTCTTATTTATGCTTAGACATGACTTAGTGACTAATATACTTGCTTTAAATTTTTTAAATTACATTTATTTATCTATTATCTGCATGTGCATGTGTCTATGTCTGTGTGTATAGTGTGTGCCTGTGTGCACACATTTCATGAAGTGCATGTGGAGGGCAAAGGCCAACCTTCAGGAATCAGTTCTCTCCTTCCACCAAGTGTCTGCTGGGGATTAAACTCAGGTCAGCAGGCTCTTTGGCAAACACCTTTATCAGCTGAGCCATCTCAGCTGTTCATAAATTTGTTTTATATGACTCTCACAGAATGAACAATAATGAAAAGACAAAATTTTTACTAACTATAATTGATTTTTCAGTCACATAGATAAGATTCTCACTACTGAAGCTATCTGGTAAAAATTATTTCCATCATATAGAATGTTCCAGCATCTATTTTTAACTACCTTGTTGTTTAAATGTCCATGTCTAATTACAAATAACTATCCAATATGTTTTACTGTATATATTTGTTCAGACATCTTGTGAAGAACAGGCTAGTTAATATTTCTTTTAATATGTTTCCAGTTTTTTTTGCACTTTTCTACAAAATATCAGCTGTGTTGCAAGAATATATTTGTTGTATACTGCTGGTTGTTGGATAGGCTAAAATGTTGGTAAATCATTCAATTACTCTTGAATCTATAATTATTGTAGTTCGTTTACAGCAATCCATTTGAAAGCAAGCATCAAAGCCTCCAAATTACTAGCGAGCTGGAGCACTCGTTAACTCTTATGCAGGAGAATGTTGGACAGATTTGTGTTAATTCTCATCAGCATACACAAAGACTATTTCTAGTTTATTTTTGTAGCTTGGGCCCCAGCGACCTGGTGTGAGATGTAGCTTAGCTGTGCAGGAAAAAAAGGAAATGACTGTTGACATCATATCAAGTCTAGAATGAAATAACTTATTCTGTCCATGGAGACCATAAAACCTCTTAATTATTTTTGGACAAATTCCACCACCAGTATCATACAAGTCCCCAACTTGCAAGCCTGAGGTTGAGTAACCTGTAGCAGACACTGTTGGCACTCTACCCAGATTTTCTTGAGTGTGTCCTCTCTGTGTTTAGGTGAGAACCCTTTTCTTCACTAGAGAATGTTTCCTTCTAGTAGTCTGAACTGCAGCTCTTGTTTGAGAATTGCTCTCAGATGGAACCACTTGGCACAAACAGAACCCTTTGTGCAAATGTTCAGATAACTGCGATTGCTTGCAGTTACTCTCCTCCAGTGGAGGTTAGATGCTGGATGCCCAGCTTCCTGCCTGCTGTTGGAACAAGATTGGGGTCTCACATAGGTGTGCCACAGGATCAAATAAAAGCTACCTTCTACAGGATTTTACTGGACCTTACATGAGTGATTTCCTCTCCCTTGTGTGTTTCCTATTCTCTTAGTGTTTCCTTAGTAAGCCACTTTCTCTTAATCTCAAGGTTTTGGGGGGGGGGAATCTGAATTAGCATAGGACCCCAAACTCTAATCTGTTACCTCCATCTCAGGCTTCCCAAACACCGCATCATTATTGCAATTTGAGGGGGTTCCAGGGGTGGGATGTTTATTATTACTACCTTTTCTCCAAAGTCTTTGACTTTTGTAAGAATTTATCAGTGTTCTAGCTTTTTATACTCTATTTTCTACATCCAGAAACTTCAGGCTGTCGGTTTAATGTGAGCATCAAAATGTACACACTTACATTGCAGATTTTATATAACTTCAAAATAGCATTTAGTGCAAAAAGTTGGAACCACAAACAGCTTCCTAATTAAGTTCCAGAGGATACAGGGCATGAAATCAAGTCCTTCCAATCAAGGCCTTACAGTATTCAGTATGAGCTACCAAACAGGTGCTGGGAATTGAACCCAGGTCCTCTGGAAGAACAGTCAGTGCTCTTAACCACCAAACCATCTCTCCATCCCCATAGTCTTCTGTGTTTTGAGACTTGGGTTTTAGGTCCCAAGTGACCTTATTTTCCTTGGCAACAAATTCTTAATTCTTTGAGCTCTCACCTGGTAGGGATACAGCAGGGGTAACTTACTAGTAGAGAATCTGCAACTGGTCTTTTCAGTCCATCTTGTGTGTCTGGTGCACATATACTTCCTTATTGACCTATTTCCTGTAGCTCAGGGAAGATTTCATCAAAGGAAGCACATGTCATAACTTACATCATGATTCCAATTGTTTGACGTTCCTATTATGGCCAATTAATTACAATGAGAAGCAGGGCTCTCTACTTCTCCCTGATGGTGTGCTTTGGAAAATGGCAGGCAGCACGTCCCAGTTTTGAGAGGATGTTTGTAACAGGAAGTTTCATAAGAAGAACTTGACAAAGCTCTTGTGTGCATTGTGCCCTCAGCTGTATTTGCAATATCATTTCCTATTGTTAATTATCCCGTAATTCTGGTCATGCTGCAACTCTGGTGCCGGGAATGTGTTTATTTACAGAGGAGGCGGTTTGGGTGGAGAAGAAGGGGCTAGCTAAGAGGATATTTCTTGTGTACTTAAAAAGACAAATTAGAGGCTGGAGCAATGGCTCAGTGGGTAAGAGTATATACTATTCTTCCACAGGACCCACGTTAGCTCCCCCTCAGCACCCATGAGGGAGGACTCACAACCACATATGATTGCAGCTCCAGGAGGGATCTGACATCTCTGTTCTCCTCAGACACCTGCACTCGCATGCAAAGACCCATACACAGACACAACATTTAAAATAAAATAATTTTTTTTAAAGACAGGCTAAACTGGGTGCAATTATCTTCATCTCCTTTATGTTGGGTATGAGAAAGAAGTTTAATGATTTAGGAGATAAACATACTAAAGTAATTTGAAGTCAATTGGGTCATTAAAAACAAAAACGAGGGGCAAGGGATATAGCTCAGTAGAGTGCTTGCCTAGCATGCAGGAGTTCCTGGGTTCAGTCTGTAGCAGCACATGAACAGGACATGTTGGTACACAGCTGTAATCTTAGCAGATGAGAGTTGTAGGTAGGAGGATTAGAAGGTCCAGATCATCCTTGGCTACAAAGCAAAGTCAAGGCCAGCCTGGGATACATGAGACCTTGTCTTAACAAGTAAATAAGCTGATAAGATGGCTCGGCAGGTAAAGGTGCCTGCCACCAAGCCTGACAACCTGAGTTCCATCCCAGAGACACACAGTGGAAGGAGAGACCCGACTCTCACAAGTTGACCTTTAACTTCCACAACGCAGTGTAGACATATGCCCCCTCCCACATACACACAACCAAATCAGGAAACAAACATAAACATTATGTGAAAACAAAACACCAACACGAAGTTTAGAGGAGGAGGTCTTTACCCATTGTCCAGACCATTCCATGACTCCACCTCTGTGAGCTCTGGAACTTTGGGGGCCCAGCTCTTTGTAAATCTTGGCCTGTGACAAAGGAGGGAGAGCATAAATGTTGGTTTCAGAAAAATCAGTTTTTAATCTAGGTTCAGTCTACCAGTGTGTAGCCTTGATCTATATAGGCTCTCCAAGCTCAGTTTCCTGCTCAGCAAACCATCCTGACTTCATAGGGTGGTCTATGGGGTTTAAATTAGATTGAGTTTCAACAGCAACTCTCTGTTACTACTGGCACACAGCCTTCTATTGCCCAATGCTCCTCCCTCCATTCATCCAGCCATCTCTTCCTTATTTCTGGGTTAGTACATGCAATGTCTCCCGAGTTTTAGTTAATCTGATGTGCCCTCTTTTCTCCCTGCCATGCAGTTATCTCCTTTCCTTCCTTAAAGCCGCTAAAAACCCAGTCTCTCATTAAGCCTTTTCAACTACTGAGAAGATGCATCTTGCTTATCAGTTTTCACTTAAACTCTTATATCAGTTTCCATGACTCACATGATATCAATTATGTATTTATTTCTTCCTCCAGTCATTTGATTTACATACTGGCCCAATGTTTTCTTTTTTATTTATGATTGTCTATGCTGGTATCATAGCTGCAATCCTATACTTTTTTTTTTTTTTAGAACTTCTTATTTTGCTTCATTATATATTAGCTCAGTGGAGTTTTATGACATCCTGTGAGGTCAGCAGGACAGATATCATCATTTTCTATTTCTATAGAGGTAAAAAACAGACTCAGGGGAGTAGGTGACTTGCCTACCAGGATCACAGCATGGGTTTCAGGAAATCAAGTACCTTATCAGTTTTGATCCAACATATACTCATGACCTTCAAGAGCTCCATCTTGTCCTTGTCCATTCTCTCAAGCTGTGTATGATCCTAATTCCAACAATGAAGTTGTCTGTATAATCTGTAACCTGAGTCTTTGTATATCCTCACCACTTTTTATATAACATATTTTAAGCAGCCTTAATACTATATACACCCCACTTTTCCTTCATCTGAAATTCTTTAAGTGCTGAAGAACCGGAAGTATTGGTTTTGGCATTCCAATGGTTTAAAGTCATCTGTGTTGGTGGTTTAGTGATGATCATAGCTGCCTCCCAACAGTTTGGAGTCACCAGGAGTAGTATCTTGATCCTGGTGGTGTCAAGATCTCCAACAAAGCATTAGGTTTTGGATTAAAGAATTGGCAAGCTCTTTGATCAAACAGGTTCAACCATCCCTAATTATAATTCATAAGTTCAAGAGTCTGCTTACCATTATTGTAGTAGAACCTGTTTTTCCCTTATCTCATAAACAGTCACTGTGTTTAGATTAAACTGATCCTGTTCTCTATGACTTAGTACCTATACTGCTCAGACTCTGTACTATGTCTGGATAAGCCCAAAATTAAAATACTCTGATACTGGCAACATGCTGATCTTCTAACTATATTTGGATTCTAGAAAAGACTGTATGCAAAGTCATTTAGATGCCCAAGGACAAATCTGTGCAATCTTGATGGCCTCATTTGCTTCCTGTGGCCCCAATGCAAGTTTGATGAACCTAGTCATGAGACAAGAGAAGACAAGTATAACATTGGAAAATGTATTCAGTTTTTGAAGGA
The DNA here is from genome assembly GCF_004664715.2 of Peromyscus leucopus. Taxonomy (NCBI): domain Eukaryota; kingdom Metazoa; phylum Chordata; class Mammalia; order Rodentia; family Cricetidae; genus Peromyscus; species Peromyscus leucopus. The sequence continues at coordinate 122,832,717 of NC_051066.1, read as the reverse complement.
TTTATGACTGTCTGTGCTGGCATTAGAAATAAGTCTTGATTCCTTTCCCTTCTGAGGCAGGTTTTGGCTCATATCTCATTCCATTATCTATTTTCACTGCTGTGAACCTCTCTTAAACTGAACATATTTAAACATTTTTTTAAATTATATCATTTACCCTTCCCTTTCCTCCTTCTAACCCCTCCCATGTACCGCCATTCTCTCTCAAATTCATGTTCTTTTTTTCTTTAATTGTGTGCGCGGGCACACAGACACTCCTAAATATACAAAAGCAACCAGCTTAGTCCATATAATTTTGCTTGTATGCATATGATCTCAAGATTTTAGGGCCAGGCGGTGGTGGCACACGGCTTTAATCCCAGCACTCGGGAGGCAGAGGCAGGCGGATCTCTGTGAGTCCGAGGCCAGCCTGGGCTACCAAGTGAGTTCCAGGAAAGGCGCAAAGCTGCACAGAGAAACCCTGTCTTGAAAAACCAAATATATTTATATAGGCTGGAGAGATGGCTGAGTGGTTAAGAGCACTGGCTGTTCTTCCAGAGGTCCTGAGTTCAATTCCCAGCAACCACATGGTGGCTCACAACCATCCGTAATGAGATCTGGTGCCCTCTTCTGGCCTGCAGGTGTATATGTAGACAGAACACTGTATACATAATAAATAAATAAATCTTTAAAAAAAAATTTATTAAAAAAAAAAAAGATTTTAGGGCCGATCCCTAGGTACTAAATAACCAGTTAGGGGTCTTCCTGAGGGAAAACAATGTCTCCCACTCTCAGTATTCTTCAGTTGCCTATAGTCTTTCGATGAAGGTTGAAGCCTCTGAGCTTTCCCCCTTCCATGTTACCTTGTCTGTTGGTACTGTCATTGTTCAGGTCTTTTTTTTTTTTCCGGCAGACATGAGACTTAATGGGTGTAGCTTCTCTGACACTTCTGGGAGACACAATCTCACAGCAAATTTCCTGTCCCTCTGGCTCTCACAATCTTTCTGCCACACCCCCTTCCATATGACCCCTGAGCCTTGGGTGCAGGAATTGTGTTGTAGATATATCAGTAGGAACTGAGCATCATACAAGCTCTCTTGTTCTCTGCATTTTGATTGGTTGTGGGTCTTAGTAACGGACTCTGTCTGTTATAAAGAAAAGTTTCCTTGATGAAGGATGAGGACTTGCACCCCCCTTGTCTGTGGGTATAAGGACAAATGTTTAGAATGTAGTTAGGGATTGTGCTCAGTTAATAGAGTGGCAGTTGTAGGCCCTCCTCCAAGATCCATGGCTTCTCTATCCCTAGGGAGTGGGCTACGTTTCTAGTACCAGACATGGTTTCCCTCTTGTGGAGCAGGCATTTAGTCCAATTGGAGAGCTGTTGGTTGCCACCAAGATAGATGTACTATGCTGATCATGGTGGTTCACAGACAATAGTAGGACTATGGGTTGCTTCCATTCCTTAGAAGCTTGCACGGGGCTTCTGGTACCATGCTAGCTAGCTGTCAGGAAAGAGGCTCTCAGGTCAGATCTAGGTCTGGTCCTCTGGGTCCTATTTCCAAAGTGCATGGCATAGGCACCAATGAGGACCTATCTTCCTCATCTAGGAGGCAACCAAGGGGAAGAGCAATAACCTATAATGTTTGGGGAGTCTCTTGGACAACCCAGACAAACAACTCCAAAGATGGCTTCTCTTGACTGGTGTTGGTTTCTGTTAGATTGTCCTTGGCTCTTGTCAGCATTGTTAGCATAGGTGGGAAATTTTCACTTGAACTATATATGTCTGTGTATGCACACACAGACTTCTATACAGTGCATGTAATTTTAGGTAGCTAGATAATAATATGATGCTGTGTGACTTTTTCAGACATCCTCACTGACATGTTATTTTACCCTCCTTCCTTCTGTATTTCTCTCTCTCTCCTCTTCCCTAATTAAAGCACCCCCATTTTTCTCATTTCCTCCTTCAAATCACTTGTTCCCTGTTTTTCTCTTTTCTATTGCCCTCCCTGCCTCCATGATCTCCTTTCATGTTCCTGGTTTCTGCAGTTCTCCAGGTTATATAGTCACATCTGAAGAACTGGAGCATGGAACCATTGATGAGGGAGAAAGGAGAACATGCAATGTTTATCTTTCCAGATCTGGGTTACCTAGCTCAATGTGATCTTTTCTAGCTCTATCAATTTACCCAGGTAGATCCTGATAAAGGAGACTTAGCCCCTCTTTACCACTTTGAGTATGCTTGTGGCTTTTTGTTTGATTACCAAATGAAGCATTAGATGGCTAACATAATACAGGGATAATGACTCTATTGGTGGAAATTTCTATCCTACCCGCTAGTTCCCAAATAATCAAGGCTTAATATTAATTATAAATTCTGGGCCAATAACTCGGGCTTGTTACTATCTAACTCTTACACTTAAATTAACCCATATTTCTTATCTATGCTTTGCCATGTGGCTCATGGCTTGTTACCTTGTGTTCTATATGTCCTGCTTCCTTAAAGGCTGGCTGGCATCTCCTCTGACTCCACCCTTCGTCTTCCCAGCATTCTCAGTTTGGCTGTCCCACCTATACTTTTTTGCCTGGCTATTGGCCAATCAGTGTTTTATTAAATCAGTTTGAGTGACAAATCTTTACAGTGTACAAAGGGAGTATTTCACAGCATGTCTCTTGACTCCTTGAGCTGTATTTAAGACAATCTCATAAGCATAAGGGAATATTTGGAATTGAACTTTCAACCTATCAGTATATAGTGCAATGAAGAGAAACAAGGTTAATTACGGGCGTGTTAGAAGAGTACATGAAATTGGCTCATAAAATATCAAACTATTAAAGATATCTTATAGCACTGAATGGAATACAACTAATTAATAAGTGAGACAATCCATTCTGTTTCTATCAGAAAGGAATTACCAATATGAACCTAAGTCATTGAGGAATTAGTGTTCCCATAAGAGCATGCCAGATGGTGTCTTTGGGTTATCAGCATAGCAGGTATCATAAATGAGAGAGCTTATATTATAAGCCAAGAAGTTAAATGTTTGTTTTAGTTATATATTTCAATGTAAAACAAACCATCTAAAAATCCAGTAGCTTACAACCTACAACTATTTTATTATTTTTGGACCACCTGTGTGATCTGTTAGTTGTTCTTGCCATCTCTATGGACACTTGACTGAGTTGCCTGTCTCCTGTGGAGAACTGGTGGTTAAGGTTGCTTGTCAGCTGGGAGCTAAAATGGAGCCATAGATTAGATGTCCCCATTCTCCGTGTGAGCTGAACTCCTTAGAAAGGAACCTGTGTTCTAGGAAGAAGGAAGCAAAAGTTGCAGAGCCATTTAACATGATGTCAAAAGTCTCAGGTCGTCGGCTTTCCTACATGTTCTATTAGCCAAAATGGTCACAAAGGCAGTCCAGGTACAAGGATAAGAGAAATGAACACCATCTTTCCATAGAGGGGGATATGTATAAAGGGAAGGAAAGGAATATATGATAGTCATCAATGAAGACTTCGGAAAGGTGGTGATCAGTGGAGACGATGGGAAGGAAAGTGTGATGGTGATCACTGGAGACTATCTACGCAGAGCTCATGCATACCCACAAGACATGGAGAGCCAACATAACTCTGTAGTGATAACGCTGCCATGCTCATTGCTGACAGTTCTGCTACCAGCCTACTGCCTTGCCTTCTTCCAGACTCATTTTCCTTGTAATCTGAACCTATAACTTATTAGCACTGTCAAAGCTTGAGATGCCTGCATCTCTTCTGGAATCTGAAGTCTTCTGCTATGGACTTGTTTCCCAAGCTTGGACCTCATCTCCTGCTCTCCTAGACCACAGAGCATCTTTTTGTGTAATGAGTTCTTACTCCCATCTGTATTCAGCACACTGATGCCCAGTTTTTCTAAGGGCCTTCGTGGACTTTTAGCTCTAGCTTGCCCGTGTAGAATTTGACCTATTTCTCCTAACACCCTGCTTCTAACATGGAATGGACAGATAGCCATGCAAGACCTTAAGAAATTAAGCAAGTACTGACTAAGCAAAGGACTGTGGTTAGGACTAAGCTTATGATATTTGTAGAACAGAAAGAAGAAAGATTTTGAAGAAAGGTTAGGGTGTGTGGGAAAATTCATGTGGGGGACTAGGTGACAATAGGCAGGCAAGGTTCAGATTTGATGTGATATGTAGTGGTAAGCCACTGTGCATTCTTGAGATGAGGTGTGGTGTGCCAAAATGATATTTAAACAAGATTAGTAAAGAGATGGAATGTAGGGCAGAGTGGAGACACTAAAATCAAAGAGGCCAGTTGTTACTGGGCTCAAGGGGTGATGAGTGGAAATGATGGATATATTTCTTTGAAGGGAAACAAAAATACAGGGTGATGGTTAATTTGTTCATTTACTTGTTTGCTTTTGAGACAGAGTCTCACTATGTAGCCCTGGCCTCATAGAACTCATTATGCACACCAGGATGGCCTTGAACTCACAAAGAACCACCAGCCTCTGCCTCCCAAGTGATGGCACTAAAGGCAGGTGCTACCATGCCAGGCAGCAGTGATTTCTTGGACATGGGAAATTCTAATGATCACCAGAAAGTAGACTAGTATAGTCGCCGTTGGGAGGTTGTGGTAGAGTCTGGAGGAGGGGGTGGAATGACTGAGAGCAGTGTGCAGAAAGCAATGAACAGGGAAAGACTCGGGGAAGAAGTTTGCTCAACAGTAACAGCTTCCTCATCTAGGACAGCAGATACTGGGACGAGTGATGACTCAGGATGGCTGAGGGCAGGAGACTGGGTTTTCTTGAATGTTTGAACTGAGGAGAAAAGAAGATAGAGGCCGGGCAGTTGTGGTGCACGCCTTTAATCTCAGCACTCAGGAGGCAGAGCCAGGCGGATCTCTGTGAGTTCGAGGCCAGCCTGGTCTACAGAGTGAGATCCAGGACAGGCACCAAAACTACATGGAGAAGCCCTGTCTCAAAAAAAGAAAGAAAGAAAAGAGAGAGAGAGAGAGAGAGAGAGAGAGAGAGAGAGAGAGAGAGAGAGAGAGAGAGGAAGGAAAGAGAAAGAAAAAGAAAAAGAAAAAGAAAAAGAAAAAGAAAAAGAAAAAGAAAAAGAAAAAGAAAAAGAAAAAGAAAAAGAAAAAGAAAAAGAAAGAAAAGGAGATAGAATAGAGTAGTGATGACTGATCTGGATTTTAACAAATGTTGGAGCTATCAGCAGAAAGGTGGACATAACAGTCCTCCATCATCCTACACAAACTGCCTGTCCTGGTTACTAGGTCTGAGAGTTCCCCTGAGCATCATTCATATCATTTAGCTTCAAACGAATTTGAAGCCAAGGATCCCAGCCATCCGTCACAGGTAGAGGAACAGGATGAGGACTCAATCATCTTTCAGGCAGATAGCCAGATCTGCTAGACCCCGGGCTGCAAAGTGGCACCTCACTGGCTCATCAGACTTTTCCTGCCTGGTGGTAGAGCCTGTCTTGTCCTCAGATTGTCTCTGGAGGATGAGGCCCTGTCTCCTTCTCTTTCTTTTCTTTTTTAAGCTTGGCATGTAAATGCTGCTATTGTCTCTTTCCCTTTTAATGGGAGTTAGCATTTGCCTCTCTCAATGCCTAGTGTTTAAAAGTCTCCATCACTCTCAAGTTTTTAATCAAGTAAAAGTCTTCCTCCTTTCCCCTGCAGTGCTCTCTTGCTCATTTGCTCTTGCACACACACACACACACACACACACACACACACACACACGGAATATTCTCTTACTTAACCAATGCAATTATCACCTACCTCTTCCTATTACTAAATATAATTTTTTAAAAATCACACATGTACAACAGAATTCAGTTTGTTTCCAAATTGTAACTCTAAAGATCAAGCAGGTCATTTAACCATTCCCTTCTCGGCTCAGGTTCCCACCATCCTTTCAAAGCACATTATTGTGGGGTTTGTTTTCTGTCTTTCCAGATGTGTATTTTTTAAAGGGTATATTTATATATGATATATATATATATAATATATGCACAAATATATCTAATAAATTGCTAACATATTTAAGCAATAAAAAGAAAATACTGATACCTTCAGAATGGATGGATGTGAAAATGTGTTCAACTAAGTGGAAGATGCCAGACTTAAAAAGCCACATATTGTATAATTTGACTCATAATATTTTAGAAAAGAAGAAACCATAAGGCTGAAAACATGCCAATGGCCAACTGTTGCTGGTTTTTTGTTTGTTTGTTTGTTTGTTAACCATTTATTTAGACCTATCTCTGCTACTGTAGAGCGCTCCAGTTCATTCTTTTCGCTGCTGTGTCATTTTTCCATTACACGTACTTCATCTTTCATTTATGTAGTCCTGGTACTTGTGGTTATTTAGATTTTCTTCCCGTTCTCTGCTAATAAAAAGACAAAGTGATGAATAGCATTTGGAACATCTGAAAGAGTTTCTCTGTAGTGGACATGTAGACATTGTGATAGGAGAATTAACATGAATTAGAATTTCTTACTGCACTGGAAGTTGTGAAAAATATAATCTGTGTCTTGCTTCTAAAATCTCCATTGCTTTCTACCTCAGATAACACCCTCTTCCCTTGAGAGACAGATAGTTCTAAAACAGCTGTTCTAGCCTCACTGTCTCTGCTTCTGTAAACATACTTGCTCATGAACCTTAGCTGTGTTGGCTAAACTTTAAACCCTTAGCCCACCAATAAGAGAAGGTCAGATGTGATGTGGTATAACCTTTAAATATTGAAAAACAAAAACTAACTGCATCGGAGCCCTGTCTTTCTCCCTAGAGCATTGGCACTAGGCCTGCTGGCTGGGTCTGCCAGCAACAAAGATGAGCTCTGCAACTTTCCAAGTGCATGCTTGGTTTCCGGAAGGTCTGATCTCTGCAACAGTAGCATTGTTAGAACGTGAAGTCTGAACCATAAGCTTCATAATGTTCTGCAGTGGCCAAACACATTTGCATTTTTACTAAAACCCTTAATAACTCTTTCTATTATCAAACTAACACATACTTACTCATCTGATTCTATTGTTAGATGCTAAGTGAGACAGATATCTCAGTGAAGGGGGGGTGTGCTTTTATTAACACGCTCTAAAATTATCCTTTATTTTTAGCTAAAATATGATGGTACAAGTTGAGCATGGCCAGAGTCATACCTGCCTACATGCACCCCAAATTAAGCATACCCCCAATGTTATCTTCTGTTTTGCCTTCTTAAATTGTAATCTTAAACTGAGCATGCTCAGGAACGCAGTATTTAAATGGGCATTCTCAGGAACTGGCTCCCTCTAAAATGAATTGGTATAGGCTGCCTTTGTTGAGGGCTCTCTCTCACTGGCTAGGTTCTGCCTCTCTCCACTCACCAAGAAGCAAGCCACTGTATTCACTTACACTACCGGGCTTTCTAAAACATTTGAACCAACCAAGTTTGCTTTGTTTAAGAACAGGGTCTCCTAGCTGGAGCCTTCAACTGGCTCTGCCTCCTGTGCTGGGATTACAGGTCTGTGCTGCCAGACCCAGCTAACACAGACTGCACCAGCCTGTACACCAGCGGGGTGAAAGGTGTACCCAAATGGATCTCAGTGCCATCGTGTTTGAAGAGGCTCCGGTGTTTGGCCTGTTGACTGCATGGGGATGAACTTGCTTAGCAAGAAAAGAGCTGAATGTTAAGGTGAGAAAGGGAGAAGAGGAATACAAAAAAACTGGTCCAAGGGGCTGGAGAGATGGCTCAGAGGTTAAGAACACTGACTGCTCTTCCAGAGGTCTGAGAATCAAACATTTAAATAAATTGATGTTTTTCTAATGAGATAAATTAAATAAAATAAATAAATAAATAAATAAATAAATAAATAAATAAATAAGAAAGAATTGGTCCGAGACATGAAAGAAAAGCAGGGGCAAAGAAGCCATGTGGTCTTAGTTACTCTCCTATTGCTGTGATAAAACACCAGGGCCAAGCAAATCATCAAAGACAGTTATAGTTACAGAGGGTTAGAGTCCATGATAGTGGAGTGAAGGATAGCTAAGACCTCATATCTTGATCCATAACCATGATGGAGGGAGGGAGAGAAAGAAGGAGAGGGAAAGAGACTTTTAAAACCTCAAAGCCCACCCAATGACACACTTCCTCCACCAAGGCCATGCTTCCTAATCCTAATCCTCCCTAAGTAGTTCCACCAACTGGGGACCAAGTACTCAAATATTTATGTGGACATCCTCTTCAAACTGCCAAGCCATGGAAAGCTCTGATATGATGTTTGGGAGCAAGTGGGTTTCTGAGGGAGCAAAGATGTGTTTAAACCTCATGGGGTCTATGCTAACTGCTCTGCACACATATTTTATTTACTTTTTATGATTAACTGCAAGAGTTATCAACATGCTCATGATTCTGGGGCATGTTCTACATGGCTTCTCAAGAGTTCTCCTGGGCAATTAAGCGCCCGCTGCCACAGTTGCATACTTAAAGGCTCCTCTTTCCCACTTTACTTCCTTACTCCTTGCTAGTGTTTCCCGGCTTCACCTTCTGACACCGTTTGCACTTTCATCTTTGTGTCAAGGTCACAGCTGCCACATTGTGGCTGTAGTCCAGAGACACAGACACATAGTTCTCCCAGGTTCCTCACGGGTCCAATGTGCTTTTAGCAGAGGCTGGGATGGATGCTCAGGGCAGCAGATGGCTGGAGGACTTGGCTGGGCTTGAGGGTCTACAGTCAGGTGGAGCTAATGCAGGCTAGTCAGCCAGAGAAAGAAAGTTGATAATCACTATGCACAGGGGATGAGCCCTCCAACCACTGACCGATGTCTCACAAGCCATCAAGGCATCCAGGAGTCAGGACTACAAAGTCCATCACCCAAGGAAGAACTGGAAGACACCCTCCCCAGAACCTCACCTCTTTTCTGCCATATAAGCCACTGAGCCTTCTTTCATGAATCAAATCTTGCCATGGTCTCAGAGAAGGAAGCAGATGATGGGAAAAATCTGTAAGATGGAACATATAGGACAATAAATGATTAGATTGAAATAATTCAAAGTTTATTGTTATTTCTTACTCAGAGGTAGGTGGGACCAAGGTCAAACAATGAAAGAGGCTTCCCTTTCTCTACATAGTTCAGCTATGTTAAGATGTGTGATTCCAGCCAGACATGATGGCACACACCTAGGATCCCAGCACTTGTTAGTCTGAAGCAGTGGTACAACATGCAACCCTGTCTCAAAAAAAGGGACAGAGACTTCTACACAGACAGCATGAACAGATGAGATCTGGGTACCAATAGTAGGAGCCAGTCCCTTGAGGATTCAAAAAATCTCCGAGAAATAAGATGCCACCCAGTGACGGACAGAAATAGGAAGCACTCTCCACAATGTCTTTCCAACATGCCAGGCAGTGAATTGGCTTCTTCAGTTCTAGCACACTTTCAGGAGTGGCTTTTTATTTGTTTTAAAGTACCTCTCAACTCCTGAATTCTGGCCCTCCCTTAACAGGATGTTGTTAAAAATGGGCCAGCTTTTCCTCAGGCTTGAGTTCTCTTTTGGAGGGGATCACTATGCAGAAGCACTTGTCTGTCTGTTTTGTATTCCCCTGGAGTGGTTCTGCCTGTTCTCTGCTAAGACAGGATCTGACCTCCCTCAGCTCAGACGGGACCCACTCCAGCCCCTCAGTCCTATGCGTGGGGATTGCAAGGCTCACATACAACTACCATTGAGAAGCTGCCAATGAGGGACAGGGTGGGATTCTGGCCTTAACACTCAGCTCTGGCTGAATCCCACAGATCTGATTATTGAGGGTGAGAACTGCGGTGGAGATGCCATTGTGGAGGAAGTGGGAGGGCACTTTAAGGAATTTACACAGTACCTTTGCCTTGGCAGGCCTTTATTCATCCACAGCCAGCTACATCTCAAAGGCTCAGCTGACAAAGCTTGAGCTCCTCTCTGAGCCAGTTAGAGGAGGCAGTCTAAGACCTCTCGCTTGAGTAAACTCACAGTTTGTACTGGTTCCTAGTCCTGAACAATATCTAAGAACAGGGCGCCAGGCATTTCCTTTATTGGCAGCATAGTGACTTTTCATGGGATAAATCTCAAAATGGAAGGGCCAGAGGCCGATCTGCAGCTAATAGGGAGGGGAGGGGAATGGTAACCATAGCAGCAGCAAAAATAACACTAATGGTAGGGATTATGCACGGAGCCCTCTCTTTAGGCCAGGCCACAGTAGGCAGCTTCCTGGGCCCAGACAACCCTTCATCACCCATGAGTCCACACTGCCTTCGAGGAAACTCAGTCTGAGAGAAGGAATTTTTCCCCAAATCCTAATCCTGCAACTGCCAAGGGACTGAGCCAGGAAGCCAAAATGAAAACCCAGGTTCACGTTCCATCAAGATTTCTCCCTTTGGATTTTTTCTCAAAGCCTTTGGTGTTACAATTTGAAAAATGAGGCCAGTGACACAGCTCAGTGATAGAGTTGGCAGCCTCGCACGTCCAAGGCCCTCGCCTCAAAAGAAAAGGAAAACATAATTAATAGAGGCCATAGGAGAACAGGTAGGTAGAGGCATGAGGATCAGAAATTAAGGCCATCCTTGGTTACATAGAAGATTTGAGGCCAGCCTGAGCTATCAAAGAAACAATAACAAATAAAATAAAAAAATTCAAGCAGAAAGGTGGGCGGAGAGGGAGTGTAGACAGGTTGGTTAATGGTACCAGGTTGTAGTTGGATGAGACTGAATTCTGATGCTCTAACACACAGTATGGTGACTGTGGTTGACAGTAGTTAAGTATATACTACAAAATAACTAGTAGACAGATTTTAAATGTCCCCAACACGAAGAAACAATGGGTGTTTGAAGTGACTAGCATGCCGGTCCCCCGACCCTTTCATTACCCCTCATACACTTGTACTGAAGTGTCACGCCATACCCTATAAATGTGTCTGACTATTACGTCATTCAAAAGTAAGTATGCATGTGAAAAGACACGTGGCCTGAAACCAAGTCCCTTTATTTATGACTAATTCACAACTAGTCCAAAAGGGAGGATTATTCTGAAATTCTACACTGGCGCAGAATCCCACGTGTTTGGTAATTTGCCACGGATTTGGTAATTTGCCATTCAGTAGATCCTTTGTGTACAACTTTCTTCTGGAGGTGGCAAGCCTGTGTAGTGACCTTTCTGTGATATCTCTGAGCTTCCGACTCTTCCCTTAACTCTCCACAAAGATGCTTGTCCAGTTCCAACATTACCACAGAGAACCAAGGACAAAGTGGGAGGGCTGCCGCTGTTGCTCCCCCCCCCCCACAAGAGAGGTCTGCAGAGAGGTTTGCTTGGACGTGTGTCTGTGTTAGGATTTCTATTGCTGCAATGATACATCATGATGAAAAATGACGTTGGGGAGGAAAGGGTTTATTTCAGCTTACACTTCCACATTGCTGTTCATCACCAAAGGAAGTCAGGACAGGAACTCAAACAGGGCAGGAACCTGGAGGCAGGAGTTGATGCAAAAGCCATGGAGGAGAGCTAGTTGCTGGCTTGCTTCCCATGCTTGCTCAGTCTGCTACCTTATAGAACCCAGAACCACCTGCCCAGGGATGGCACCACCCATCGTGGCCTGGGCCCTCCCCACTGACCACTCATTGAGAAAATGCCTTACAGCCTGGACTCATGGAGGCATTTCCTCAACTGAGGCTCCTTCTTCTCTGATGACTCTCGATTGTGTCAAGTTGACACACAAATCCAGCCAGTACAGTGTGCTTTCACCACTAAAGGCAAAGTTACTGAATACTAACCTGTTTTCATATTGCTATTTTAAAATAGTGAATTCAAATTAGACTTCAGTACATAAGACCTGTACCAGTGATTGGAATTGGGGGCTGGAGCATATCAGCCGTATCTTACGTGATAATCGTACTGCAAATGTATGCACATTCCATCCTGAGGGTTGAAAAACAGTGATCGCAGCAAGGAGACTGAAGGTGAGTGTGTTTGCTGCAGACTATTGTTTCTCAAGGAGTGGCCATTACTCGAGTGAGTCTTTCTATGTGCCCACTCTCAGCAGAGCCAGAGGGCCACCTCCCCAAATGAATGCTGGGAGACTAATTGGTTTGCCAAGAATTATCAAAAATGCTAGTGTGTTTTAGAAAACAGGAGTTTTCCCTGGATTACCTGCTGTTTAAGGATAAGAACTCAGACCAAATGACTCTAAGGTATTAGATAAAAGTGAATTTTAATCTGATCAGTTGGGATTTTTTTTTTTTTCATAAACCAGATTACATAATGTGCCCTGCCAGCTTTAAGCCTCCTTGGTCCATGCCAAGCTGTATTTGCACTAATCGCTTTTGACACAGTGCCCAAAGTAACAGAGTAGAATCTCCCTACAGTGTGGATTTTAGTCCACAGGGCCCAGCTCTTGAGACCCAGTTCTCTGTGCCCATGAGTGTCGTGACGCTCTGCAACATCACCCTCCATCACAAGCCGCTCTGCATTTGTCATAAATCAGTGCGGTTCATGGGTGATGGGAGGAGAAGTTATAATAATACCGTCAGTAATGAACGGTTCTGAGGAACTTCCTAAGTCCCAGGTCACATGCCAAGCGTCTCAGAGGAACAGCCATTTCATCCTGTAGCTTCTCTCTGCTGCAGATGCCAGCCTACATCCAGAGGGCCACAGGATGAACCAGAGGGAATTCCTTAAAGGAACATTCACAGAGGTGAGGGGAAGACAAAGGGTCCTTCCTACATGAGAAGGTGAGGGGCCCAAGGCATAACAACAGTGAATAGTCTTCAACGGCCCAGACCTGGAGGAGCAAGGCAAAAGAGTCTGGTAAGAGCTGGAGTCACAGGATGGCATTAAAGGGACGTAGCTATATGTTGAGGCCGGACCAGAGTGAGTATAAGACAGTCCGAGCCAGGAGAAAGGTAAGAATGCCTGGGTTTCTCTCCTGCCTCAGGCAGCACCCACTCGCCACACCCAACTGGCAGACAGAGGGCGCTGGGGCACACTAATGCGAGAGGTCATGCTCTTGGGTGTAAATTATCGAAGAGAATTGGATCCATGAAAAGCAAGTGGAGAAAAACCAGCATAACATAGTGGTCATTGTTTTCATTCGTAACCTAAAATGCTCAGGCAAGAGGTGGGACAAGTGGGGCTCAGAGTGATCCAGTAATTTCCCCAAGTTGGCTAGTGATTTGGCGCCAGGCTTCCTGACTTAGGCTGCCCTTGGTGTGGTCTCTGTGGTTCTTTCACTTCCTCCCACTTTGGAATCAGGTGACCCAAACCCTGCTTGTTGTCCAAATCCATCCCTTTCCCTGTGACAAGCTGCAGCCTGCAGTCTCTCGGGCCAGCTTTCTGCTCTAATGAAGTCATTTCCAGTCTGAAACCGTCAGACTTGACTTTGGTGTCGTCTTACACAGGCAGGCACGCTGCAGTGAACTGCTGTCCCCCTGGCCTTAGACTTGTGCCAGTTTGTTTTCCATTACTATAATGAAGTACCTGAGGCTGGTTAACTGATAAAGAAAAGGAGTTTACTTAGCACACAGTGTGGGAGGTTTACAGTCTAAACAGTGTAGTGCTAGCTTAGACAAAGGCTCCACAACTGTGTCACCCCACGGCAGGTAACACCATGAAAGAAACATGGTGGTGAGAGAGATCACAGGGTAAGACAGGAAGCTAGAGAGATTCTGGAGGCCCATGACCTACCTAACTCCCCCACCCAGCCCCACCTCGTAAAGGTCCCATTACCTCTCAACATTCCTACACTAGGGATCAAGCTTGTGATACCTGCAACATTGGAGGACATGGTCAAAGCATAATAATATTGCATATTAGATTCCCTCTTACATTCCATTCTACGCTATGGAAAAGGTGACACTGATGAACGTGATGCCACTGTCACCATCCTCTCTCAATACTGACAGCCTTGCACATGAATAGGGCCTGGTAGGTTTGCTTAACTTAAAATACTTTTACTGCATTTCTCATGTGCATGTTTTTCACACTCTCTAGTGGTCATTTCATCTGGTTAAATGGAAGCAAACTTCAAAATATTCACACTGTAATTTCTAGAAACTATATTCTCTCTCTCTCTCTCTCTCTCTCTCTCTCTCTCTCTCTCTCTCTCGGTATTATCCTTCCTTCATGATCACAATTGTTGTCTAAGTGGGTAAATGGATGGATGGATGGATGGATGGATGGATGGATGGATGGATAATGGATGGATGGATGGATGAATGGATAAACAAAAACCAGAGAACCCACTACTACAGAATAGATAATGGAGGTAGAAAGCTTAGGGGTGAGCAGGTCCTAGTCAGAACACTCTGAGATGGCCTGATATAGCAGACTCTAGGAATAACCTCAGGGGACACTTGCAGACAGTCATCTATAACTCCACCCATGGCTTCTTGTATCTTTGTGCCCTAGGCAGTCTCTGGCCTGCAGGGCCACTAACCAGCACAAGGAAATTAGAGTTAATACCCAAGGCACAAACTTCAACCATTAAGGGTCAAGAATTGGTGGATAAGTATGCCAGTTTCCATCCCCCTAGGTAGTATAATAATTATTGGTTGTGTTATGCATAGTTCCTGAGGAGCTAGAGCAGAACTGGTAACTGTCACCTGCCTACCTTGCATAAAGGCTTCTACCCTTCCCTCCTTGGTTACTTTCCCAGTGCTTCCGGCAACCCTCATCCAAATACATTATCTGCATTCAAGTCTTGTCTCAAGATCTCCTTTAGGGAGAGCCAAGGCCTAAGGCACTGGGAAGAGATCTTCCAGGAGTTGCATAAAGACAGCAGCTTTAGGCTTTCTGTCTGCACTGGAATAGGTTACCTGCAATTCTACTTCTCTCAGTCTCAAACTTCATAGCCCTCTGTAGACAGTCCATGGTACTTGACCTTGCCTACTTCTATCACTTCCTAAATGTGAGAAACAGATGATTGGACTCTGTCCATGACTTTGGTCCTGCCTAAAATGTCACAGGTAATCACAGCTCAAAAACTAAGTAGGTATTTATCTTATTAAAGCCAGTTGAAGGTCAATGTGGTGGTATACACCTTTAGTCCCAGACTCCAGAGACAGAGGCAGGTGGATCTTTGTGAGTTCCAGGCCAGCCTGGTTTACATTAGGAGCTCCAGGCCATGCAAGATTATATAGTGGGACCTTGCCTTAAAACAACAAAATACAGTTGAGGAACACCTAATGAGCCATCCAGGACAACTTTAGTAATGTTCAACTTCTTAGCCCTTCCCCAAAGGGAATAAACCAGGAAATCTACACATAATCAGACTAACCCAAAACAGATGAACAATTACCCAGGGGAAGAAGCCACTAATTACTCCCCTAGACGTTAGTCATGACACTCCCTGTCATCAGAGGATTAAGTCAAATCCCTCTGTGTCCACTTAATTTCTCTATTAACTTGGTTGAAACTGTTAAGTTAGCTCTGTAGACCTGTACAGGCTTGAAAGGGAAGGTATTTAACAAAGAAGCAGGATGTTCTAGGTAGAAAGTGGCTCCGCCCTACCATTAACATTACTTTGTTTATTTAAGAGAATACCATTCAAGTTCTTACCTATTTTATCTTAAATCATGTTTCGTTATCAAATGTAATGTGAGGATCAGCAATGAATCTAGAAAAATGCAAACCAGGAAATAAAAAGCAATGCATGAATCCAGGCAGCCATCTTGGGGCTGTGTTTTCTCTCTACTGAGCATTGTATGTATGTATGTGATAGGTACTCTTCACATATTTTAATTTTCTTTTTGTATCTTTAGGAAGGTGGATACATGGAGTGCAGATGTATTTGACACCAATTTTCTTATTAGAAAGGCTACCCCAAAACTATATTTTCAGAGATCATTTCTGTAGTGCATTATTAGAAAAATTTCTTTCTGTATAGAGTATGGAACACAAAGGGGTGGAGGGATACTAGAAGTAAAGGGTAAGACTTCCTGTGTTAATGGTACATTAATAAGTTAAAAGTAAATTAACCAAAACTAAGGATTATGAAGAAGCCTTATGAAAATCTACTAGTTTGTAAGCTAATTTAAAAATGTAATTTAAAAAAGATGTTTGAGAAGCATGTGGATCTCTGGGTTCAAGGCCAGCCTGGTTTACAGAGCACCCAGGCCTACACAGAGAAACTCTGTCACAAACAAACAAACAAACAAACAGTTTGACCAGAGACAACCTGCAAGGTTGGGCAACGGATTATTAAATTAAAATCTATGTCAGGCATAAGTTATTTCCCTGAATTATTGGTCAGGGAGGCCCCAGAGGAATCCAAAAAACATAGGATGTTACTGTTGCTCTTCAATTTTCACCATAACTAAATGGTAAGACCCATTGCTGAAGATATCATACACTTTGATTTCAGGACAATGAGAAATCCATCTTGAACTGACCAGGAACTACAGGCTACCGTTCATAGTGTTGGAATGTGCTATGCAGGCTACTGGGGGAGAAAAAATATCAGTGATCTTACACAACTTTGGGTCCTGCATACTCCAGTACTGACAGGTAAGATGTGCCCCCGGGTGCCATATGGCATAACTGTTATGAGAACAACCATCCACTTGCTGATTGGACTTGAGGCCTGCTTTACAAGAGGGATTCATCCCTGGTACTGTTAACTGACCCTCGGATGGGGATGACTGTTGTTAATTTTGCTTAAGGGTCATGGTGTGAAACTTCTTTTTAAATATTTGTTTATAACTATAGATTTACACTGGCCTCAACCTTGGTCAGAGAAGTTTCTTTTTATGGTGGGTAGTGGTTAATATAGAAACCCATAGCTGTTCAACATGCCAAGAATAAGTGACTGCATGTGCTCAACTAGAGATGGGACGTTTATATCAACTCTCCCCCTGCAAAAGCTCAGGGGACATCGCAGATGAAGAAATAAAAAGAATATAAGTACCAATGTGCTGTGGGATGTTCTGTATATTACATGTGTTGCTCTGATTGGTTAATAAATAAAACACTGATTGGCCAGTAGCCAGGCAGGAGTATAGGCAGGACAAGGAGAGAGGAGAATTCTGGGAAGTGGAAGACTGAGGCAGAGAGACACTGCCAGCCGCTGCACTGAAAAGCAAGATGTAAGGTACCGGTAAGCCACAAGCCACGTGGGTTTCTCTGTGTAGTTTTTGGTGCCTGTCCTGGATCTCACTCTGTAGACCAGGCTGGCCTGGAACTCACAGAGATCCTCCTGACTCTGCCTCCTGAGTGCTGGGATTAAAGGTGTGTACCACCACCTCCCAGCTAATATAAAGCATTTTGAAAATGTGCATCATCACTAACATTCAGTACAATGATCACTACATCTTTGCCTACTTTCTATCAGAATTTTAATGTTCTTACTAAAGAATAAGTAAATATACACTGGAAACAGAAGCATGGGGATTGTCACATTTACTGAAAATATCTTTCCTATTTGTCAGCAGATGTTAGCTTACTGCATTTTAAGAAAAGTTTCTCTCATGTATTTCTAGCTTTTAAAATGATTTTGACAGGCGTGGTGGCAAGTGTTTTTAACCCTAACACTAAAAAGGCAGAGGCAGGCAGATCTCTGTGAGTTTGAGTCCAGCCTGGGCTACATAGTGAGTTCCAGGCCAGCCTGTTACATAGTGAGACTCTTTCTCAAAAGAATTATTTTTCAATTTTTACATTTAATTTCTTATCAGCTCCAGAATTTATTTTTAAATGATCAACTTCTATTTTCCTAATAAACTATTTTAACAAGAATTTGTTAAGTACTTTAGATAAAAGTCACTATGTCTTTTATCTTTTTACTTTTTTAATTGTGTGATACCTCAGTAAAACCCCCCATTCTATCTCCTACAGACAAAGAGAAGCTTAAACCAGGATTCCTAAGTGTAGATAAGAACTTAGACCCCTTTTTCCCAGGTGGCTGTATCTGCTACAGGGACTTTGGAAAACAGTCAGGATATTCGACCAAAAGACTAAAAAGGGAGGCGGGTTAAAATAAATTATATGGTCTGTGCCTTTAAGAACTAGCCTCACAAAGAAAGGGGAGTGCTCCTTCCAACCTCCCTGCTGTGAGTGAGAAATTTGGAAGAGCCTCCCTGGAGACTTGTAAACTTAGAAAACACCTTACTTTTAGATTCTGTACCTAAAGTCTCCAGTGGCGGCTTTGGGGACTGTGATCTAGGCCAGGCCAGTTTCAAGTCCCCAGAAATGATGGCGCCAGCCCCAGGAACAAAAGAACAGAGTCAGGATGTCTGATGGTAACCAATTAACCACGAGATGCCCCTCTCCAGAGATAACAAGACCAGTCCCTGGAGATGAGTTGTAAAACTCCTGACAGGGCAAACAGATAAGATAAAATAAGATCAAGTCCAGGCCCGGGAAAAACTTGACCAATCAAGGATGGACCCGTACTAACCCCCTCCCCTCTAAGAAATTTTATGGGTTTTGCCTATAAAAACTAACTTCCCTAAGAAAGAGGCACTCCTCCCTGCCTCACTGTATTGGGTGTAGGAATGAGTCCCTGACTAGACTTGTATCTGCAGAATAAACCTTGCTGTTGCATTCTGGACATCCAAGGTCTTCGGTGGTCTCTTTGGGGGGTCACAATCTGGGCATAACATTGATTATTTTTATTTATGTTGTATCGTGTACACCTGTGAGTTTATGTGTGCCACCACTATGTGCTTGTAGTTCCCACAGAGGCCAACAGGGGCGCAGGATAGCCTGGATCTGGAATTACAAGTAGCTGTGAACTGCCTGTTGTGGGTTCTGCAAGAGCAGTGTTTTTAATCAGAGTCATCATTCCAGGCCTCTTTCCTCTTTTAAATTAGTAATTGAGGTCAAACTTTGTCCAACACCTGAAAAAAGATCAACAGAGTCTCTTTGCAGCCTTGGAATTGTTGGTTCAGATTTTGGAAAGTGCTTAAACACAGATTGCTTCGGAGAAAATTTAATGGAGAGGAAGGCCTGTTTGTCTTCGGTGTGTGTAGAGATGATGACGCTTTATTCCTGGGCGTTTCCTGTGACTGCCTGAAGACCCATGGCAGGCAGGCATTCAAGGCCACTTCCTCGGCATCCTTCCTACAGGGCAGTACTCAGGCACTATTTTGCCAAGAGGTTAATGGCTGGAGGAAGCCCCTTTATCAGGCAATTGTCAAATACATGAGCCCTTTCTCTTCCTGGAATGAAGTGCTAATAGATTTGTGTTGAAGAGGAAGTGGGAGGCAGGATGACCTAATGTTTGTTTCTCGTTTCTGGCAAGTTTTAGATATTTTTCAACAAGAAAATACCATTAAACACATTCTTCACACAAAACCCAGTCCACCAACTTGGAGGTAGTTAGATATCAGAACACTGGTCATGTTGGCTTGCAGTACCATGGATGCTTGCTGTGTGTAAGCAGTTCATGAGGAGTCAGCCCTTTGGCTGTCTGTGTGTTCGTACATTGGAGTGGCCTCTGATGGCCTTTGTTCCCTTCCACAGGCCATTTTCTGTACTTCCTGTGTCTGTCCCTACTTCTGTGTCTGCCACCTTACATGAGTCTGCCATTAGCTGCCACAGTGGTTGTCAGGTCCAGCGAGAGCCAGTCTGAACCCCTGTGCTGGTGTGATCACTTTGCTCCAGCCAGGGCCTATGAAGGAACAGCTTCGGGAAGCCTCGGAACAGAACTAAGACAACTAGGAGGCCCCAGCAGGCCTCAGCCTGCAATCCGGAAGCCAGCAGCACATGCGGACTTCTCTTGCATGAAATCATTAATTCCCTTTCCTTTCTTACGTTGTATCAGAAAAAGTCTTAAGCAACACTGTTTTATTATACACATACGCTCTGGTGATTTATTTTTAGATAATTCAGATTTATTATAAATGTAAATTTTAAGATTATGAACAAAAGAGATACTGCAACAATAAAATATTGATACAGGAATTTTTTTTAGTATTTTTTTTTTTTGAGCATTTCATACAACATACTTTTATCATACTCTTTCCCTTCCCCTAACTCCTCCCAGATTCTCTCCCTACCCCAACTCTTTTGACTTTAAATCTTCCTTACAACAAAGAAGATTCACTCTAGGATTATTAAGAATGGACTTTTTATTTGTTTTTTTCCAGACCAAGTCTAGCTATTTAGCCCTGACTGTCCTGGAACTCAGACAGGCTGAGTAGACCAGGCTGGCTTCAAACTCAGAGAGATCCACCTGCCTCCTGAGTACTGGGATTAAAGGCATGGGCCACTACCGTCTCCACCCCTCAAGAATGTACTTTTTAAAACTTTTTTTTTAATATATACTCATAATTCTTCAGTATCTGAGCTTTTTGCTTTTTGTTTTGTTTTGTTTCCTTTGAGACAGGGCTCACCTTGTAACCTAGGCCAGCCACCTCGAACTCACATTGGCTTCAAGGGCCAAAGTTAACCTATATGTCCCACTTACCCAAGGACAGATAACTTCCTGGAACGCTGGGGGTTGTGGTTCTTCTGAGATAACAAGCCATTTGTTTTCACTCCCATAAACAAGTTTGTTTGACCCAATCAGACATGCTTGGTCACGTGTATGTAAGCAGGATATATGTCAGAATGTATGCCTGCCTCTGATTGGATGTAGGCAGCAAGTGTGTCAAGAAACATGCTTGCTCCCAGCCTGATCGGACCTGGTGGGAAATGCATAGCCCTTATGGGGTTGCCTTTATAAGCCTTTCAAAATGTGACTTGTGGCCAGCCATTTTCTGGGAACTCCCCCCACTCCAATGGTCTTGGCCAGAGTCCATCGTTCTGGCCAGTACTCTATTAAAGCTTGCTTCAAATTTGTCTCAAAAACTGGAACTGGTCTTTCTCTCCTGATTTTAAGGTTTAACACTTCCTCACCTTCTGAATGCTGGCATTGAAGGCCTGGGCCACCTCACTCAGCTTTCTTCAATATCTGTTTGGATTATTTATTTATTCATTTATCAGTCTATCACCTATCTGTCTATCTATCTATCCATCTATCTATCTACCTGTATGTATTTATTTATTTATTTATTTATTTATTTATTTATTTATTCAGTACTGTGGATAGAGCCCCAAGGCCTTGGATATTAGGCAAAGTGCTCTATCCAATTTGATATTTTTTAAAAGATGTATTTTTTTTTTTATTTTGTGTGTAGGGTATTTTGCCTGCATGTGTGTATGTGTACCATTTGCAGGTCTGGTGGCTATGGAGACCAGCTGAAGCTACAGATGGTTGTGATGCACCGCAGGAGTGCTGAGACCGAACCTGGTCCTCTGTAAGAGCAGCTTGTGGATTCGGAGCCATCGCTCCAGCCCACCGTAGGCTGGGCTTTAACAAACACATTCATTCACCTGTGTTTCCTCAAACAAGACGTAGAATTTTCCATCCCTTCAGGCACTTCTCTTTTTAGTTAATCTCCACTCCTGCCATGAAGAACCACATTCCAGTGTCTACACCTGGAGATTAGCTTTGCCTGGTCTCAAAATGCATCCACATTCCCATGTGTCTCTTTTTTTCCTGTGTATCTCTTCAAGCAATCTGTTCTTTTGTGTCTAGTAGCTTCTTTCACTCATTCAGCAAAGTTCTTTTAGTTCATCTACATTTCGGTGTGAATTAGTTCTTTTGTTGTTTTTGCTTTGTTTTGAGGCAGGGTTTCTCTATTTAACCTGGCTGTCCTGAAACTCGATTTGTAGACCAGGCTGCCTCAGACTCACAGAGATCCACCTGCCTCGGCCTCTAGAATGCTGAGATCAAAGGCGTACATCACCACTGCCCAGCTGTGGGTCAGTTTTTACTTCCACTTACTGAAGTGATACTTTCTTGTCATTCTTTTCCTTGTGGATGCCTATTTTAAGGTTTTAGAGATGAGATTTTGTTCATATTCATGTTGCACAAAACTCAGAAGTCTAACCCTGTAATACCACCACAGCCACGCAAACTCATAAGCTAATATCACCACAGGCAGATGGAGGCTAGCCATTTAACACACAGTGAATGCCCTAGTTCAGCCACAGAGAGTGGGTACCCAGTACCAAGGCAGCATCCTTTGTGGGTTAAACAAAATCACTTGAGATTTTGAGAGGTGCCCCAGGCAATATGCCTGCTTGACAGAAGCCTAGATGTGAACTTTAGACTCCTTTAGACTGAGGATCTGCAAACATCTGCATGGGTGCGGATGTTAAAATGAAAATTGGGGCAACAAAATTGGGCCAGCTGCAGAGCTGGGACCCTTTTCTAGCAAAGGAAATGGTAAGTGCCAAGCCATGAAGAAGGAAGGAAGGTTCTAAAGGAAGAGAAAGAGAATTGTGTGAACTCAAGAGAGTGAATGAGGAAGTCAGCAGAAGGAAGAGACTCTGATGCATAGATAGCTTGTTAGTGTGAGGTACAGTCTCATGTAGCCCATGCTGGCCTTGAACTTGAGGACCTCCTATCTCAGACTCCCAGTGCTGGAATTACAGGCGGGTACCACCACACCCAGCCTTAGGTACACAGGGCTTTATTAGCTATAGACTAGGATTCCCTCTGATAGAGAATGGGGTTTGCCATCAGTTCGATCCTTTGTCACAAATTACACTCATGTTTTAAAAGCCTACCATTGTTGTCAGAGAAAAAGTGTCCTGTGGATCACAGTTCTTGAAGCACCTCCATCACAGCATGCCACATAGAAGCTGCTCCCTGTGTAGTCTTTGTGCCTTAAAGCTGAAGAATCCAGATAATTTTTAACTCTAGGCCACCTGAGAAAAGCTGACAATGTTAGCTTTTACCTCAACTCTATGGACAGACTTTGTTTCCTTTTTCTATCATTTGACTTTTGCATGACCTTCATTGCTACTTCAGGGGCACACACACACACACACACACACACACACACACACACACACACACAATTTATTGTTTGAAACTGTTGGCTTCCACTTCAAAGGTGGACTGGTTGTAGAGAGAAGTGGTTTTCTTGTATGAATTGTCAATAGTATAAATGGGAGAGTTGACTGGGAATTAAAACTTCCGTTTTTTTTTTTTCCTAGGAAAGTAATAATTAACAAAGGCTTCTCACGAAGATGACCTGGGCTCAAGCCTCTACCCAGTTCACCTATTGTGCAACTATTTACGTGTTCTCTAGTGTCTGAGTCACTATGGAGCAGAAGAGTCAAAGCACAGGAGGAAAAGAATATAAAGGGAGAGCCTGAGTTCAAAGCTCGAGTTCAAAGCCCAGCTCTATCGCTTATGAGCAACTTTAGACAGGTTTTTTAAGCTCCCAATGTCTCGGTCCTCTCACCTGTGCGATGGGCTGACAGTAGTCTCCATCTCAAAAGGCTGTCATGTGGCCCCTGAGGTGGAGCAGGCCTGTAAGCCCAGCACTCCTTGTAGCAGAGGTAAGTAGATCTCTGTGAGTTCAGGACAACTAGGGCTACACAGAGAAACCTGCCTCAAAGACAAAACAGAAACAAATGAGGAGAGAGAGAGAGAGAGAGAGAGAGAGAGAGAGAGAGAGAGAGAGAGAGAGAGAGAATATTATGTGGACAGAGATACTTCCAGAAACACTTAGAAATAATGCTTCCCACGGACTGTGTGCTTTCTGAATTTAGCTACTTGTGTGCTTTCTGAATTTAGCTACTTTTATTTCGAAAGTATTGTCTGTTCCTCACAAGGACAAAGCATTGTTGGCTTGATGTTTTCTGGCACAGGTCTCACAAATATCTCAAAACCCGTTGGGATCTCTCAGCTGGCGGAAAAATGCTGATTATTCAGGTGTCACCTCTAAATAGCAGCAGAGTTGTTACCGTTCTGATTAGGTAAGCAATGCCCGAAAAGCGCTGAATCACAGTCCTGATTCTCCTGATGGAAACTCACGAGGTCACTATGCTCACTTTCTATTTTTGGAATTACCTTCATAGCTGGAATTTTTGGTGAGGAAATGAGAGTGAGCCAGGGGACTATATTATTTAGAAATGATGTCTGCAATCACATCAAGTTGGTGGAAGTGGGGAATAAATACATCAGAGTCAACTGATTGGAGGTGAGAAAGGAATAACAACAGCCAGTTAATCTAATTTTCAGTAAAAACAAGTGATGAAAAAGGATCATAAAAACCAAGTCAATCCACTATTGTTTTAATTAAAAAGACAGAGCAAGGCAGATCCTGAGTCACCTTCCTGATCCACTGTTTTTATTGACTTGAGATAACAAAGGATGAGAGTCTGAAAGGAACTGTTCAGTTTCTGCCCAGCAGAGAACTCACATCCTGGAATTCCCCCAGCCTTGAGGATTGTTGCTTAAGTCAATATTCTGAACACAAAGTTTGTTGGGGGAAAGGAAAAAAAGTTTAAACTCAGAGAAATTTTTTGTTAGCCACTGACTAAACCATTTCTTTTTTTTTTTTTCTATTGATAGATTTGCCAACTTTCCACAAAACAGATTCTTTTTAGGTGTGTGTGTGTGTGTGTGTGTGTGTGTGTGTGTGTGTGTGTGTGTATGTGTTTACCACGGGTATGTGTGGGTGCCCTCAGAGGTCAGAAAAGGCTGTCAGATTCCCTGTAGCTGGAGTAATAGGAAGTTGTGAGCCACCCAGTGTGAGTGGTGGGAACTGAACTCAGGTTTTTGCAAGAGCAGTACTCACTCTTAACTGCTGAGCCATCTCTCCAACTCTAACAGAGTCTATATTTCTTTATTTCTTTTTTTTTAATTATGCATACGGGATGGAAGGGTGAAGGGCATATGCACCTGTATGCAGATACCCGAATCAAAGGCCAGAGCTGTCACATCCCCTGAAGTGGTTGGGGACCATCTAATATGAGTCCTGGGATCAGAACTCTGGGCCTCTGCAAAAGCAGTACATGCTCTTAACCACTGGGCTACCATTTGGCCCTTAATTCTACATTTCTGTACTACGTGCTTTGTGGACACACCAACCATTTCAGCACATTTGAAAGACATGTGTAGTTAGATAACAAAGTAAAGTCAGAATAGGGTTGTGCCAAATCTGACAGAAAACCAAAGTAGATTCATGTTTTGTTTTTTTTTTTTTTTTCCGATTATGAACAATGTACTTTGGACAAACAAGTATAGAAATGATGAATTCAAATCACATGCCTTCCAAAGATCTGCTATGGTGTTTTTTACCCTATAAACCCACTCCCATGTACGAGTTCCAGCAACCACACACACATGCATGGGCAAAAGTAAAATGGTAGACTAGCCTGAGTATCTACCATAGTACACGGGATACAATGAACCAGCTAGAAGTAGGGTGATTGACATTTAAAAAGAAAATTTCAGGAATATAATACCAAGCAGAAAAAGCAAGGTGAGAGAAGAGCCTGCTAGAATGAGACTGCCATTTATGTAATGGATATTATATAAACCACATAAAGGTTTTATGTAGTTTCACAGAGTTAGGTGACATTATAGTTAGAATTATATATGCCCTCTACTAGGCAGGTCTTTCTAACAGAATAGAACTGATAGAATATATATTTGGGGATTTATTAGACTGGATTACAGGGTGTGGTCTAGATAGTTCACCAATGGCCTTTCCATGGCAGAAAGGCCTAGAATCCCATAGTTGTTCAATCCACAAGGCTGGGTGTCTCAGTGGTCCCAGTTTGGTGCTGGAAATCTGGAGGATTCCTGTGGAACTGCCTGCTGGTCTTTGCACTGGAATTCTGAAGAATTTGGGTTTAATATCTGCTGCAGAACAGGATAGAAGAGCTTGCCAGGGAGAGTGAGGTAAGTGGCAAAAAGCAACGTTTCCTTCCTCCATGTCCTTTTACGTGGGCTGTGACCAGAAAAGGTGGTCCAGATTCAGAGTGGGTCTTCCTGCTTTGTAATCTGATTGGTAAAATCTCTCACTGGGGCACACGTCAGTCAACCACTGAGATTGGCCAACACACCCTAAAAGGCTCATGTGCTAAAGGCTTGACTATCAACCTGTGGCTTTGTTGGGAGGCAGTGGAAGCTTTCGAAGGCAAGGCTTGGTGGGATGTGGTGGCTTGAGTCAGATGTCCCCTGTAGTCAGGCATTTGAATACTTGGTCCCCATTTGGTTGTGCAGGTTGGCGAGGCTGAGGTGGTGTGACTTACTGGAGGAAGTGTGTCACTGGGGGTGGTTTTGAGTTTTGAGACTCTTCACATTCCCAGTGTGCTCTCTGTTTCCTGCTTGGGGGTGGAGATGGGAGGGCTCAGCTGTTCCTCCTGCCTTGATTCCCTTCCACGATGGTCTTTTATCTCTCTGGAACTGTGTGCCCAAATACACCCTCCCTTCTATAAGTCACCCAGCCTGTGGTGTTTTGTCCATTAATAGAAAAGAATTAAAACGGGTTATAATTCTGAAGGGGATGTTAAGTCCATATCCACTGCCCAGTCTCTCTTTACTTCCTGGCCACATTGAGTGAACAGATTTCCTTCACCACACACTTCCTGTCACAATGTCCTATGTCAACACAGACCCAGAGCAGAAGGGTCAACTGACCATGGACTGAAACCTCCAAAATCGTGAGCCCAAAGAAGCCCTCCCTCATTCTAGGTTGTTTCTCCCAGGCTTCCCATCCTTGTCTCGGGATGGAAAGGGATGATAACATAAGTGATGAAGACTAGAAACTGTCTTCCCTCAGTTGTCAGTTTGTCTGACTCCAACCTCTAGGCCAAGGCCCAGATAGACTCTTTCCGGGGGTTGGGGGCACGCTTCCTCCATTTGTTTACCTGCCCACCTCATGCTCAGTCTGCCATCCATCTAGAAGCCTAGGAGTTGTCTTGCTTAAGGCTCATCAACTTAATTGACTTCCATTAGGTTACATGGTTGGTTTCTACTTCTCCTGATTCAGCATTAGGCAAAGAAAATTTGTGAAAAATCCTAGATGTTATTCTGATAATAACTTCTGCTTATTATTTCGACCTTATGAGTGCATATTTGTGGTGTGTGGGTGTGTGTGTATGTGTGTGTGTGGGAGAGGAGAGAGAGGAGAGGAGAGAGAGAGAGAGAGAGAGAGAGAGAGAGAGAGAGAGAGAGAGAGAGAGAGAGAGAGAGAGAGCTGCTTGGGAACAAAACACAGCTTAAAACCTAAGTACTTGTTTGGGAAGAGGGTCCCAGGATGTGCTGACAGAGGAGAAGGGAAGTGAAAGGAGGGAGGAGAGCAGTCCAGATGTGGCTCTTCCTCCAACAGGTAGTTAGTCTTCTGTGTCCATGGACTCAACCATCCCTAGATGAAGATATTTTTAAGAAGTTCCATCTCTCCTATCAACACAGATATGTAGAATTTTTTCTTTTTATTCACTGAACAATCCAGGGCAACAACTCTTTGCAATGCATTTATTTGCATTAAGGGTTAGAAGGAATCTAGAAACGATTTTAAAGATGCAGGAGAATGTATATAGGCTACATGCGAACACTACACAGTTCTCTATAAGGAACTTGGCCATCTTTGGAGTTTTGAATCTGGGGGATATCCTAAACTCAATTCTCTACAGATACCGATGGGGGAGACTGGGGGGAGGGCTATCTGCAGTCACTGTGAGCATCTAGAGCCCTGGTCAGGAGACTAGAGAACACGGTCCTCATTTATCTCTCTGCAAAGGTGAAGGAGCTGGGACTTTCATCCAGCAGCTTCCTGTCATTTGTTAGTCAAGCGCTGCTTCTGGGAGCATTATCTCTCTGACCTCCTCATCTTACCTGAATGTGGCCCTAAGTACTGTAGCTGGAGGGCTTCTCTCCAGGTTCCCCAAGCCCCGCAGCCCCACAATCCACTTATAAAATAATCACTCAGACGCTTATATCACTTATAAACTGTATGGCCGTGGCAGGCTTCTTGCTAACTGTTCTTTTATCTTAAATTAACCCATTTTTATAAATCTATAGCTTGCCACGTGGCTGGTGGCTTACCGGCGTCTCTACATGCTCTTCTCCTGGCGGTGGCTGCAGCGTCTCTCCTCCAGCCTTCCGCTTCCCAGAATTCTCCTCTCTCCTTGTCCCACCTACCTCCTGCCTGGTCATTGGCCATCAGTGTTTTATTTATATAGAACAATATCCACAGCACTTCCCCTTTTTTCTTTTTTTTTAAAAAGGAAGGTTTTAACTTTAACATGGTAAAATTACATATAACAAAACAATTACCGAGCAAGAATTATAGTTACAATATTAAAGAAGATGTCCTATCTATCTTATATTTGTGAGTTTAAGGTTTTATATCTAACTTATCTTTTATCATAACTGAGGAAATTACAACTATCTAGTTTTCAACCACATCAAAGACCTGAGAAGGAACATAATGGTACCTGAGAAATGGTAGACGGATGCAAGCAACTTCGGGAATCTTGCAAGAGTAGACCAAGACAGCTGGCAGCCTGGACAGTCACCTCATGTTTCTCAGCATTGTTGGTGCATTCAAATTGGCTACAGGCCTAGAGTATCTGACAGACCATTTTCAGAAGCAGGAATTCTGAGAGACCATCTTACCCTGTCTTGGCAGAGTACAGTGGTCGCTTTCCTTGTGTCCCGCTTGTCCAGAAAGGACAGCATTGCATTTGTACTGTCAGCCGTCAAGGCAAGGGCAGTTCTTTGCCCAGTAGGCCATTTTGTGCCAAAAAGACAAACTTCCAAATGGAAATGTCTTAGAAGCCCAACATTCTCTCGGGATCAATTGGTGCAGCCAGGAGCAATTGTGTCTCACATCAACAGAATTTTAAGTTATTTAAATGCCATATTCTCTAGGTCTATGAAGTGTTTGAAGATTACCTATCTATCTGAAATATATCTATGTATACCTAGAAGACTTAACTAACATGGCTACAAATATGATTATCATAGATGACTGATTATTAATCTATTTTTAATCATCCATTACAATTTTAAATGAGTTAAACATAATACCTCAAACAAGAATAGAAATATATATATACAGTATAACAAAATTAACTTTAAGTTTGTATTAATAAACTAAAATCTTTACCAATGTAAAACATTTTAAACATAAACTAAAATCTATACCAATGTAAAACATTTTAAACAAGTTGTTCTTTAAAAGTAGGTTCATTAATCTACCCTTTTATCTTATCATCTCCATATCCTCCTATATATCTATATTATATCCCTTTTCTTTTTTAGAAAGAGATCACATTTATAATCAACCTGTTTTAAATAAAAATATTGGTTTCTCTCTGTCCCACACCAGAGGGCTCTTCTGATTTGGGACACAAGAATCTCTTAACCATTTTTTTTTTAAAGCAATATGTCTGGGTTTAGAGGGGGAGTGAGCCAATTCCACCTCTAAAGCCAGCTTGGTATATTTGGGAATTTGGGCGTAGCATGTCTTACTACTTCCTGCTGGAGGGGGGCACTGTATCTTATGGGGATGCAAAGAAAATTTTAGACCTATGGGGTAGTCCGTGAGGCTGTATTGTTTGAACCAGTTGCCTTGAAACCGCTCTGGATGTTGGATCATCTGGGCCATGGTGTCATCGGAGACCTTTCAGGGGGTCTTGGCTGGTGAAACCTGATGTATCTTAATCTGGAACAAATCCATAGCCTCTGGCTTTCTGTGGAAACAAAAGCAGAACCTCTTTTCCAAAGCAACATATCCTTAAATCCAAATTTTGAAGTCAAGTTACCTTTAAAATATACATATTGGTTTAATTCAACATCTTTTTTGATCAAATGTTTTTTTGCAGTTAAAAATCCCAAAGACAACACAATCCAGATTGTCTGTGTAATATTCATCTTTACGTGTCTTTTTACATTAATTTTTTGTCTCTTTCAAGCCTACGTATATTTTACACACATTGTAAACGATGTTATCTGAATCAGTCTTTTTGTGAGCCTATTGCTTTAAACTGCATCCTTCTAAGCCTGAAACAGCGCTGTGGCTGCTGGCTCCGCCCACTTCAGCTTCCCAACATGGCAGTGGTACGTTTTCCGCCAGCTCTGGGAGTCATCAAGTCTCAGAAATAGTGGGTCTAAGCTTTTATCAAAGCAGCATGTAGCCCAGAAACCTTTTTTTTTTTAAAAAAAAAAAAAATACTAGTAAAGACTAAATCTACTACACAGCATAATGTGCCTCTGGCAGACCCCTCATTCCCGCCATACTGCCGGTCAAACGCACTCGCCAGGAACCCGCCAGTGTTCAAACCTGTGTTTTGCGGCGTCTAGCTGCTCATATGAGACAAGAAGCAGGAACCTGGTTTTGGCTCTGTTTAGAATTGGTTATTAAATATTCTCAGGTTTAAGGTGGAAACTCAAGCCGTTGGGCGCCATTTGTAGCTGGAGGGCTTCTCTCCAGGTTCCCCAAGCCCCGCAGCCCCACAATCCACTTATAAAATAATCACTCAGACGCTTATATCACTTATAAACTGTATGGCCGTGGCAGGCTTCTTGCTAACTGTTCTTTTATCTTAAATTAACCCATTTTTATAAATCTATAGCTTGCCACGTGGCTGGTGGCTTACCGGCGTCTCTACATGCTCTTCTCCTGGCGGTGGCTGCAGCGTCTCTCCTCCAGCCTTCCACTTCCCAGAATTCTCCTCTCTCCTTGTCCCACCTACCTCCTGCCTGGTCATTGGCCATCAGTGTTTTATTTATATAGAACAATATCCACAGCAAAGTACAAGTACTTGGGATACAGAGAAAAACCCTCTAGGCAGAGAGACACAGGTGTTCATTGTCTTAAGTACGTGTGCAAGCACAGAAGAGACTGAGCAAAGCACCAGCTCCTTGAGACAAGACTACCAGGGAATGATTTATACCTACTGGCATTTCCAATGGCGTCCCACCTTCCAATGGTTCCACCAGTGGCACCAAAGCTGACTAAGCACAAATTGCTATTTCCCGGCATTTATGTATGTCTCAGGTTCCAAAGCAAGAGACATACAAACATCCCACCAAGCACCACATTTTTATCAGAAGAAATCATGTCAGGTTACTGAATGTGCTTCCAGGGGTTGCTAGTCGAGGAGTTAGCAGTTAGGAAGGATAGCCAACTCTCTCATTGTTCTCTCCTTTCTTATTTTATATACAATGAGGCAAACTGCCCATCCTTCTCATCCAATCAGGAAGGAAAGGGACTCAGCCCTCCCAGATAATCTCCAGGATGTTTAAAATTACTGCCAAGTAGAAAGCTGCTGAGTCTGTGCAGTTTCCTAAACCTCCCACCAAATGACCAGCATGTGACTGACCTCCCACTGGTGGCACTCACGGGTAAAGGCAAATTTAAAGGGAAATGCGCTCCGCTATGTATGCCCCGAAGCTTAAACCAATTGTACTCATATATACTATAATTTGTCATGTAGATTCTCCTTCCCTACCCCTGCCACCTCCCTCTCCCTCTCCCTCTCCCTCTCCCTCTCCCTCCCTCTCTCTCTCTCTCTCTCCTCTCTCTCCTCCTCTCTCTCTCTGTGTGTGTGTGTGTCTGTGTGTGTATGTGTGTGTAAATGTGGAGGCTAGGTGGAGTTGGGGTGTCTTCTTCAATTACTTGCCACCTTATCCTTTGAGATAGGGTCTCTGAGTGAACCTGGGGCTCATCAAGTCAGCTAGACTGGCTGGCCCACAAGCCCCAGGAATGTTCCTGTCTGTCTTAGCCACCCCAGCACTGGGGTTAGAGACACTCATGACCATGCCTGACTTCTTCTGTGGGTACTGGGGATCTGAACTCAGGTTCTCATGCTTGTAAACAAGCACTTAACAGCTTTATCCCCAGGCCTCTGTATAAAAGGTAGAACTAATCAAGTGATTCCCACAAAACATGTCTCCCTCATCAGTATCTCTGAGACCCTGAAAAGAACATCCCTGGTCTTCCCAGGGTGGCTCTTACATACCAGGTTGCCTGTGCTGTTTTTCAGCATGTGTGCGTTTACTTTCTCAGATACACCCTATTCCAAATGCTCTTGCTGACCCTCCCTGTCCATCTACATTTTTTTTATTGGTAAGAACAAGAACCCAGATGAAAGAGCTCTGGCCTCTCCAGTGTGCTTTTCCTACAACAAAGGCTCTAGAAGGCCTTTACCTTCTAACCTTAACTCTAACATTATACATGAGGCTGAAGTGGTGTTCTTCAGCCAGGGTAGGGTCAGCTAGGTAAAGGGTTGTTGTTCCACAGCAGTGCCTTACAGGGTCCCAGTTTACACTGCAGATGTCACGGTTCAGGTACCGAAGGCCTAGTTATTCCAAGTCAGAATATTATCTGATTCTGCCTCTGACTTCGCAGGGTTGGGGACCTGGTCCATGGTAGAGAAACCAAGCTTATAAAAGATTCATAACACGGAACAATTGGAGCAGTGGAGATGGTGGTCAGGCCAATGTTTCCACCTTCAGTTCTAGTAATCAACAGTCACAAACTCACATTGCATTTCCTCTTTCTAACCAGGTACTCAATGGTGGTTTATGTTCTTACTAACATTTTTGATGGTTATGTAAAAAAAAAAATTTAATCTAGGCAACATCACGACTGTGGCTGGGTGTAGCTGAACTATACAAAGGAAGGCAAACTAGGGACTTTGCTTGACAGTTCCTAGAGGGTAATCATAAATAAACAGTTCATCGAGAAGGCTCTGCAGGCCCTCACCACTAAGACTGATGACCTGAGTTCGATCTCCAGAACCCACGTGGTAGAAGATTCGAACCTACTCAACAAGTTGCCCTCTGACCTTCACAAGTACACTGTGGCACATATATACCCCCACAATAAATAGATAAAGTCAAACAATTTTATGAAAAAATGTAGAAGTAAGAATTAAAAGGCCAGCAGTAGTGGCTCACACCTTTAATCCTAGCACAGGTGGATCTCTGAGGCCAGCCTAGTCTACAGAGTAAGTTCCAGGACAGCTAAGGCTACACAGAGAAACCCTGTCTCTAAATAAATAAATAAATAAATAAATAAATAAAATGATTCTATTTTTGAGGTAACTTACCAAACCAGAAAGTGAGCTCCATGGACACAAAGAAAAAAAAATTTGAGACAGGGTCTCTTTGTGTAGGGTTGGCTGCTCCTGGAAATCACTATGTAAACAGACTGGCCTTGAATTCACAGAGATCTGCCTGCCTCTCGTTTCAGTGTTGGGTTTAAAAGTGTGTGCCACCACGTCCAGCAGAAAGAAAAATGTTTTAAATCATTATCTATTCTAAGGCTAATACCTGGGAACATGGAAACTAAACATTTTCCTTCCTTTCCTTTCTCTTTCTGTTTTCGTTTTCTTTGACTGTTTTCTTTCTCTTGCAGTAGCGGGGATCAAATGTAAGGCCTTTGATTCTAAGTATGTTCTCCATCACTGAGCTGCACACCTCCAGCCAGCAAAAGCTTTTGGAATGAAAAAATGAGCGGGAGTTAGGGTTGTGAAGTGGCTCAGGAAAGACCCGTATTATTTTCACTTTTATCATAAACAAATTAACCCAATTTTAAAAATGGGGTACAGATTTAGACAGAGAATTCTCAAAAGAGGAAACTCAAATGGCTGAGAAATACTTAAAAAAAAAACAAAAAACGTTCAACATCTGTAGTCATCAAGGAAATACAAATCGAAACTACTAGAGATTTCATCTTACACCCATCCGAATGGCTAAGATCAATAAGACAAATGACAGCTCATACTGGTGGGGATGTAGAGTAACGGGAACATTCATCCATTGCTGGTGGGAGTGCAAACTTATACAGCCATTATGGAAATCAATGTGGTGGTTCCTCAGGAAGACAGAAATTGATCTACCTCAAGATTCAGCTATATCACTCTTGGGCATATACCCAAAGGTTGCTTCATTCTACCACAGAGACACTTGCTCAACCATGTTTATTGCTGCTCTATTCACAATAGCCAGAAATTGGAAACAACCTAGATGTCCTCAACAGATGAATGGATAAAGAAAATGTGGTACATTTACACAATGGAATGTTACTCATCAGTTAAAAAAACTGAAGTCCTGAAATTCATGGATAAATGGATGGAACTAGATGGAATCATTCCAAGTGAGGTAAGTCAGACCCAGAAAGACAAACATGGCATATATTTATTTGCTTATATGTGGATATTATTAAGTCAGTGACACATTAAATTAATGATAGCCTAACTACAATCTGTAGAACCAAGAGGTTAGGTATAGAGTAAGCAACTGGAGGAGACAGATGGATCTCCCTAGGAAAGGGAACTAGAATAGGTAGTTATGGATGGATGGAGAAGGAACTGAAATGAAGGAATCAAGTGGAAAGGATGCAGGAAGAAATACAGGAAGACATAGCTAAATTTAAGGGCCAGTTGAGGAGTAGTATGGGAACCTAATTCAGTAGGACCTTCCTAAAACATACATATATGAAGGTGATCTAAATGAAATTGCCACATAATGCAGGAGACAGATCCCTAACTGGCCATCTCTTTGTCACCAAATGAAGCTTCTAGTACAGGGATTAAGTGACATTTAATTGAGTTGTTGGCCAAAGTGATCCTAGGGGGTTGTTCTCCACAAACTGATAGCAAGACCCCATTGCTAAGACAACACCTGCACAATCCATTGAACATGGAAAAATCGAAGTGTGCCTACACAAAGCCTTCCCCACTCTGTGCTAACTTTAGAACAGTGTCTGTTTTCCAGTGAGAGACAGGAAGAGGGTGGTTCTGGGTGAGAGAGGAGGTAGGGAGGAACAGGAAGAGTAGGAGTTGGGGGGAATGATAATCAGGATACATTATGTGATGAAAAAATATATATTTTGGCTTTCTGAGACAAGGTTTCTCTATATAACAGTCCTGGCTGTCCTGGAACTTACTCTGTACACTAGACTGGTCTCAAACTCACAGAGATTCATTTGCTTCTGCCTCCTGAGTGCTGGGATTAAAGGTGTGCACCACCACCACCTATGGTGATATTTTATTTGTATTAAAATGTTATTTGTATATTAATAAATAAAGTTGCCTGGGGGTCAGAGCTATTAGCAAGCCATAGGAAAGCAGGGCAGTGGTGGCGTATGCTTGTAATCCCAGCACTTGGTAGGCAGATCTAGGTAAGTCTCTGTGTGTTCAGCCAGTATTGGATACACATGCCTTTAATCTCAATACCAATCATAGAAAACCTGGAGATCTATACAGACAGGCTGTGACGAGGCGGTCATGTGGTTGGGTTTACAACCAATGAGAAGGCAGAACAGAAACACTATAAAAAGACAGACACACAGGAAGTAGCTCTGGTTCGGAGAGGTAGGACCACCGCAAGAGGAAGGGTAAGGTTTTAGCTCTTAGCTCTGACCTCTTGGCTTTCTTCTTTGCATTGGTTCTGTGTTTCTTATTTAATAAGATGGTTGGTTATATCCACAACCACCCAGCAAAAAAACCAAACAAATAAATAAAAAAAAAAAAAAACAAAAAAAAAAAAACCAAAAACCGTGTTTTTAATTTAAAAAAAACAACACAAACCTTTTCCTCCTTGAGTAATTGCAATAGGATGGGCTGTAGTCGCATTTATGCCTGGGAAATGAATAGAAAAGATTGGATGGAAGCAAAGTGAGTCCATTAAGTTCATGTTGAGTGTAGCATTCATGTTGAGTGTAGACAGGTCAGTAGAGGAAAGCCTTGCTTGAAAACATTTATTTGTGTTTATATAATTGTACAAAGTATTCAAATGAATTTTCTTAGCAGAAATGAATTTAAGGTTAACTATGTGCAGCCTAAAGAATTATCTTCAGATTGTGTGGTAGATGTTTGTGCCATGGTATGCTCTTGGAGGGCTTTATGCTACCCCAAACCAAGTGACCATTGATTGGCATAATAGGATGGGGGGAGCACACATTATAAATACAATTCTGAAAATACTTATATATCCAGAAGTGGAGCCTATTGTTAGATATTAAATCAAAACTACTCCACAAGATACAATTTAGTTCTAACATATCATCCAGACAAGAGAGAGAAATCAAAGACCTTGAGGAAGTATTTATGTCTTGATGGAAAAGCAATAGAGAAATATTTTTTAATTCTCTTCTTTTTATACTTAAAATAATGAAAAATATTACTTTGTAATGCTGTAAAATACAGCTGATAACCCATTTTCAATGGTGAAGGAATTTCTTCTTTAAATCATTTTTTATTTGGTTCCAACATTTACATTTTTTTTGTTGTTGTTTTTTGAGACAGGGTTTCTTTGTGTAGCTTTGGAGCCCTTCCTAGAACTCTCTTTGTGGGCCAGGCTGGCCTTGAACTCACAGAGATCCACCTGCCTCTGCCTCTGGAATGCTGGGATTAAAGGCGTGCGCCACCACTGTCTGGCAACATTTTACTCTAATGTGTTGGCCCTATTCCAGATTTCTAGAAGTCCTGGTGTCAAAAATTGTCTCTCAATGTTTCAGTGTTTAAGCATCCTTTGATTGTTACCCTAAAACAAATCTATTTCTGTCCTCTAAGGGCTCAGTTGGCACTTATCTTTAGAATGTATCATTATTCACTCCCAAACATTGATAATGGATACTATTATTAGAGGCATTTGGTGATCAATTTATTTAGTTCCATAAGCATTTAATGGCATATGTATCAAATTAACTTTTGATACTATATCCAATGAAGACTTAGGTCATTTACTCCGTGAAAAAGGCACTGTCCTTCTTGTATGCTATTTTTCCCCGCTGGAGTCAGAAAAATATCTATTATGTGACTCAACAAAGTCATTGCTGTTGCTTTTCTTTGTTGATAACATTGGAAATAAAATACTTTCTCATTAGACTGTAAAAAAAAAAACATTCAACTGAGAGAAAAAAACATCACTTGTCATATGTCCTAGTTTGCTACCCCATTACTGTGATAAAACACTGACCAAAAACAACGTGGAAAAGAAATGGGGTTTTTGTTTTTGGCTTACAGGTTACAGTCTATCTTTTATGGAAGTCAAGACAGGAATTCAAACAGAAACCTGGAGGCAGGAGCTGAATCAGAAGCCATGGAAGAATTCTACTTATTGGCTTGCTCCCATGGCTTGCTCAGCTACCTTTCTTACATACCCTGGGCCCACCCTGCCAGGGATGACACAACCCATAGTGGCCTGGGTCTCCTATGTCTATCATCAGTCAAGAAAATGCCCCACAGACATGTCCACAAGCCAATGCGATAGAAGCCATTCTTCAATTGAGGTTTCATTTTCGGGGTGACTGGTTTGTGTCACATTGACAAAGACTAAACAGCACAGCATAGTTTGAATAAGTTGTTCAAACTAAACTTTAGTCTCTAAACATTATTTTTATTGTGATTATAGCTGAAATTATTGATCTGGCTTATATATACTCGAAATCAAGTTGACAATGAAGATTAACTGCCAGAGGAAACAAAGGGTTTTGCAAAGTTGCATTACCTCATGCACTCATTCTACCGATGTCTTGAATAAAGCTATATAAAACCATGAGAAAGTGCAGCTGTGGGTACCCCCTCCCCAACACCGGATAACATACACACACACAGACATTCAAATGCACTGTTTTGATACACAGGACCTACCTTGTCCATATTTTCAAGGAAGTCTGCAAGAAAAGGAAAACAAAATCATATTTATGGAGTTTCTTCAATCTAGGCATTGTGCTCAGTTCATTTAATGCTCCTTTATGCCTTGAAATATCCTGATGCAAGTTTAATCTCCTTCTACAGATGAGAGAAGCAGAAGGTTGGAAAATTATGTCTCCCACTTAAAACTGCACAGGTAGTACAGGAGTGTGTTAGTTTTCCATTAATGTACCAAATGCCTGCTTTATAACCAGCTTACAGAGAGATTGGTTTGCTTTAGCTCATAGTTGTGGAAGTAAGGGTTCCTGCTTAGCTGGTCCTGTTGCTTTGGGGCCTGTGCTGAGATAACAACACATCATGGTGGGAGTATATGGGGAAACCTTAAGAACACGAAAGACGAGCTAGGCAGTGGTGGCACACGCCTTTCATCCCAGCACTCAGGAGGCAGAGCCAGGCAGATCTCTGAGTTTGAGGCCAGCCTGGTCTACAGCATGAGATCCAGGACAGGCACCAAAACTACATAGAGAAAGCCTGTCTCTAAATAAACAAAACAAAACAACAACAAAAGAACATGAAAGATAAGAGGAAGGGTCTTCCTTGGGAGCACACTCCTAGTGACTAGAAGATCTCCCATCTTTTAACATTTCTACCACTTCCCAATAGCATCTGGGACTGAGGATCAACCCCTTCAAACGTAAGTCTCTGGGGGTACTTATCCAAACCACGGCAGTGGGAAGGACATGGAATCATGTCTTGCTTGCATCTGCTTTCGTGACTTCTTCTGTCCACAGACTCAAAGGCAGGCTGTCTGTCTCTTTGCTTTGGGACATTATCACCTTTTATACTCATTTAGCCCTATGGTTCTTGCTGGTCACAAAAGGCTACAGGAAAATAGACACTTTTCCTCAAGCCCAGAGTATTTTGAATACAGCCCTGAGCACACACACATGAATAATGAAAGGTAAGACTGTGATATGTGGCAGTATTTAACCACTCACCATCGCACTAGATAAAATTATGACTTTATGAACTTTGCAATGCTATTATGAGGTCTTTTGGTCAAACTGGTGGAACGGGATAAGAGGAACAAGTCACAACCCCATTGTGAAAGGTCTCAGAATTGTGAAGTTCAAGAGCAACGACACGAGGCAAGAAGTTCTTTGGGGTAAGAGATTTATTAGGAAGGTTCTTGATACCATTGGAAGACCACATAGTGGGCACTCACAGGAAAGTTCAGTCCTTCAGAGCAAAGTAGGGTTCCTTTCTTGTAGGTTTTAGGGAGTTGTCATGGGACACATAGTTAATGAGAACTCCATAGTGCATGCTCACAGTCAGGTTGCTTCTGATTCCAGGGTGGCAATGAGAGGGAGATAATACTGATTGATCCCTTTAGTTAATGTATATCCATCATGTGTCATGGGTAGCCCCTGACAGCCAAGAGTGCTTAGTAAACTTCCTTTGGGGAAGTGAGGATTGGAGACTCATAGGCAGCCACAGTTGGGTGCCTGCCATTTCTTCTCCAGCAGCTG
Organism: Peromyscus leucopus; assembly: GCF_004664715.2. Taxonomy (NCBI): domain Eukaryota; kingdom Metazoa; phylum Chordata; class Mammalia; order Rodentia; family Cricetidae; genus Peromyscus; species Peromyscus leucopus. Next base: position 122,793,800 of record NC_051066.1, on the reverse strand, counting down.
TGAGGATGGAAGAGAAAGAGGCTGCTGTAGAGTAGCCCCTAGCCTAAACCGAACAGGAGGTAATTCCACAAAACCCAGTTCCCACCAAGCCTCACAAGTCTGTTATCACATTCTATTTCTTTTGCCTTGTCTGTTCCTTCCTCCACGTTGATGCCATCTCTGACCCTGCTTAATTACCACTGCCTAGTCCTCTTTTTCTCAATGCCTTCCCTGCATGTACTACTCTTATTAATTGCTGTTATGTAATTAGGTGTCTGTCTCCTACATTAGACAGGGAGTTCTCTGAGGTCAGGCTGGTCTCCTCTTTGGTCTATAATGTCTCTGGAGTATGAAACTGACTCAGAGTAGGGATCCGGTAAGTCTATTGGTTGTTTTAAAATAATTATCAAGAAAAGCAAAACAATGTGATAACCACTAGTGTTGCTCCTAGGGAACGGCTGCAATTCAGAGACAAGGAGAAGTTGAAGATAAACGGATGGATGATATAAAGAAAAAGTGAAGGGCTCTCTAACAGGCCTGAGCATTTCAAACATGGTGCCACAGGTTTTGCTCTTTACCCTTCTCTCTCCCTTGCTAAAAAAGAGATTACATTCCTAAAACTAGCCCCCAAGAGCCATTCCCTTATTTTCCCACTGACTCATTCCTGAGACAAAACACCACAGTCTAACAATCAAAATTCATTATTTGGCTACACTGGCTAACCTGTCCAATCAGGATTTACCAGCTCACCCTAGTTCAGACTCTCCCTTTTTCTCTTTAAAAACCCACTCCTGCAAAAAAAACATTTGTTGCTGCTGCTGCTGCTGCTAATGTTTGTTGTCTGCCTTGACTGGATTCAGAGGCAGCCCTCCTACCTGCTTGCCCCACCCGGACAATAAATCTCCTTTGTGCTGAGAATTTGGTGTCTGGGTGTGTCCTGTACCAATTCCAAAGGGGTCATTCCAAGCCCTTACAGAAAGGTCTCTGGGAGTCAAACATTTTGAGGATGTCAAAGGAATAGCTTAGTAATGCTTTTTCCCCCCTGACATTTGAATTCTTAAATATTAGTTAAGCAAGACAAAAAATATGGTTTGATTAATTTTTAGTTATTTACTATGGTAACTAATAATTGCAGGCTTATATACATCCTCTGTATAAGTACCTTCAAAGGAGTTCCGGTTAATTTTTTTTGGTGGGGGGATGGAATCCCCTATCAAAAGTAATTCTTAATGATTTACTAAAAGTATCAAACAGTGTCATTTAGTCATCTTATTAAAGCACAATATGTTAATTATAAATCAGCTCCATAAATGAATAACTTCTACATCCCATCCTAGGGTGTATACTGATTAATGGCAAGTGAGTGGTAAATGATGATTCTATTCTCTTAATTGCTCTAGGAAGCTGTATTATTTGTTGTTGTTATTTTAACTATTCAGCCTCCACTTTGCCTCCAACAGAGCACTCCATAGTGGGTAAAAATATGCTGTATTTGTGTTACCTTGGAAAGAGATAGTATCTACGTCTTAAAAGGGAGCCAGCAGGACAGCCAATGAGGTAAATGGGTAAACTGGGCATCTGCCCAAGACTTATCCAATTGGGCATTCTCTCTTGATAGATGTGAAAGGTAGATGGGGTCCTTCATTGTTGTGGGGTCTGCAACATGCTGATTCCTGTCTTCTTGCTCTAGGACCTATCCAGGCTTCCCAGAATTTCCTCCATTTCTGATTTTAGAATTCTCCAAGCCTGATTTCATTTATCTATTTATTATTTGTGTGGGTATGTATATATGTGTATGGGTATGATTATGATGTGTATGGGTATGATTATGATGTGTATGGGTATGCATATATGTATATGGGTATGATTATGATGTGTATGGGTATGCATATGCCACAGTGTGCATGTGGGGGTCAGAGGGCAACTTTCAGGTGTTGATTCGCTCCTCTACAGTGGGATCTGGGGGTCAAACTTAAGTCATACTGCTTATAAGTGCTTTTACCTGCAAAACCATCTTGTCAGCCCTCCATTGATTTTGTTTTTAAGACTGATATTCTTACATTGAATTCTTCCAGTCATTTTTGGTTTTTCTCACAAACTAAAGATCTTGCCTGAAATGCCAGATAGTGGTCTCAATTTAGGATGCATACTTACACTAGAAAAAACAGCTTGTTTTATGTTTCACAAAAATTACTGTTTCCCTAAAATTGCTTCGGAATTTTTTTTTTTTTTAGAAGATTCTAAGAGTCATCAAGTCATTATTCACAGTAGGATAAATCTCTGCATTCTGAATGAACAGTTTTTGCCATGAGTATTCTCTAATAAGCATTCTACCTTGCACATTCAAGTTAAGGGTTCCACAACTGATCTTCACCCCATCAGTGACATTCATTTAAAAACTCAAATGTCCAGCTCTCAAAGGTAAATCTGTGCTACTATTTGTGGTTGTACTCTGTCTTTGGGGTGGTAGATAGGAGAAAATAAGGTAGCTTCCACAGACTTCTCACCTGGGGTAATTTCGCCTCACTTCAGCTACTGAAGTTTTATAAGGTTGGATGGGCTGTGGGTTGGATCCCCTGTACTACCAAGCAAGCAAACTCTAACAAATAACTCCAACAAATTGTATTTACTATTTTGACATTTTCTGTGGTCCTCGATCTTCCCACTATTGCATTCAGATTTTTTTTAACTTTTGAAAGTTTTCTGATATTTACTATTTTACCGAATGTTGATGTGATACATATCCATGATCTGATGCTGAGATGTTAATTTTGTTTTGATTATATAAAGTGAAAATACATCCAAAATAGATGACATCATGGTTAAAGTGCATAACTGTGAAAACATTTGCTTGAATAAATTTAGAAAAATGATGGTTTCTTCCCTGCAGGCATTCCTTTCTTATCAGAAGCCCATCAGGCACATCAAAACGGCTAGTGCACTTACAAAAATATGTCCTCTGTCCCTGAGTGAAATTCTCATATAAAATGATTTATAGTCAAGTTTGAAGTTAAGTATTAAATGTCTTATTTTTGGCATATATTTGAAAGGGGAAAAAAGAACTAAGACCTTTCCATTAAAAAAGAAACTAATAGGCAGTATTTTTTGGAGGAAAAAATACAGATCTTCAATGCATTCAGTTATATATCATAAGATTTTTTTTTTATTTTTTTTTGGTTTGGTTTTGTACAGGCTGGCTTTGTACTTAAGATCTTCCCACTCTACCTCCCAAGCACTGGGATTAAATGTATGTGCCACCTTGCTCTTTAAGCATTGGGTTTTGCATTTCATCTTTATGGAATATTTTTTTAGGAGGTTTAGGTAGATTTATGTCATGGTTAGTCTTTGTCAATGTGACACAAACTACAGTCACCTAGAAAGAGGGAACCTCAGTTGATGGATTGCCTGCATTACATTAGCTGTGAGCACTTCTGTGAGGTATTTTCTTGATTACTGATTGACATGGGAGGGATCAGCCTACTGTGGGTGGCACCATCCCTACAACAGGAAAGGCCTGGGCTATATAAGAAAGGTAACTGAACAAGCCAATAAACCAGCAGTGTTCTTCCATGGTTCCTGCTTCAAGCTCCTGCTTTGAATTCCTGTCTTGGCTTCCTCTGATGATGCTTGATGATATAAGATGAAATAACCCCTTTCTTCCTGACCCCATTGTTTCTGGTGAGCCCCTCCCACATAGCAACAGAAAGTAAACTAAGACAACATAGATTCTGAGGAATGTTAAATAGATAAATAAGCAAAAATTAAGTCAAAGTTTCAGTGAAAAAGTTGACAAAAGAAAAAAATCTTAAATTTATTAGACTGTAGTTTTTCTTTCAAAAATAAGAATGTAATGTGTAGCACAAGTTGTTAGAGCGTCTTATTAATAAAAACAAACCCAGAGCCAGGTATTGGGGTGAACGCTGAAAGATCAGAGAAACAGAACCAGCCACAGTTAACCTCATCTCACCAATTCCTCAGCTAATCTTGTTTCCTCAAACTGGAAGCCTCTATGTCCTCATCCGAATGGATCTCAGCTGAACTGCTGCTCAAAAGCCTAAAAGCCAAACAGACTAAAAAGCCTCTAGTTCCTGGTCCTCACACCTTATATACCTTTCTGCTTCCTGCCATCACTTCCTGGGAATCACCATGCCTGGTTGTTTCCAGTGTGGCTTTGAACTGACAGAATGCTAGAATCAAAGGTGTCTGTGCCACCATTTTCTGGCCTCTATGTCTGTCCAGTGACTGTTCTGTTCTCTGACCCCAGATAGTTTATTATGGTGCACAATATATTTGGGGAACACAGTATCACCATAGTAATGGCTCCTGGGATCAATAAGACTGACTGTTCACGTTGAGACCAGGGGCTGGCTTTATGTGACAATAAATACCTAAACAAGAGTGCACAGTATGGTTAACATCTTGAAAAATCTTATTCCTGAACTCGGGCTTATTTAATAGGAAAATTGATGTCTAAAAACTGAGTTTTCCTTATGCTAAAATCAGTATGCTGTTCCTGACAATTAAGATTAATATGCAAACATTCCCTATTTTAGTCTGAAAAAAGTAAATCCTGTCAAACTGAAAGACTCTTTGAGGAATGAAAATGTGAGCACAAAACATTAGGACAACTGACCTTTGGGGTAACTTTGACTTACTGGAACTACAGTGCTGGCCAGCCTAACCATCTAGAAGAATCCCAACAATCAAAGTTCACAAGATGAGCACATTGTCTCCGAGAGCAGGGACTGAGTGTTTGGCAAGAGTTGGTGGGGGGAAATGGAGAGTATCTGCCAGGTGTTTCTCTCCTTTGTTGCTACTAGCAACAACAATGTAGAAGAACTAGGGGCCTGGAGTGAGGATAAATGATGATTTTAATAAGTGATGAATAGTCTGCTTTAGAAAGAGTTTCAGACGATAAAGGTAAAATGTTTAAATTGGGGTACTGTAGCCGTTTGAAAGACATATTCCTGTAGATCTCAGGGATTTGTATACCTGTTTGGTAATGATTAGAAGTTGTGGCCTTTTAGGAGAAGGTGTGTGTTCTCTCCCTGCTTCCTGTTTGTGGATCAGGAGGTGAGCTCTCAGGAGCTGCTTCAGCGCCATGCCTGCCTGCCTGCCTGCTGCTCTGCACCCAACCATGGCAGTCATAGACTTCCTATCTCTCTGGAACTGTACATCCCAATACAAGCTACCTTGGTCACGATGTGATGTTTTATCACAATAATAGAAGAGTAACTAAGACAGGCACATAATATTTTAGAGAAGTGAAAATATCATACTGAACATGCTCCACAATGTGCTGGAGATGACAGTGAATGGGTAATGAACACAATCATTTGATGGGTATTGACGAATGGTGACCCTGGATCTGTGATGGAAACAAACCTGGCAACTTTGAATTGTAGAACTGTTTGAGAAATAGTTAACATGGTGATTATATAAGATTCAATGTTCACAAGGCCCTTGAAAGACCAATTTTTCGATTCAATAGAAATGATTGGGAAGTTACATTATAATAATCACAATTTTTTTTTATTATTTTTTATTTTTTTGATAATCACAATTTACCCATAGTAGTGCTCAATAGCTCTTTTTTTTGGTTTAAATTTATGTGAATCAATTACAATAATAAACAGCACCAGACAGTATCAGAGTTTGATGAGTGTTTCTATTTATTCATTGGGCCTACTTTGCCATGCTTAATGCCTTTCTGAAAATCAATTGCAAGATTGTTTTTCTGGCAATTTTCCTTGGTTATGATCTTGAGAGCCACTTAGTTCCCATGACTTCTCCCATCTGCTAACTGATAAAGGGTTTTGGCCACGTGTGTGTGTGTGTGTGTGTGTGTGTGTGTGTGTGTGTGTGTGTGTGTAGTCTGCTTGAAAAAAATCAAATAAATATACTCTGCTAGAAACACTGATCTAGTGAATGGACAATATGTTATTTTCAGAATTGGTATGGATTCCTGGATTTGTATTCATTTAAAGTCTTATAATTAGTCAAACTGGGTATGTTGGTACATGTCTGTATTACCAGCACTAGGGAAGTGAAGACAGGAAATTTAGAAGTTGGAGCTGGTCTGAACTACAGGAGACCTTGCTTCAAAATAAATAAATAGATGAATAAATAAGCAAATAAATACAAAGTTATAATCCATTATTTTTTTGGATGATAAACTAAAAGTTATCCTAGAATTTTATTTTCTAAGTTTTCATTAATTGAAGAGTCCTTCAGTTGGGAAAGATTTTGACTTTTTCAAGCTGGTTAAATGGTCACATCTTAGGGTCCCCTTCAAGCTGGCTCCTGGTTTTCAACTTTCTCATTGGTTTCTGCCTCCCATCTTAAATTTGCTACATAGTTTCCTTGCACCTGATCTAGAACCTGCCATTTCTCTAAAGGTAAAAATGACACGTGGAAGGAACATTCTGGATGCTAGGTGTGCTCACTACCACTGGGGGTCATTGCTTCTAGACATTTCCAGAGATTAGAAGAACTTGGAAATTGTAGGACTTTTTTTTTTTTTCTTTTTTAGAAACAGAGACATCAATGCTAGGGTTTACATGGAATGAGAAAGGACCTAGTGAAGCGCGATCCTAATTAGTCTTAACAATTAAAAACCCAGAGTCAGATATCAGGGTGAAAGCTGGAAGATCAGAGAAGCAGAGCAGCAGCCACTAGAGACTTCTTACCTCTATGAAATCTCAGATTGAAAGGGGGTCCTGTCTCTATGAATCTTCAGACTGAATGGCACAAGATCCTGTCTCCACCTCCCTAGTACTGGGATTAAAGGTGTGCACCACCACTGCCCAGCCACCTGTAAATTTGGCTGTTTCTCTTTTAGACTCTTTCAGTATCATGTAGTCCAGGGTGGCCTCGAACTCCTGATCTTCCTGCTTCCTCCTCCCAAGTGCTGAGATTAAAGGTGTGTGCCACCACTGCCCGGCCACCTGTAAATTTGGCTGTTTCTCTTTTAGACTCTTTCAGTATCATGTAGTCCAGGGTGGCCTCGAACTCCTGATCTTCCTGCTTCCTCCTTCCAAGTGCTGAGATTAAAGGTGTGTGCACACTGCCCGGCCACCTGTAAATTTGACTGTTTCTCTTTTAGACTCGTTCAGTATCGTGTAGCCCAGGGTGGCCTCGAACTCCTGATCTTCCTGCTTTCTCCACCCAAGTGCTAAGATTAAAGGTGTGTGCCACCAGTGCCTGATCTCTATGATTAACTAGTGAATAGCTCTGCCCTCTGATCTCCAGGCAAGCTTTATTTGTCAGAATACAAACAAAATATCATACAACAACCTAGTTAGTCACAATAATGTCAACCAGGAAGATCAAGACTTACAATCCAGCTCCAGTACTCAAGCCAGAGGGGCCATGTTTGGGTTTTCACACCTAAGTCAATGAAATAAAACAGAGAATCGAGAAACACACACACACACACACACACACACACACACACACACACACACACGCGAAATAAACTGAGAATCTAGAAACATACACACACAAACACATGAGCACATGATTGACAAACTACTGACCAAAGTTCCATCTTAATTAGATGTGAGAAAAGCAAGTGACTTTACAGATGTTTCTGAAACAACTACATGTCTGTACAGAAAAGAATACATTTTACCTATGATTTTTTTTTTTTTTTAGGCAAGGTTTCTCTGTGTAGCTCTGGCTGTCCTGAAACTCACTCTGTTGACCAGACTGGATGTGAAGTCACAGAGATCCACATGCCTCTGCCTTCTGAGTGCTGGGATTAAAGGCATGCACCACCACTGACTGGCCACCTGTGAAATTTTATGTCATGATTTTATATTGTTAACATTATACAGTTTTTAGCTTTCAGACAAGAGTCTCACTGCACAGCACTGGCTGGCCTGGAACTCTCTTACATAGACCAAATTGGCCTTGAACTCACAGAGATCTGTTTGTCTCAGCCTTCCAAGTACTGGGATAAAAGGCATGTGCCACCATGTTTGGCTAATCTTATACAATTTTATTTAATTATTAAATTTGGAATTTCAGGGTGTCTCCTTTCTGTTACAGTAGAAATACTAGGTCTTTATTATATTTCTTTGCAAATCGTTTGCTGTGAGGCTATATTCCTCTATGGAGATATAGTGTGAATTCTGTTTTCAAAAGTCCCTTGGAAAAATTGTACTCTCTTTATAGTGTGATGCCAATCACACACATAGTTGGCTATGTTTGTTGATATTTTATTTTTCTGATTTTTTTTGTTCTATTTTAAACTTTTCTTCGAAGTAAAAATCATTGATTATAATGAACTGACAAATTAGAACATCACACAGGTAGATTGAGGGAGCCATGCCTACACACTCTTGTCCACACTTTATACAACTCAGTGTCAGGATGGCCATTATGAAGCCACAGAGCTTCGCATGGGGCTTCAGACTTTTGCTTTTTTGATTTCAAACATGTAAAGCATTTTGATTGTTCAAAATGAAACAGCACAGCAGATGTACTTGGCAAGCACCCTGCTGTATCAATCCCCATCACCTTCCATCCTACCTAAGTAGGCACCTCCATCATTGATTCGGTTTGACATTCTTCCAATGTTTCTTCTGAAAAAAAAAATATCCACATTCTGTTTATTGCCTTTATGTTTAATATATCGGGAGATTCATTCAGATCAGCACATGAGAACTTTTGTCTTTGATTTTGCAGCTATCCTGTATTCCCTCACACTCATCGTGTGGGTGTACTGGATTACAATCAGCCTCTGTCAGAAGGATATGGATGTGCCCTGTCTAATCACATCCTGTTACACAATCACATGGGTTCTCTCCAGCATATGGAAGAACTAATTTTCTGTAGTGGCTACCAAAAATCTTCACATTTGGTGGTGTCAAACAACAGAGATTTATCTTCTTAAAATTCTAGAACTTAGATGTGTCAATTCAGTGTTAAGCAGGCTCAGGCAACCTCTGAAAGCCTCAGGGAGAACCTTGCCTTGTCTTTTCTGGCTTCTGATGGCTTTAGGCTTGTGGCTGCATTAATTTTAACCTCTACTTTACTGGGGTCTCTCCTGATTTTCTCTTTTCCCTCTCATTTTTTTTTTAATCTTAATTTTTATTTTATTCATGTGTGTGTGTGTGTGTGTGTGTGTGTGTGTGTGTGTGTGTGTGTGTGTGTGACAGCACACATGTGAGGTCAGACAACTTTGTGGACTTGGTTCTTTCTTCCCACCTTTGTGTGGGCTCCAGGAACAGAACTCAGGTCCTCCAGCTTGCATCTTGGGATAGAAAGCCCCTTTACCTCCTGAGCCGTTTCACTGTCCCTGTTCTCTCTGTCTTTTACAAGCATATTTGTCAATGGATTTAAGACCCATCCAGAGAATCTATGATGATCTTATCTCAAGATTTTAGAATTAATTATGTGTTTAAAGAACTTTTCCTCCAAATAAAGTTTCAACCATAGTTTCTGGGGATTAGAACATAGAGGAATTCTATGGAGGGTAAGATACACTGTTCCACCAGATATACTGGTTACTAGAAAAGTGCTATGAAAATTAATCTTTCACATTCATTTTCACAATGGAGGAGACAGATCTCCAGAGTATACTCTTAGATGAATTTCTGGAGCAACAAACAAGTATATAATTTTGTCGACTTTCCCTTGTATGATTTGTACAATTATACATATATCCTGCCAGCTACATTTTTTTCTATAGCACTGTCATCTTGTAGGTGCCTTATAGGTGTCTGTCTGTCTGTCTTTTTCTCAAAGTCTCTAGCCCAGGCTGACCCCAAATTTTCTTTGTAGCTGAAGATGACCCTAAACTTCTATTTTTTTCCTTTACTTCCCTATAGGAGGGTGGATTATAGACATGTGATGCCTTGTCCACTTTGAGGTTCTAGAGATAAAATGCATAATACTATGCATGCTAGGCAAGTGCTGTTCTGTGCTACATTCCTAAAGCAGGCAAACACAGTAATTAATTTAGTAGTGTTGGACTTTAATTGGTTTGGGTTTTACACACAGTACTGTTCTAATAACAATGCATTTGGCAGTCTGAGACTGTTACCTCCATGTACAGTACACACACACTTCACTTCTAACAATGCACCTAGCAACCTGCTAGTAACTGAGGATCCTCCCACCTGCATTTAGCTGCATGCACACCCCTCTCTGAACAATGCAATACATTTCTCCTCTCTCTAATGACCATTAAACTTAGACTGAGGTTCAATTCAACCAGAATGGAAAGACTGATCCAGCACACACAAGTTTGGGATACATGCTCAATATGACAAAACTGAATGTCCAAATGGCTTTTCTATTTACCATCTTATGCCTATGCATAACTGGGCATGCATATGACTAAAATAAGATGTATTATAAAGCAAAACTTACACAATTCAAATCTATTACCCAAGAAAGAAACCTGTAGCCGGAAGTTTTCCTGTGTCCCACAGCTGCTTGGTCCCAAATAAACACACAGAGGCTTATATCAATTACAAACTATTTGGTCTATGGCTCAGGCTTCTTGCTAGCTAGCTCTTTCATCTTAAATTAACCCATTTCTGTAGATGTAACCGTCTATTAAATAAGAAACACAGAGCCAATGCAAAGATGAAAGCCCAAGAGGTCAGAGCGATAGCTAAGAGCTAAAATCCTTACCCTTCACTGCCGCTGCTATCTTCCTCAGCAAGAGACCTACTTCCTGTCTGTTTGTCTTTTTTATAGACTTTCTATTCTGCCTTCTCATTGGTTGTAAACCCAACCACATGACCTCCTTGTCACTGCCTGTCTGTACAGACCTCCAGGTCTTCTATGGTTGGTATTGAGATTAAAGGTGTGTGTCTTAATGCTGGCTGTGTCCTTGAACACACAGAGAGCTGCCTAGCTCTGCCTCCCAAGTGCTGGGATTAAAGGCGTGCACCACCACCGCCCAGCTTCTGCTATGGCTTGCTATTAGCTCTGACCCCCAGGCAACTTTATTTATTAACATACAAATAAAATCACATTTCAGTACAAATAAAATATCACCATACATTTCTATTAATCTATGTATTGCACATGACTGTGGCATTACCAGTCTGCTCGCATGTTGTTCCTTGGGCAGCTGGATGGCGTCTGCCCTGACTCTGCCCTCTTCTCCCTGTATCTCCCTTAATTTCCCACCTGGCTCTTATCCTGCTTTACCATAGGCCAGAACAGCTTCTTTATTAACCAACAGTAGCAACACATATTCACAGCATTCAGAAAGATCATCCTACAGCAAGTACCCTTTAGTAACTAAATTACTCCTTCTCTTGAACCCCATAAAAGGATGCAGTAACTGGGACCCAAGAGTATTTCACCCATGCTGCCTGCTCCTCTACCATACATTCTTATCTTTTTCTATTTCTTTACTTTCAATAAAGTTCCCTTGCTATGCTGGAATTTGTGTGGACTTTTATTTCATTTTTGAGTAAGAGAAACTTACTAACACCTAGAAACACCCAATGCAGACAGCACCTCTGACTATTGGTAACATCCACAGTCTTTTTTTTTTTTTTTAAATGTTATTTCAGAGTAGCTTTACTTTGTATTTCAAGTTACAAGCTTAGTTTTCTTTCTTTCTTTCTTTTTTTTTTCTTTTTTAGTTTTTTGAGACAGGGTTTCTCTGCGTAGCTTTGCGCCTTTCCTGGAGCTCACTTGGTAGCCCAGGCTGGCCTCGAACTCACAGAGATCCACCTGGCTCTGCCTCCCGGGTGCTGGGATTAAAGGCGTGCACCACCACCGCCCGGCACAAGCTTAGTTTTCTTTAGATTTAATTTTTTAAACTTATATTTTGTGTCTGTGTGAGTCTTTGCTATGTAAGTGCTAGTGTCTGCAGAGGTCAGAAGAGAACATCAGACGCTCTGGAACTGTAGTTTCAGGTGATTTTGAACCACTCACATGGGTGCTGAGAACAGAACTTGGGTCCTCTGGAAGAATAGCAAGTGCTCTTTACTACTGAGCCAACTCTCTGGCCCCGAGTTATTTATTTACTTATTATTTTTATTTTATGTGTACGGGTGTTTTGCCTGCATGTATATCTGTGCACTATGTGCATGCAATGTCCTCAGAAGCCAGAAGAGGACATCAAATCCCTGGGACTAGAAGTACAGATGGTTGTGAGCCACCATGTGGGTGCTGGGAACTGAACCTGGGTTCTCTGGTAGAACAGCCAGTACTCCTAACCACTGAGGCATTTCTCCAGCCCCAAGTTTTAAACTTTGAATTTCATTTTTCTGATTTATTGATTAAGGTGGCAATATAGTGTCTGCAAAGTACTTGACACTCTAAAGTCCAAGGAAGAAATAAGTAACTACAGAGTGAATGATTTCTTCAAAGGGTTCACAGTCCAACAAGAGGATTTTTTTCGAGAGACCAACAACAAACTGGGAATTGTCATGAGCAACACACTTGTAGGTAGACAAGCATCAAAACGCCAATATGTTGGGAGGAGGGGACTGGACCTGCCTGGACTGAGTCTATCAGGTCGATCTCAGTCTTCGGGGGAGGCCTTGATCTGGAGGAGGTGGGAATGGGGGGTGGGCTGGGGGGAAGAGGAGAGGGCAGGAGGGGGGAGAACAAGGGAATCTGTGGCTGTTATGTAGAACTGAATAGTATTGTAAAATAAAAGAAAAAAAAGAAAAAAAAAGAAAAAAAGAAAAACGCCAATATGTGATTCATAAAAAAAAAAGAGGGGAGTTCATCTGCCATATGGTGGCATGGACTGGAGAGAAATGCCCTCCCCTGCCCATCAACACCTGAGGCAGAAGGAAGAGCTGGCCCTGTGGTCATAAGAATGGGAGAAGCTTTCCCTGTCCCCACCAGCTGCAACACTTGGGAGGGCAGGTCCTGCACCTCATCAGGGCTGCACAAAAGAGCCAACCCTGTTGGCGGAGTTGTGGGTAAGGCAGCCAGTTGTCAGCCAGGGAAACCTGTCCCCACTACTCATCTGTTATGCAGCAGTGTGTGTGTGTGTGGGTGTGGGAGATGCCCCCCACTTACCTCTCACCCCTTACTGCCTGCAATAGATGAGAGAGCTGCCCCCCCCCACCTTGTGAAAGCAGGAAAGCAGGCCCTGCCCCTGGCCTAGGCAGCACAGCAGAGCTGCCTGGTGGTGAGGTGAGGGTGACCCAGCCCTGATGTGAGCAAGGGAGAGATGTCCCCAGTACTCATCTGATATGTGGCACCACCCACCCTGCCACCCTCATCAATGCCTGCCTGAGACAGGTGGAGGAACTGGCCCTGGGGTCCTAAGAGCAGGAGGACTATCCCTACACCTCACTAGCTGCAGCACTCAAGAGAGTGGCCCCAGTGCCTTGCCAGGGCAGCACAATAGAGGTGGCCCTGTTGTAGGTATGGGAGAGCCAACCCCAAGGGCATGGAAGCAGAACTTTCCCCAGCCCTAACTCATTGCTGCAAGAGATGAATTCGTAGGGGCAATGAGGGAGAGCTCACCCTGGTGGTGAGGACAGGGGACAACTGTCAGGCTGCCCAGGCCCACAACCAGGGTTATGACTTGGCTTGCTCCAATATCCATCCCATCTATGATCTGCTGGAGCACGTGAAGGGACCTGACCCAAAGACCCAAACCTGCAGGATCTCCACAACACAGGGCAACAACAGGATAACCAAGGAGAGTCCTAGTGAGGGCCCAGCATTGATAGTGTAGCAGAAACCAGAGGCCTCAAACCAGACCAATGACTCTTTGCAATGAACACTTGCAAGTAAAGATACATGGACAAAGGTGTTTACTGCGTGATTCACTGTGTCACATTACAGTTTCCATGATGAGATTTTTAAATTTTTCCCTTTTTCTCTTAAATTTTGTTTCATTTGGGGGGAGTGCTGTAGGAGTGGAGGGCAGATGGGAAGGGATGAGGAAATGAAAGGGATCAAGATATGTGATATAAAAGACACATAGAATAAATAAAAAGAAAGAAAAAAAGAATATGGAATCCTTGACATAAAACCAAACAATTTGTTGGTGCTGCTGAGAAGACCATAGAGTCCTATGTCATTTCAGGGTTAAAGGGAAAAATGGGAAATTCATTGAGAATTCTAAGCATAATTTAAGGCATATCTCCAACAGAGAGAATGGGAGAGCTTGAATAGGAAGAATTGTAAGAATCACGACGTAACGGTTAAGAGGGAAGACCAGCAAAGCAATGATTTTTCAATGAAAATTCCAAAGGAAAAAAAGGGGTTGCAGATCTTACTCAGTAAGTAAGATAGATGACATGAACTCATATGCATAGATGCCTGACTATTATCTACCAAGTTTGTAACAGAGCCGTATATTTAGCGTACAGAAATACATAAGTTTCTCCTTCTCAGTTGGACTGGAAGTTCTGGCAGTCAGGGAGCTGCTTCTTATATATCTTACATTCCCTGGGTTTAGGATTATGCTTTTACATCGCAGATTCTCAGTAGATGTTTGATGATAACGAGAGCTCACATTGCAAGAGAAAGATTGAATTCTGTGAGGTAAATGCATTTTATTTTTTAGTCAGTATAAGAAAAGGTGTCCTTGCTCAAAAGAATGGAGCAGTGAACACCATGTTTTATTATCTGCAATTGAGCACAGGATAGACGGATTGTAACACTCTTGCCTTGACTTAATAGATAACATCACCCCTCTCCTTTATAACAGTTTTGGGAAGGCTGTGACCTTGATTTATGATGTCATCTGGGGATGCAGGAGGTGCCACAGCTCTGCCATCATCCTTAGCATGGAGATTCAATCTCTGAGTCTGTGAGGTTTATGCTGTTGGCTTTGTCAGTAGGCTTTTTTTTTTTTTTTTTTGTCTGAATAATATTTCTTTGGGTATGTCTTAGTTGTAGTCATGCTATTTTGATAACTTTAAAAATAGAACTTACAAGAACTCAGATGTTTTTGCATGCTGAGTTGAAATGTGTAGGACTGCTTTATCATTTTATTTTATTTTATGTGTTTACTGAGTGCCTGTAGAGATCAAATACAGAGCTAAATAAAAGAATGTGTAAATTCCTGGCCCTTCACTCAACTCAACTTGAGTTGTCCCTATTTGGATGGAAAGCATGTGACTAAGCTGCCACCTTAAGTACTTGCTAATAAAACTGAAATGTCAAACCTTGGGGGATTCAGGTGCTAATAATTCTAAAGTCAGTTCTCATGTAAGAAACCTTTGGAGCATCTTCTGCCTTGAAGTCTCACTTCAGGGTACAGGCGTCTGACATTAAAAAGCATCTTGGTTCCAGAGTCAGGTCCCTCAGGTTCTATTTCTGGCTGTCAGTGGATTGCTATGTGACCTTGCACAACACAGGAGCACGCACTTTCCACAAAGCAAGAGGCAAGACTGACCTCCAGACCTCGCGCTTGAGGTTAGGTTCCAGGTGCCTTGGGGACTGGCTGCACTCTTCACCGGGCTCCAGCGCACCCTTTTCTGCTGCCAAAGCCATTTACTTTAGTGTGAAATGAGAGATCCAATTTTGGTATGGCCACAAGGACTTGGTGTTCCTCCTTACTGTGAATCCAGGAACCTAGAAATAGTTCAAATTTGTAAGTCCTACAACTTTTCTTACTGTTTTTGTCTTGTTTTAAGAGAGAGGAGAGAGAGAAGGATAGAAGAAATGAGGTGGGTGCTCAGGCGATACTGTAGAGAGAAGGGAGCCGGAGGCTTTCAAGGGCAGGGTCTAGCACCTCCAGGACTCTGGAAAAGAGGTCGCGCTGCCTGGTCTTCTGGGGACTACATTTCCCGGGAGCACTTGCGGCCCACAGAAGGGCGGGACCTCGCGCTCACAGCCGTGTGAAAAAGACACCGCAATCTGATTGGAAGTCACAGCGCAAACTCGGAACTGGGCGCGCGTCCCCGCGCCGTCTCAGCGCCGGGCGCGTGTGTGGAGAGACTGGGATGCGAGCGTGCGTCGTGCCGGAGGGGCGGACCGGAGGCTCCCGTGGGGGCGGGGCCGAGGCTCTCGCGTCGACGCCGCCTTCCTGCCCCGCCCCTGGTCGTTCGGCCCGCCCCTCCTTCCTGGAGCCTCCGCTGAAGCCGAGCCGGCGCGGTGGCCGGGAGGGGGGCGGCTAGTGGCCGGAGCGACACGCGCCCGCCGCGACCCTATGCAGTGACTCGTGCGGCGCAGGCGCCTCCTGCCCCGCCGGCGGGGCCCGGGATCCCCGCGGCGGGATGTTCTCCCGAAGGAGCCACGGGGATGTGAAGAAGTCCACGCAGAAGGTGCTGGACCCCAAGAAGGACGTGCTGACCCGCCTGAAGCACCTGCGGGCGCTGCTGGGTGAGGCGCGGGGCGTGGGCTGTGTGGTCAGGGCCACCTGCCGGAGGGTCGGGTCCCACCCGTGGCGTGGGCCTGGCGGGCTCTCAGGTCCGAGTGATGCAGGGGGCTGGCGATGGTGCGCACAGGACCCCTGCTCGCCCAGATTGGGACACTTGAGGCATTGTTCCCGAAGGCGGTAGGCTAGCCCTGGGCGCTGCCCTGTCGCCCCGAGTGTAAACTTAGCCAAGATTCTCATTTGGGCGCCTAGCCTCGGGTAACTTCGAGGCCAGGCACAGAGGTAACTATACCCTGTCCTCTCCAGGAAATAAACCAGCACAAATGGAGCGGGCGAGAACACACACACTTCTGCCATCTCCCTCTCTTTTTTAAAATTTAAATTTTTGACAACTTGGGCTAGACCAAGACTTCAAGTGGTCCCATCACAGACTTAGCTGAACTGCCGTCTCTCTCACCCAGTCTCCTTTTAAAATGTTATTATTATATTTGAGTGTGAGACTTCAGATAGACTGATTCCAAGTGATCTCAGGACAGTTTCAGATGTCAATTCTTCTCTCCTGTCCTCCCTTTTAAATTTAATTCTTTTGGGGCTGGGGAGAGTCGGGCTGATAGAGTTTTTGGTGTGAAGGGGCCTTTGCTCAGAGGAACCCAGGCTTTCTTGGGCTTAGGGAGGCTGCTTCTCCTTTATAACCAGAATGACAACCATTACTCCCTGCCGCCTTCCCTTTTTATGGCCTGCAGGGTTAGTGGACCTGGAATTGACCTGTAAAGACTTGAAAGCTCACCCCTGTGGGTGTGAAATGTCCACAAGGTTTCCTGCTGCCGGTGATGTGTAGTTTGGCTAGACTATGCATTACATGGTTCTAGTTCTGTCTGTCTTAACTTTTGTTCAAGCTAGAAACATCTTTGCCAGTCTGTGGACAGACTTGTCTGTATTTTGGGGCCAAGGAAAAGACATGTTCTTCCACATGTATTTGACGTGTATTTACACAACAGCAACAACAACAACAATAATAAAATTAAAAACCCAGTTTTAGAGCATCTGTCACTTGAGAAAATAGAGCTTAAAGAATTCACTTTGTAGGTGAGAATTTTAAGCATCTTGTTAATGAGATTAAGATTTGCTAATTATTTCTATTTATATTATGTAAACTATCTTTGGGTGGGAGACAGGCCAGTCAACCAGCCAACCAATGAACCAACAGAAATCTAAAACTTAAAACTATGACTACCACCACCACAAAAACTACCCCCCCCCAAAAAAAAAATCCACCAGATTTTGCCAAATGAAGTTGCTTACTATCTCAGATTCCTGGAGATTCCACTTCATGTGTTGGGTTTATGGTGAATGTAAATCAGCTATTGTTGGAAGGATTAGTTTCTGAACTCTGGAAAGCAAAATGTGGTGTTCTTGGTAAGTTGAACTTTCTCCTTGTAGTGAAATCCCAGGCACACAAGTGCTTTGTGTTGGCTCCTTAGCATCTGATTAACTCATGCTGCAGGGGCATTTTTGATAAAGGTGGATTGAACAGTATTTTAAAGCATTTGATACTTTGGAACCTTTTCTGTGCTAAAGAATTTAAGCCTTTGTTCTGACTTAGAAGCCCAAGATTAAGTTGGCTACACTTTATAAAGTCAGGAAACCTAGATCAGACTAGTTTCTTAGAGATATGCTGTCCTTGTTACAATTCGGAGAAAGTGGATACTTTTCGAGTCTGAGTGTCCCTAATTTCTCCTCTAAGGTGTGTGTTTCATTTCAGCTGCAAGTGGCAGGGATAGGCAGTGAACCTGGTCAATGGCGACTCTTTATGATTTTTAAAAAAGTGTGTGTGTGTGTGTGTGTGTGTGTGTGTGTGTGTGTGTGTGTGTGTGTGGTGGGTTTGTTTGAATGAGTACAGTAACCACGGAGGCCAGTAGATAGTTCCCCTGGGGCTGGAGTCACACATGATTGTGAATTGCCCCTGAGGTGAGTACTGGGAACTAAACTCAGTACAAAAGCAGCAGGTGCTCTTAACCTCTGAGCCATGTCTGCAGCCTGAATCATGTGCAT
This sequence comes from Peromyscus leucopus, assembly GCF_004664715.2. Taxonomy (NCBI): domain Eukaryota; kingdom Metazoa; phylum Chordata; class Mammalia; order Rodentia; family Cricetidae; genus Peromyscus; species Peromyscus leucopus. The sequence goes on along the minus strand of NC_051066.1, from coordinate 122,775,496 downwards.
GTGGAAAAAAAAAAATAACAGCTTTATTATCACTCAAAGATAAAATCTGTGTTTAAAATACTGCTTGTAACAGAGTTCTTTGATATTTCATTAGGAATACTTTTGTTGTTGATGATGGCCAAGTTTCCTTCATGTATTACTGTGATCATTAACTATAGGGGCTCTATTTTTAAAAAAAATAAAATTTGAGGAGTTCTAGCCATAATATTTACTGTAAACTTTTGCTTTACAACTGTAATTAGAAGACTTTAAAGAAAACTAGTGCATTAAAGTATTAATTCCCACAGCATCAAATATCTTATCTAGTTACTACCTTTAAGAAAGACAGTGTTTGAGCCGGGCGGTGGTGGCGCACGCCTCACGCCTTTAATCCCAGTACTTGGGAGGCAGAGCCAGGCGGATCTCTGTGAGTTCGAGGCCAGCCTGGGCTACCAAGTGAATTCCAGGAAAGGCGCAAAGCTACACAGAGAAACCCTGTCTCGAAAAAACCAAAAAAAAAAAAAAAAAAAAAAAAAAAAAAAAAAGAAAGACAGTGTTTTTGAACTGGAAGATAGGAATGAAGTTAATGTGAAGGTTGCTAAAGGGAATTAATTTAATTAGTAGTGCATATTATGTATGCACTTAAACGCCCGCTTTTTGTGTATGTATCTTCAAGTGTAACAGAACTGCTATTTTTTCACATATAAGGACCTGGGTTTGCTGCCTGTCACTGTCACTTTTTGCTGCACAACTTGGGCTGTTACTTAGCCTACCCTTGAACCTCAGCGTTGTTACTCTGTTAAATGGGTATGGTAAGGGCGTGAGTACAATATGTAATGATTTGGGCTTGGAGCAGGCGTTTACCAGATTCCTCTTTACTACTTTCCTTCCACCATTAATAGGACACATATTTTAAGAGCTGTTTTCTCCACCCTTCTTCCTTCTTTTTTATTAGATAATGATAATGGCCTTACTCTTCTGTCATAAAAAGTAGCCTGTACTTCAGACGACTTGCTGAGTCCCGACTGTATGTTTTAAATCAGCCCTTGTAGGGCTGTGTTTTAGATGGTTTGCATGTATCAGTGGGATGAACAAGGAGTTGACTTCAGTTCTTCTTATGCTGTTTAAATCATTGTTGGGAAAGTAACTGAATAAGCCAAACAAATCAACACTCTCCCCACCCCCCACAAGTCTTGTGTATTACTGTATTGCTCCAGCTAACAAGTAATCCCAGTCTTTGGGAGGTTAAGGCAGGAGGATTATTGTTAATTTGAGATCAGTCTGGGTTGCATACAAAGTTCTCTGTCAGTCAGTTCTACATGGCAAGATCCTATCTCAAAAAACAAAAAAAATGTAAGGCATATATGTAATTTAAAATTTTCTTGTTACCACATTTATGACACAAAGAAGCACGTGAAATTAATTTTAGTGTATTTTATTTAACCTAATGTATTATATCATCAGGTAATAGTAAAGATTAATGAATAGTTTTACAGCACTTTTTCCATGTGAATTACTTGAAATTCAGTATATATCATACAGTCAGAGCACATATTTGTCCTTACTAGCCACATTTCACATGCACAGTAGCAAGATATGGCTAGTGGCTACAGGTTGGACAGAATAGGACTTGAATTTGGGAAAGCAGAGGGGTAGGATAGGACAGTTTTCCAGCCAGGAGAAGATGGAAGACTTGGTAGTAGAAGTCCATGTGGCAATGGTGCAGGGGGTGACTCTTGCCTGCATCCACTGAGAGTAGGGATTTGGAACACTGGGCACAGAGAAGAACCCTTGTGTAGAGCCCTTTGTAGATCAGGGTTAGAGCCGAGGACCCTGACAAGCAGAGGCAGATGCAGACTTGGTGGCCCAGATCAGAGAGGGTTTAGCTTGCTTGAGTTGGAAGCTCACACCTCTCCTTAAGGTAGGAGTTTGTGTGGAGACTTCCCACCAGGCGAATAGATAAGACTTGAGAACTGCCCACCTGCCTGGGACACCAGAAGAATGGATCAGGAGGGGCGAGCCTGGAGGCAGGGGTTTCCTGAAAGGGCTGTGGCTTGGGGAACAGGCAGACACATGGATTATTGGAAGAGGAAGGCCAGGATGACAGGACAGGGCAGCAAGAACTAGTGATATGTCAAGTGCAGTGTGGGCTCCTTAAAAGAGTGATTAATAGGAAGTAATTTGGTATCGGAGGCTGTGACATTCAGGTCAAATTAGAGCTAGCACCTGGACCTCAGATGGGCCCCAGAGAAAACAGGTCCTTACAAATGTTCTGTACATTGACAGAGCAAAGTATAGCATTATATTTTTTCTTGCTTTAAATAGGGGCACATTCACTTACAATTTTAGATGTTGCTGTTTACTCATTTATTGTGTGTGTTTATGTGTTACATGTGTGTAGCATATGCACACTTCTGTGTGTGTGCATGCACACGCAGATCAGAGGAGGGCACCAGGTGTCCTGCTCTGTCCCACTCACTTCTCCACTGAGCTTAAAACGGGGTCTCTCAGTGAACCTGGAGCTAGTCTGGTGGCCAGAAAGCCCCACAGGTCCTCTGTCTCTGCACTCTCCACAATCACCAGCATGAGCTGCAGGTGTGTGTGCAACCATGGGTGCTGGGGATTTGAACTGGAGTCCTGCATACTCTTGTAGCAAGTGCTCTTACCCTCTGAGCCACCTCCCCAACTCCTTATCTGTATTTAGTTACTAGTATCCTTCATGTTCTGTCCATCTCCTTTTCAGTTCCAAACATTTGTGAGCACTATGTACCATAATCCAGTAGCCTTGGCTGGCCTCAAACTCTCCATCTTCCTTTCTTTCCCTGGTGAGTTCTGGGATTACAGGTGTGTGTGCCACCATGCTCAGCTTTTCCTTTTCTCCCCTCCTCCCTCCCTCCCCTCCTTCTTCCCTCTTCTGATAGCAGTATTACCTCTCGAACCATCTGGTGTTTTTTCCTTAGAATAGATTTCCCCCTTTCACTTTAGTCTGACTAGCAGCACACCCCTTTTTATAGTTTGATAATTGGTGATGGGCGTTTGGGATCTTGGGAGTATCCTGGATAGAGCTAGTGACGTGGAAGTGGTCCTAGCTAATGATGGGGTGTGGCAAGTTTGGTGTACTACAAGTTGAGTGTGAGAAAAGGAAGGTCCAAGTGGAATGTCTGGGTCGAGGTTGTGGTATGTGGGGTCAGGAACTCCATGAGAGGATAGCAGGCAGCGGTAGGATCCTTTATTATGATGAACTCATCCACTTTTCCCACAGCTATGATGAAGGTCGTGCTCCCACCTCAACCTAATCAGGGAAACCGAGGCTCAGGAAAGTTAACTCTTTGTCTACCAGCTCCCAGCTGACGAGCTCATATTCATATTCACAAAGCTGGCCAGCCCGGTGATGGAAGCCTTTAATTCAAGTTATTCTGGAGACTGAGACAGGAAGACTGAAATTTGAAGGGCTGTTTGGGCCACAAGGTGAGTTCAAGGCCAGCCTGAGCAATTGAGTGAGATGTACTCAAAATAAAAAGTAGAAAGAAAAAAAAAAAAGCTAATGTTGTGCTTCTGCTCATTATCTGATTCAAAAGGATATTTATGCATCACAAAAAGTATTTACCCACCAGAGTGAATGTTAATACATAAACAAAACCCAGCAGTTTTGCCTGTCTTGCAAAAACTGTGTGACGTTTGTGACTCTCCTTCTGGTCTGTTCCAGAGAGATCTGGAAGATCGTATTTGACTTGAGCATAGCAGAAGATAAAAACAGGCTCCTTCTGTGCTTTATCATTCAGTTCATTGGGTTCTGTGTCCAGGCTTGGCAGGTGGAGAGAGATGTGCTCAGACAGCGATTCTATAACTAGAAAAGCTGGTATTGATGTAACCAACCGTCTTATTAAATAAGAAACACAGAAACAATGTAAAAGAGAAAGCCGAGAGGTCAGAGCTCAGAGCTAAAATCTCACCCTTCCTTCTGCGGTGTCCCAGCTTCGCGAAAGAGAGCTACTTCCTGTCGGTTCGTTTTTTTATAGTATGTTTTTGCTTCTATTGGTTGTAAACCCAATGACTGCTGGTCACTGTCTGAATGTACAGCCCCTAGTCTTAAAGCATATGTCTCCAATGCTGGCTATATCCTGAAACATAGAGATCTATGGATTAAAGGCGTGTGCACACCGCACATCTTGCTATGGCTCTAATAGCTCTGACCCCCGGACAACTTTATTTATTAACATACAATCAAAATAATATTTCAGTACAATTAGATTACCACCACAGGCTGGGGACTGTAACTTCAGGTCATAGCAGGCCTATTTGGACTTCTTTTAGTTGGCCAAGTTAGTGCAAAATGACTTTGCCATCATGTTCCCATTGCTTGTTTTTTTTTTGTCCATCACTGTTCCGTTGTATCTGCAACCTCTGGAATGTAAAATGAACTTTGTACACTTGTATGTTTCCTGCCTCTAGGATTGAGGTTGTCTAGACTTGAGAAAGATGAGCCCAAGGCCACTGTCTGAACTGAGATGCTCTCTCGTGTGTGATAACTGAGAAGGCTTGCTTTCCAATACCTGTTCTGAGAAAGGCCCAGAATACTTTCCTATAAATATTTATAATTTGGATTTTTATTTTGTTGATAAGCTCTTTACTCCTGGGCAAGTATAAGTACTTCTTGAAGTTGTTTACAATATTGATCTTTGGTCTCCAAGCTGAGTACAATAGTTACAACTGTAGCAAACTGTGTAGTCCCCCCCCCCCCACCAGACAGGGTCTCTCTGTGTAGTTTTGGTGCCTGTCCTAGCTCTCGCTCCATAGACCAGGCTGGCCTTGAACTCACAGAGATTTGCCTGGCTCTGCCTCCAGAGTGCTGGGATTAAAGTCCTTTGCTACCACTCCTGGCCTTAAATTTTTCCTAAAAGAACAAAATCACTAGACTACTAAATTAAGAACAATTAATATTTAAGTGCAGCAAACAGTTACTTATCAAATTGACTTATCCTTGAGATTTTAAAACTTCAGTTTGGGGCTGGGAAGTGGTGGTGCACACCTTTAATCCCATCACTCCAAAGGCAGAGTCAGGTGATCTTTATGAGTTTGAGGCTAGCCTAGTCTACAGAGAGCTCGTTCCAGGAAAGATAGAGCTACACAAAGAAACCTTGTCTGGAAAAAGAAAAAAAAATTCAACTGGGAACTTCATTTTGTATATTTGGGTATACGTGTGCTGTATTCAGATAATACGATGTAAGGTCAAGGCTTAGGGTTCAGTTGGAGAAGCAGATGTTAAATGATTTCTACACAGAGCTTTGAGCCATAGAGTACAGTGGGAAGGAGCTATGAAGGTGGTCTCAGTTCAGCGCAGAATTATAGCAAGCCTTCTGGAGGTGTCTGGAGTGCTTACCGAGGAAGGTCAGGACTGAGTAGGGGGATGAATAATAGATAAAGGACTTTGCTTGGTTGATAAGGAGTAGATAAGGACATTGGCAGAGAACAGAACTTTACAGAGACAATTCTGCAAAGCACCAAGGGATTAAGCATACAGTGGCTTTTGACTGGGTATATGTAGATGTGTTTGAAGCAGAAAAGGAGGATGTTTTTTCTTAAGGAAGGGTCTGGAAGTCCCAGCTTCTTCTGAGATTGGAAGCATAGGGGAAAAGCAGTCCCTGTATGTTTGCAGTGTAAGCTCTGGGAGGCACCTGGTCATCATCTTTCCACTGTATGGAAAGCACAGGCCTCAAATTGAACCCGGTACTCAGAGGGGAAGCCTGCAGAGATGGGTACCAAGGGAGTGCTGTAGATCCTATGTGAGCTCTAGGGTCCCGCTTGTCTGTGCCAGCTCCACCCTTGAGCTGCCCAGAATTGGTCTCATCCTGCTTCTGCTTTAGTTAGCTAAAGGCATGTCTGGACCTTAGACCTAAACAAGTGCCAGGTAATGTGCTAGTAAGAGGTATCCAGACTGAGAGTGGGTATGTGTGTGTGTGTGTGTGGGGGGGCATACAAATTTTTAGTATTTTTAAGAACCAGGGAAATTTGAGTTGATAATAAGAGGATTTAATAAGAAGGATGTGATCTGCAGTGGGATGGGGGAGGGGAGGGCTGGAGAGATGGCTCAGCCTCTAAGAACACTGGCTGACCAAGCATAAGGACCTGACTTTAAATTCCTAGCATCTGTGGAAGAGGCCCCTAGCTCTGGGTGGAGCAGAAACGGGAATCCCTGGGGTTGCAGGCTACCAGCCTAGCTCCATGTTCAGTGAAAGACCCTCTCTCAAGGGAATAAGGAAAGTGTTAGGGTGGCAGGACACCCAGCACTCTCCTCTGGCTGCCTAGCAAGTGCACAGGCATACCTGCGCACACATGTGTACATATACATACATGCAACACGGATATACACTCACACACCCCAGAGTGGGGGTGGGTAGGAAAAGGGGCTTGTTAGGAGGATGCCTCTTCACTGGAAGACTAGTAAGGGAGCAGAAATGGAGTGCTGGGTGGCAGATGCGGAGGGAGCTCTCCTGCCATCCTCTCTTCTCTGGAGGTCACTGGTGACATCTGCTTGAGCCAGCTTTCTTGCTGGTGTGGTGATAGGAACTTGGAATGTCACACTCCCTCTTGGGGGCCACGTATCCTTTTAAAATAAGGAAATTCGGCAACATGTAAGGCTTGCTTCTGTTCTTTTTCCGGAGTGAAAAGGCATTTAGCCAGAAGGGGGAAGAGCTGTGTAACGTGAGCCTGGTTTAGCAGCGCAGATGACACATTGCCAGCTCTGCCACTCTGTGCCCACGTGCTCTGGGGTGGGGATGAGGTGGGACTGCTTTGTGGGAGGTGAGCTCTGCAGCTGTGACTGTGGTACTCAAGGGTCACTGTGCTTCTCTCCACTGTGCCTTCTGTGTGACTTAACCTCATGGCAGCTGTAACCCCACAGCATTGACAGGTCTGTTCAGGTAGCATTTATCCTCGTTCAAAGCTTTCCCTCATGCTCTCCAGCCAATCAGAGTGCCACTTCAAGTCAGCGGCTCTTAGTAATCATGAGCAAAGCCTAGTGAGTGTCAGATAGTGACTGTATTTTAGGTGCTCTGCAGGGCAAGCTATCTTTACCTCATGTCAGCCTCCCAGATCTATCAGTTCGAACAGCTTTTCAGGTGAGGGATCTGTTATCAGAGCCTGGTGATTGAGAATTAAATGAAATTCAGAAATTGTATCTTAAAATATTTGCCTTCCAGAGGTGCTGTGACCCTTTGTGTCTTTGCTACTGCTTCCGTTTGGAAGACATTGAACATCACTTAAAGTCCTTGGAGTCTCCAACAGTAAACATATACTTTGATTTTGCTATTAGAGTTGTGGTTTAGTTAAAAGAAAAGCTATTTTGATAAAATCAAGGAGCTCATGAATTGTGTCTTCTGTTTGATTTTAAGATTTCTGTTCTACGTATTCGTTGAACAGAGACTGTTCTGCCAAGGACACACAGAGTAACATTACTTGTGGCCTACTGTAGGAGTCCTGAGAATGTAGGGGTCTTGCTCCTGCTGCATACAGTGTGACTTATTGGCAACTCCCTGGATCCACCATTTTCTTCCAGAATGAGACTTCCCTCAGCTGAGTAACAAAGCCAGCTCCTTCTTTATAGAGACCCAGATACAGTTAGAAGACAGCCTTGTCTTGAGGTCCTCTTACTCTGGCCAAGACCTTTTGGAACTTTGTTGCAGGCTACCATGCTCAGTCTTGTCCTTTACTCTCTCCCAGGGCTCAGACCTGCTGTAGTCTGAAGCCTCTGTATGCCTTCCCTAGGTTTCCCTTGTCTCCCAGGGATTCCCCCAGTCAGTCATACACGTGTTTAACTCTGTCCGCTTTCCAGAGAACTCAAACCAAGCACCTTCTCTTACCCTGTCAAGAGTTTTCCATCCTGATGTCTAAAATGCTTCTGGTACAGGATGCATGCACGTGTGTACACACACACACACACACACACACACACACACACACACACACACGCACACGCACATGCACACGCACACGTACACACTCACATTATAGTTCCATATAAACTGTCTTGTCCTCTTGTCCTGAAATTATCTTTCTGCAGAATTCCTACAGCATGTTTTACCTCTCATTGGACATTTATGCATTTTCTTTTGTATCATGCGTACTTCTTATGTTCTACCTCATCTTCCCACTAAATGATAGCTTATGGCAAACAAGGCAGCGTCTTGCTCATCTTGGTGCCTCTTGGTAACATACTTTTTTATTTAGGATAATACTACTTAGGTGGAGGAGATGGTTCATCAGTTACAAACGTGTACTGCTTTTGTAGAGGACCAGAGTTCAGTTCCCAGAACATATGTTACTTAGCTCCCAACCTCCTATAACTCTAGATCAGGCAGATCTCATACCTCTGGCCTCCGTGGGTACCCGCAGTCTTGTGTACACCCTTCAATAATTAAATGGAACAAAAATAAGCTTAAAACATTAAACATCAAAAAGAATAATATTAATTTGGTACTCTATGTTCTCCAGTATTGCCATGCTTTCATCCATATTAGCTCATTTAATGCTTTCAAATGAAATTGAGACATGTTGTAGATAAAATATAGATAGGATAAGAACCCTCTCTAAAGCTATGTAACCAGAGGTGTCTGAACCTAAGGCAGATGGCTCTAGAGTCCCCTGTTCATTTAGTAGCTGTGTGTCCATCATAGCTCTGTGGCAGGCAATGTGTGCAGCATTAGGAGGCCAGGGTTTGCTCTGTAAGTCTGGATAAGTGAGTTTAAACAGGAATAGATAATAATTTCAGAATGTATAGATTTGAGTTGGGAGGTATCTAGCTGTCTATGTGGATATTTTAAAGACTTTGAGAGCCTTCTTGTCCTAAAGATCATTTTTACTGGTGAGAAGATTCCAGCACATATTATTTAAGGCTGTGAGTTAAGGATGATGGTTCTTTCAGAACAGTGCTTTAACGTCCCCTGGCATTGGTGCATTTATCTTCATACCAGGCCCTGGTGGCCAAGGAGAGTAGACAGAAGAAAGAGGTGTTTCTGTGGACAAAGGGGACAAATAATCCATGTGGGTAAACCAAGATGTGGGCTAGCGAGGAATGCCTTGGATAATGCTCATGGCAGCAAAATTGAAGAAGTATTATTGTCAGATTTTAAATTTGCAAAACTCAAAACTGACTCCCCCCTTGCTACCAAGGAACTTTTCTAACTAGAGAGAAAAAACATTTCTTTACAGTGAAATAATTGAATAATTGATGGCATTTTCAACCGGTACAGGAGAGGGCGGAAGAAAATGCTTTTAGGGAGTAAATTAGTTTATTTCTGTCTGCTTGTATTTGTGACCTAAACCTCTGTCTTCTGTGGACTTTATCTGATAAGAAGAGGGTGTGTTTGGACCAGTTAGGCCTGATGTACTAGAGTTTACACAGAACTCTGAACTCGAAGCAGAGGCAGAATGTCTGCATAGCTTCCTTACTGTGTGTCTTTATGTATCATAATGCAAATATTTATTTTGGAAAGAATATTCCCATCTCTTTCTTGTGCTTTTAAAATGAACACATATACAAATAGATCACCTTCAACTGAAATCAAAAGTAAATAACATAGTGGAAAAATATGTCAAATTTGTAAGAGGGGAATTAGTTATAGCTTCAGTGCATAAAAACTACATATTAATGAGAAAAGTTATATGTCATAACCAGAGAAACGAGCTATAGCCATATTTTAAATGTCATGTTTTACTAATAGTCTAAGATATATAAACTTAAATATATTACCAATTACCTACCAGTTATCAAAATTGTTGTCTCCCACCCCAATAACATACTTGTGAGGTCTTTAATATACATTTGATAAGACTGTAGTTTAGTGTTGTCTTTCTAGAAAATAGTTTAATATGTAGCAGTGATCTTCAAAATGTATAACATCAGTGATGATATACAATCATTTGGCCCAATTTCCTCCTCCAAGAAATAAACTTGCAATATTTAAAGCTTATTCTATTAAGATACCTGTTGCCACATTGTTTGCCTGTTTATTTTGTTATTGAAGTGAAATTCACAGCACATAAAATTGACCATTTTAAAGTGCCCGGCTCGGCGGCATTAAATACTCTTGCAGTGCTGACAACCGCTGCCTCTAGCTTCGAAACTTTTTTTTGAGACAGGGTCTCTCTCTGTAGTCCTGGAACTCACTGTCTATACTGGGCTGGCCCCCATCTCACAGAGATCCTCCTGTCTCTGCCTCTTGAGTGCTGAGAATAAAGGCATGCACCACCATGCCTGGCCTTCCAAAACTTTTACATTGGTGGGCAAAGGAGCCCTGTAGCCATTAAGCAGTCACTTGACTGCTACTTGTGACTGTCTGTTTAGCCTGGCAGGGTGTTTTCATTTTTCTTTATTTTCAACCAAAAGATGTGCTCTGCATCTATACCTTTGTGTTCAAGAAGCCAACACCTTTGTGTTCAAGAAGCACACAGCAGTGCCAGCTGAAGGAAGGGACTGAGGACCCACATGGTGGTGAGACGGTGGAAGGGGACATCTGGCCTTAGAAGAGGCTGTCCACCCGGATGTAAATGGTGTCCAAGGCATTCACTGCTCACACCCGCTCTTTTCTCATCTCTCCTCTGCTGGAATAGTTATCTTCACTCAGTTCTGGGTTTGTTTTTATTTTCTGTGCTTTTGTTTTGTTCTCAGACCAACTCCAGGCACAGGAGGGATGATCTCTGGCTTCGCCAGGCTGACACAGCTCCAGAGCTAGTGAGTCATGAGAAGAGTTCAGCCGCTCCCCAGGGATCTACCCAGTTCCTGATAGCCTCTCTGATTGGCCTTACCTGGGTCTCTTCCCTTTCCTGTGCCAGTCACTGGATGAGGAAACTAGGGTGTTCTGAAGAGTTAGGCTGGTCAATTGTTCTCTTCCTAGAGATGGAACCTCAGGTCTAGCTCCGTTATACACGCATGCTCAAGACAGCACTGGCAGTGCCCCTGTTTCTTGCCTATTTCACCACGGAGTTCACTAACTTTTGTCCCAAATCACTGGTGAGAAATCCTTAGATGATATTCTGTAAATTCGACTCCAGACGTGGAAGTTATATTTAAGGAGTATTTACCTAATTTGAGGGAAGTAAGATACTGTCTTTTGAAGAAATAGATTTGAGCATTCCAAGTCTGTCTAGAGTAGAGGATCTCCATTGGTTTTTAAGTTATTCCATAGAGTGAGTGCCTAGTATTCACAAGCCCTCATAGGATTCCTGTTCTACTGAGACAGACAGTATGTGAATAACAAACAAATTTATAATGTAATTTCAGATATTGCGAATAGAAAAATGGATCTTGGTAAGTGTGTGTGTGTGTGTGTGTGTGTGTGTATACACGCGCGCACATGCCTGTGTAGGTATTGGGGTCAGAAGAGACTTTCTAGAGTGTTTTGACGAAGGCCTGAGTTGAGACTGTCTCAGTTATTATTTTAGGGAACAGTAAATGCAAAGGGTTCAAATCGTAACTGTCTTGAGTTGCATCAGAGTCCCAAGAGTTAGAAGAGAGAAAACAACAATGGAGAAAAGGAGCAGGGGTGAGGCCAGGTGGGGAGAGATAAGATAGGAGCCCCCACCCAGGGGGCAAAGGACAGGGAGCGGAACTTCAGGTCAGGAATTGCTGTGGTTCCTGTTTGGGTAGGAAACCTGCTGGAGTAACCTCCCCGACACCGGCTCTCTGACCACACACTTTCTTTGGCTTATCTGTTAGTTATTTTTCTATTGCTGTGACGAAACCCCATGGCCATGGGAATTTAGAGAAGGAAGGGTTTATTCTGGGATTACAGTTCCAGAGGGATAAGAGTCCGTGACCATCAAGGCCGGGAAGTGCAGCATCAGGCAGGCGTGACCACTGGAGCTGGAAGCTGAGAGCTGAAGCATGGACTAAACTGGGAATGGCACATGGCTTTAGAAACCTGGAAGCCCATCCCCAGTGATGAACTTTTCCCAGCAAGGACAGACTTCCTAAGCTTTTCCAAACAGGGTTAACAACTGGGGACCAAGTATTCAAATGCCTGAGAATATGGGGGGCGGGGAATCTCAGCCAAGCCACCACAGTTTACTTCATGAGGAGTCAAATCCTTTGTCCCGATTGGCAGTGGCTAGAGACAAAAGAGAAGAGAGGAAGAAGTGGTGTTGGACAACTGAGTGCTGTAGAAGCTGTGGTATACATACTTGAGGAGGAAGATGGGGACACACAGTTTGGGTCCTTCCTTACTCTGCAGGACCAGCGATGAGGATACAGGCTAGGAACAGTGCGGCCCGTGGAGCAGGGAAGCCAGAGTACACTGGGCCATGTGCTGCAGCCCACACGGTGGACTGAACCGGTAATCCAGTAATCAGCAAAGGACAGGCACACTAGAAAGCACTGTAGACGGGGTGGAAAGGGGGACAGGCCAGTAGCTGAAAAAGACCGAGCCCAGGAGAACGTTTATGGGTCAGAGTAGTAATGACACTTATCTAAATGTTGACAAAAGGCAGCAGTCACTGCAGGGAGGTCATTGCAGGGGTTCAGCCAAATTTTGAACTCCTATTTTCTGTATTTTGAGTATTTCAATAAAATGACCTGAGAGAACTTTGACCTTTGGTTTAGTATGAATTGTATTAGGACCCAGTGTCGCTGAGCCTTGGGTTTTTCTCAGATGCATGGCTGTGGTTCAGCCAGGGCTTAAATGGAGACAGAAGCACACAGGTTCCTGGGCCCTAAGCTGCCAACCACTGAAAGCGTGGCATGTGCTTTCTTTTGTCCCCTTTGTATGTACTGTAGTTACTGCCCTATTGCTGTGAGGAGATACTATGACTAAAGCAGCTTCTGAAAGCATTTCTTTTTTCTTTTTTTTTTTGGTTTTTCGAGACAGGGTTTCTCTGTGTAGCTTTGCGCCTTTCCTGGAACTCGCTTTGGAGACCAGGCTGGCCTCGAACTCACAGAGATCCGCCTGCCTCTGCCTCCCGAGTGCTGGGATTAAAGGCGTGTGCCACCACCGCCTGGCCTGAAAGCATTTCATTGGAGGTTTTTGAAACTCAAAGCCCACCCCCAGTGACATACCTCCTCCCCAAAACAGTCCCACAAACTAGGAACCAAGCATTCAAATATATGAACCCGTGGTGGCCATTTTCATTAAAACCACAAGTATGCTTTCGGCAGCTGCAGTAGCTTAAGCCCCTGTGATCCTCCAGAGGAAATGTTAGTCCACCCCAGCAAATCCATAAATGCTTGCCTCCTTCTTTGGAGAGCAGCTTAATGGTCAGTGCCTACTCCTCTGCTTGAGGGCTGCAGTCCTGTCTAAAGCCTTGCCTGTATCCCACATGCATGCCTGAGTCTCCTGCTGTTTGTTGTCTCCAGGCCCAAGATCCCATCACCTTCTGTAGCATGGTGATTCAAAAATCAGGTGGCAAGAGGAGGTTAGTTACATGAAGAGGATCTTATGGTAGACTTACAGAGCTGTCATTTCTGAGCCTGGGCCATCTCATTAGCTCTTTATAGTCAGTGTTCTGGCAGAATAAGAAGTTGACTCATATGGTTTAAGGCTACCAGGTCTTGTAAATGAAGCTTGTTGTGATTGGAAATTTCATCACCTTTTTTTTGCATCCTAAGGTGTCCCGTGTTTGCTTATTTCCACTCGGTGCAAACTCTTGAGTATGACTTAAGCAGTCTCTGGCTGCCCAGTTCTGTTTTCTATTCTTTCCACTAAATTACAGACATACAACCTTTACTTAACAATGAATCTCCTTTTAGCAATTAGATCATTGCCAAGCATTCAGTGCAAGGTATGTGCTATTCCAAAAGTGCACTGTGTGCGTCGGACAGGGAATGTATATGGATTTGCTGCTTTTAGAATTGGCAAAGATACTATTTTATGTGTCATTTGTGATAACTTTCCTTTAGAGTTGAGAAGTTGTGTTTTCAAGTTTGAAGAATAATGTGGACAATGTCCTGACTGCATAGTTGCTGATTTCTTTTATAGTAGTCCAGCTTTGAAAAATTTATTTACAAAACATTGGGAAGCACTTTTTCTTTTCTTAGCTTTTTTTAAAGGAGGGGTGCTTACATATTTTATTTGCCTATTATGAAAATTTGAGTAATATGAATGAGCTTGAGTGTAAAAAAATCTTTTAAAATTCTGCAGTCCCTTATCTATTGCTGGTATTTGGGTAAGCTTGCTTTCCTATTTGTGCATGTTCTCCTCTATCTCTTACTCTCAGTTTTGTTCATGAGTACACACACACACACACACACACACACACACACACACACACACACACACACAGAGTTTTACATGCGTTAGCATCGTCCAAAGTCCAATGCTGTGTATTTTATGGAAACACCTTAGACATTGTTCACACCAGGATGGAAAGGCTTGCATTGTCCTATGGCTGTACGGTGTTCTACTGGGCTCCTGTAACAAACTGCTACTACTGTGGTTTGTGAGTTTCAGGCTCTTACACACTGTCAGCAGTTTGTATGCCCAGAAAGGCTTCCAGTGACCAGGATAAGGGTCTTTGTTTGCTTGTGTAAGGGACACCGCAGAGGTCACTGATTTAGGCTGCTGACAGAACAAGAAGATCATTATGATTTTCTAGAGATAAAGACAGTCCTTGGGGAAAGCCACCCTTTTAACTTGTCCAGGAGGGACATTGTGTGCACACTGTCTCTGATATGCCCCTCTAAATATGGGGTCTGGGGAGGTGACTCAGTGGATAAAGCCCTTGCCCTGCAGATCAGGGACTGGAGTGCAAATCCTTAGAATCCATGTCAAAACCTTGTAGTCGTGGGGCCACATATACTCCCAGAACTAGTAGAGACTGGCTCTCCAGAGCAAGCTGCCTTGCTACCCTACCCAGAATTGGGGAATCAGTGATGTCCGGTTCTGTAAGAGGCCTTGCCTTGATAAACAATGTGGAGAATAACTTTAGGTGTCCACAAACATGTGCACCCATGTGCAGCTGCACATGTGGGAACATGTACACACACATCTACACACCACACTCATACATACAAAGATGTAAAGTAAAGTAAGCTACTTTCGAGGCTTTTTTTTCTTCTGGATTTAGAAATGAATCTGGAGCTTATGTCATACATCCCCTGTGGGTTTTGTTGTAGTTTCCAGATCTGCTTCCCTGTGCTCTCCACCACTCTTTGCCAGTGTGGACCCAATCAACTGAGCAGGGAGCCCAGCCATGGGCTCCAAACCAGAGTGAACGCCCTCCCTGACCCTTCTTCCTACAGCAGTAAAGACTCTCCCTGCCTCCTGTTGTTGCTCGAGGTTAATTGAGTCACCCTATGCAGAGCTGTTCTGTAGGCTATTATTATATGATTAATAATAGTTATTTGACACAGACATTATTTGATGTCCTTCCCCTCCTTCTCCACCACTCTTTTGTCTTCTTAGCTGTTGAGAGTGGTAATCATTTAGGTTTTGCTCTACCTGTCCTATTTCTGTCTCTAACATAGCTCCAACACATGTGCTGTCAGCTGGCCCCAGTCCAGAGTAAGACAAGAGGATGCAAGTGTGATTGCTTTAAAATGTCTGATGAGATTTCTGTGAGCTTTTTCCCCTTTCCTTTCTTGCATTTTCTTTTTTCTGTTTTGTTTTTGAGATGGGGTTTCTTTCTGTAACCTTGACTGTCCTGGAACTTGCTCTGCAGACCAGGCTGCCCTTGACTTTAGAGATCCACCTGCCTCTTCCTCCTGAGTGCTGGGATTAAAGGCATGAGCCACCACCGACTGGCTTCTGGGAGCTTTTCAATTTGTACTAGTATTTATTTTATATTTTATTTCAGCTGTCTGTCTACAAGGATATTTTTGGCTGTAACTAAGAGAAAACTCAATATAAATGGATAAAAGGAATTTTCCCTTCTATATAAAGAGGTCTTTAGGCAGGCCAGGCCAGAGTGAGATAATCTAGCTGTTCTGCAGTGTTGACAGCCCAGGCTTCCAGCCTCTCTACTGTGTCATCCTCACTGAGGCAGATTTGTGTGTGTCATCCTCACTGAGGCAGATTCTGAGTATCAGAATATCCAGAGCTATCCAGACTGATAGCCAGAGGCAGAAAAAAGCTGCTTCTTATTATGTCCCTTGAAGAATGATGAGTATTTTCCCAGTACCTCTGTCAGACTTCTTCTGTAAATGGATCGGCACTGTGCCATACACTTTGGTCCATGGCAATCACTGGCAAAGGTTGTGTTGCTATCACAGTTGGCTCAGTCACGTCAGGCCCCCTGCCTGTGGGTGAGGTATAGGCTGGCCTTCCCAGTAGATAGAGCTCTGGGAAGGATAATCCCTGAGTAAACGCTGTTAGGAAGAGTGAGGGGCTGTTTGTGGGGGTGGGTGGGTGAGGTGAGGGAACTGGAGAGAGCCAACAGTGTCTGCTCCAGGCAGCTCTTAACATTTTAGTCTGAAGTGCTATAGAACCTTTATGGAAATGAGTTGCCAATTTTGACAAGTTTTTAAATACACACATACATACATACGGGGGAATTTAAAACACTTAAAAGTATGTAACTAGGGTAACAGTAAAATATGACTATAATGTATGTAAGAAACAGAACTATCAAAGAAGCCAAAAGGTAATTTTTTCCCCTGCAAGTAAGATTATATATTGTATAGTTTAGGTCCCAACACATCTCCATTCCTTCTGATAGCCCAGACTAGTAGAACTCAGGGTACATGTATATTTATCTTGGCCTTGGGAGCACTGAATATTGGCCAATGTATTAACAGTGGTAATCTCCTTAGAGCAGGACAGCAAAGGCCTGGTTAGACTAGGTCCTTCATTCAGTGGGTGGTCTAAAGTGCTTGTTTTGTTACTATGCATTATAAATCACATATGTATGTGCTGGACTTATTCTTTGATATGCATTAATTTTTTGTTTGTCTATTATGTGTGTGTGTGTGTGTGTGTGTGTGTGTGTGTGTGTGTGCGTGCGCATGTGCGTGCAGGTGCCTGTAGAGGCCTGAAGAGGGTGTCATTCATATCCCACAGAGCTGGAGTTATAGGAGGTTGTGGGCCGTCCAATGTGGGTGCTAGGAGCCAAACTCTGGTTCTTTGCAAGAACAGCAAGAACTTTTAACCATTGAGATGTCTCTCTATCCCCTAGTACAAACTTTTTGTTGTTGTTGTTGTTTGTTTTTTTTAAGATAGGGTTTCTCTGTATAGCTTTGGAGCCTATCCTGGAACTCTCTCTGTAAATCAGGCTGGCCTCAAACTCGCAGAGATCCTCCTGCCTCTGCCTCCCAAGGGCTGGGATTAAAGGCCACCACCACCCAGCTAGTACAAACATTAAACAAACAAACAAACAACTTTTGTACCTACCCTAGCACATGGCTTGACTTCAGATAAATGCGTTCATTTGAACCAAGGATGGAACAGATTCAGATTTATCAAGTGACTGTGAAGGAAGAACAAAAGGATGGAAGGGCTAAGGGACAATGAAAGGATTCTTAGAAAGGTGAGACTGATGAGATGGCTCAGTAGGTAAAGGCACCTACTGCCAAGCTCGATAACCTGGGTTCGATTCCTGGGGCCCACATGAGGGAAGGAGAGAACCAACATATAAGTTCCCCCCAATAAATAAGTGAAATTTAAAAAAAAAAAAAAAAAAAAAGGTGGGCCGTGGAAACTAATTTGGGACTGGAAGGAAATGAGGACTTGAGTACACCATAGATAGTGACAAGATGGTAGACTCAAGATTTGACTCATGGACCCAGTAGGGCTGAGGAGTTGTTGGGATTAGGGTTCCAGGAGTGGGCAGGAAAAAGAAAAAAATGTCAGGGAGTGGGAGAATGAATCACTTGAACCCGAGGCTCAGGAGGTGGGTAGTAATGACCAGGTCTAGACTTTGGCTGTGGGTGTGGGTGGTAGAGGTGGAGTGCCTGACAACTTCATTAGGGATGAGGAAGCCAGGCATCATGCTGTGGATGTTGCAATCACCAATAATGAAGACAGGTCACTCCAGTTGCGGGGGGTGGGATCTTTGATGTGATGAGCAGGAAAGGAGCTTTTTGTATATGTGAGAAAAGAAGGACAAGAATGGCTTAGAAATTGTGGTGTGTGTGTGTGTGTGTGTGTGTGTGTGTGTGTGTGTGTGTGTGTGTGGTTGGTGTTGGAGGAATTTCAGGGTGTGTGTTTGCAGGGTGGGGGAGCAGGGAAGTGCCACACTTTGTTGAGGCCAGGTAACATGTGAGTGTAGGAGGAAGGTGAAAGCCTCACCTGGTGACTGTAAGGGACGTGTTCTTGGGGGATTGCCAGGTTCTAGGCAGAGCTGAGGGGTGAGCTCTGTTAGAAATGTGGTAGAATTGAGATTTGTTGAGTTGTACTGGCTATAGTAGGTGAGTGGGCTGTTAGGGACCCGGGATGAGATTTGGGGGTTTCCAGAGTTGGGTGGTGTTGGTGTCTAAGATGAGAGGCATGTGAGAAGCCTGAGGTTCTCAAGAGATTAATACAAACCCAAGGAAGCCTAATCTTCAGCTTGGGAGTGTTCCTAGATTACTGCCGCTGACTGCGGCCTTAAGGTTTGGTAGGCAGTTATGGTTGCCATGTAAGGGAGAGGGAACAGATGTCGTGAAGAGAACAAGGAGGGACTCCTCCTGCTCCAGTGGGTGGAGGGGATTAAGAGAGGAACCAGAATTATTTTGAATACATTATTAGTTAATATCTGAGTGACTTTTGGGAAGTCATTGCATATCAAATATGTCTAGTGCCTAAAAGTAAATGAGGTTGGAAATATTGTACTACTTGAGGATTTTGCAGAGATATGAAGTCTCATGTGTCACAAAGCATACTTGTGAAACAGACTTTAGTCTTCTGATGCTTAAAGCTTTGTAGACATTGTATTTGTGTCTGAGACTAAAACAGCTATGCAGAGAAAGAGGTGAGAAACAGCAGGGAGAAACTAGATGCAGAGCAGAGTTAAAATGGGGTTGTTTTTGACCTGACTTTGATGCCAGCAATGGAAGAACTTGCTGTTGCTATTTGGATTTGTGGGACAGAACCCAGACTAAAAGTGGGAGTTAGGGCCAGATGTGGTCTCCTTTGTATGTTGAGCTCAAGGCTGAATTTGTGGAAGTTATGGGCTCACTTACAGAGTAGTATATGCTGGTTTTGTTTTTGAAATTCTTTGTAACTATTGTAATCAGAACTTTGGTCTTATGATCCTTGTGTTTTATTTACTTTGAGAGATAAAGGGATCTGATAACTTGGAGGAGGTACTTTTGCTTTATTTTTAGAACAGGGTCTCATTGTGCAGCCTTGGCTGGCCTGGAACTTGCTATGTAGACCACGCTGGCCCACACTCACAGAGATCCACCTGCCTCTGCCTCCTGTGCTCTGGGATCAGAGGCGTGTGGAACCACTCCTGGTACATATTTTAATTCTTTAAATAGTGAAATTTTGGTTGTATTAACTCATATTTGTGCCAAGATGGAGGGGGGGCAATGGCTCCAGGGTTAAAGTGTTTGCTGCACAATTTGTGAGGGGTCCGAAGAACTCACATGAAGTTGGGTGTTGGGTTTATGTATAATCCCAGAACTCTTAAGGTGAAAGGGGAGGCAGAGAGAAGACAGTCCCAGGAAGCTTGCAGGCCAGCTATCCAGAGGTAGGCATCAGGGAACATCTGGAGACCCTGTCTCAAACATGTGACTGTTGCATGCAGCAGGCATAAATGTCTTTCTGTAAATAAATAGTGATAATTCATCATTTTAATTATCAAGCAGTTTGTTTATTAAAAGTAAAAGACAAGTTGTTATCAATTCATTTAAAAATCATATAGTAGCAAGCTTAGAAGCTTTGCTGTTGAACATTTTTCTAACCAGATATTTTTCTAATATATCAGACTTAATGCATAGACTTGGTATATAGATATGAGCTAATTTTATAAAATGAATATTGACAATAGTTTAAGGGATGAACATATGCTTATGTTGCCATTATTTTGAAAATTATTAAGTTAAATTTGAAAATTAATAGAAATTAATAGCTACAGAGTAGGTGTCATTGCTTATTGTTCTGTTTTATTAATTTATTTTGTATTTACATGAGATTGAGCATGTTTGGGATGGTATGGCCATAGACTTATTTTGTATTTAGGATAGAATCCCTCATCCTTTCTTCTTAGTTGGGAATCCTTTTGACCAGTGTTGTAAGAAGTTTTGCTCTGATTTTAAAAATAAATCACTTTCTTGTTTGCTGTGGCCTTCAGTAATGCTTTTGTCTCATCCACAGGAAGGGATTAAATTATCAACCCTCCCCAAATATCTAAGTTCTGCTGACTGGTAATTTACTCAGTGAGCATTTATTTAATGCCTATCCTTTAGGTGCCCAGAGACTAAACTCTCTCTGGAGATTGAGACAGGCAAGCAGGATGCACACCTGAAACCAGAAGGTGGGGAGCCAGGCTGGCTTCCCTTCCTGCTAGCTGACTTGGGGAGATAAACAGAGCTTAGATAAGGGGCTGTGCCACCTTCCCTCAGTCCTCCTCTATGGGACTTCTCTCAGTCCCTCCTTTATGGGGTGCTCCCACCAGAGCCTCGACCACATCTCTTTTAGGCCTTATCACTCTAGGCTCAGAGTCTAATTCTGACTTGCTTTCCACTGCATAAATTTATATTTCCATCCACATAAGCATTTTGTGTTTGTACATAGACAGTACAGGAAACATATACTCTTTAGTTTTATGTTTTTGGCTTTTTGAGACAAAGTCTCAGTTTGCATCCCAAACTGGCCTGGAATTCACCGTATGTTTCCTGCTGGCCTTAAACTTGGGGCAGTCCTCTTGCCTCATCTCCACCACACTCAGCTAGTATAGGAAATACTTGAAGAGTCTTCATATAGAGTCAGTTTTCAGGAATGGATTTCTCTTATAATAATGATAACTTCAGTGGGTTTGTTGATTGGCCACGGAAATGCAATCATTCTTTGGACACCTCCTGTTCTAGGACAGTAAAGCTGCTGAGTCTGGAAAGCTTCCTGGTGCAGAGTTTGCTTCCTCTCCTAGATAAGCTCCAGTTGTTTACCTGTGATAGCATTTTACAGCACTTGACTGCATGCACAGGAAGTAAGTACTCAGATGGACCACTTGGTGTCACGAGGAGTCCTCCCCTGACTCAGGCTCGGACAGGTCACTTTACAGAAAGTTTATATCAAGGTACAGGCTGTGCTATTTGGGTGAGTTTTGCCCACTCTTTTTTTTTTTTTTTTAACTTGAGGTGACAGTGTATTGCACTTGGGGGGCATCTGTTATAGTTCGCTGGTCCTCCCATCAGTGAAGTTGTTTTGTACCCACTTTCTTCTTTCACACTAGTATTTCCACAGTATTTCATAACAACCATTCTGACCTCAGCAGCTCCCAGGAGCCCGACATCAACAAGCATCTGTTTTCTGCCCTCCTGATGTTGGTTCTGTACTGCCTAGGGCAGTTCGGCTTCTGCCTGACTGCGGATTGTCTGGGGTTGGCTCCAGCCTCTTGGGTTGGATCCAGCTGTGCTCCTGTGTTTTCTCAGCTCTCTTTGATCACTAACTACCTCAGACTTTCCTAGCCAGTACTGTTCTGTAAGCCCACTAACTGAAGCAGGCCAGGAGATCAGCCTGAAATCACTGTGAGTGGGCACAGTTTATAGGTGTGGCTGGGGGAACGAATAGTGCATGACATCTTGACCTCACGAAGAAAAGAGTGTACCTACATAGGCAAATGTGAAGTTAGGATCATTTCAGTCTCTAAGGCTAGTATTGGCCAATAAAACTAATCACACTAGGCTTACCACTAGTGCATATATTTCTGACAAAATTTTCAGCCTGTGTCTGCTTAGTTTATTGTACATTATTTTCCTTGTTCTCCTCCCCCCCAACCCATCGTGTGTGTGCACATGTGGTATATTTGTATGTGAACCTGTGTGTGGATACCCCCTTCTGTGCATGACCAGAGGTGGACATTTGGTGTCTTTTCCTATTGCTCTCCACTTCATTTTCTTGAGACAGGGTTGCTCACTTAAACTGGAGCTTGCTTTTGCAGCTAGACTGGCTAGCTAGCAAGCCCCAGATCTGAGATCTGACTAGTGCTAGGGTTATAGGTGTGTGTGTCATCTGACTTTCACCTAGGTGCTGGGGATCTGAACTCAGTCCTTAGGATTGCTCGGCAAGCGTGCACTCACTGAGTCACCTGCCTAGCCTCCAGATTCCTTGGTCTCACCAAGTGTTTCTAAATGACAGTTGGTTTTGGTAAGTCACCATGAATCCTTCACTTGTGTATTTTCACTGTCACAAGCCCATGATTTTGATCATCTGGCCTTCAGTAATGTTATTCAGGGAATTAGACTAAATTAGAAAATGCATACTCATGTGTGTCCAGAACTAGGTGGCTCTTAGCTCTGGGGTGTGGGTAAAGGAGGGCTGAAGCTCCTCTCTATCATAGAGGAGCTGGCCTTGAGCTCCTCTTCTTTTGAGTCAGCTGGACTCCTGAGTGGACTGAAGGCTTCCCTTCATTTGGTACTGTAGGGATCTGCTGAAGCGAGTTCTCATGAAGCTATGCTTTGGCTCTTCTAACTAAAGAGTGCTCGAATTGCCTTTGAAAAGGATTATGTGTAGAAGGAGATGGAGGGAGAATTGGCCTGGCTTCATGGTTATGCTTGTTGGCAGTATTTAGTGTTGTGTTGGGATTAGTACTATTTAATATGTGATGGTCTCATTAAGTACATGAAGTTCTGAGTCATTGAATTTGATGGCTTCATACATAGGTGAGGTTGTGTTATTTCTTCCTGGTGAGAGAGCTTTGCCAGGAACTAAGTAATTATAAAACACAGCTACCATTTCTATGATGCCAACTGACACTCTACAAGCATTCTGCAAGTGCTTATTTTCTCATCACTGCGCAGTATAGGGACCATTGTTCGTCCTGTTTTTCAGATGAAATTATCTCATTTGTCTCAGACGCTGTAGACATAGTCTGCCTCAAAGGGTTTGCCCTTAGTCCTTGCTCTCCACCTCCAGCTAGAAGTGGAGAGAGAACTGTAGAAGGAGTGCAAAGTTTGGCGTGCTATATAGATTGTCTTTGAGAGATAATGGGAAAGTAATGCAGTTTACTGGCTGCGTATGGTGAAGGGGAATGAGTAATTATGGGTTACTTCAAAAATTTAGAGCTGACCTCAAGCTCTGCAGGGCTGTCTGGCATTTGCTTCCCTGTGGTTTTTTTGGAAGTACTCGGCCGAGTTGGCTGATGGTAATAAGACAGCATGCTAGCTTCCTTGTCAGACACGAGGATCACTGGAGGCCTCCCACCTGGCTCTGCCCTCTCCTGCTTCCTCCCTTCCCCTCACCAGTCCCTGAAGCTGTGACCTGTCATGCTGCTCCCCACTCTTGCTGACTGTTGCTCACTCTGCCCTGCCTGCACATCTCCAGAGGGTCATTTCTTTCTTCTAAATTCCTGACCTGCCTTCTAGTTTTGATTTGAAGTCAGAGACTCAGGCAGGATCTCTCTCCAGGCTGACTTCCTAACTTGCTTGTTATTCTGGACAGGTCAAAGGAGATCATCATTTAAGGATGCTCCCCACCCCCACCCTGCTCCATCTACCTCACAGTGTTATAGTGAGGGTAGGCTAGAGTAACTCATGACAGTGTCTTGTAAAGCAGAAAACAGACCATGATATATGCATTATTAATACCCCAAACTTGCCTGTGTGGGCTGTCTACTTCTTGCTTTGGTGCCCAGTATGGGCTTCAGCCCTGGTGCCCTGGGTCTTGTTGCTTACGTTCACCTGTTCATCTTGATGACCTTGGCTCTTATTCTCTTTGAATTTCTAAGCACTTGGCAGAGTCCTATTTGGCATTGATAGGGCACAAGAAGTGAATGAATTAGTCAAAAAAGCCTGTCTATAAGAAAGTTTGTGGTAATAAGGTTCCCCCCTCCCTGAGCAAACCCATCCTTTATATCTATTCTTAAAGTTGGTTTTGCTAAAAATACTTTTATTCCATTTTTTTTTCAAAGCTGAGGACCGAACCCAGGGCCTTGTGCTTGCTAGGCAAGTGCTCTACCACTGAACTAAGTCCCCAACCCCCTTTTATTCCATTTAAACCCCTGCCCCCAGGATGCTAAATTCCAGTGCTTTCTGTAAGACCTGTCTTTACTTTGTATTTTCTGGATCTTGGATTATATGTGTAAAACATTTGTTATTCAGACTTTGTTCATTCACTTCACAAATGAGTAGCCCAGGTCATTTCCTGGGACAGAAGGAAATGAACCATGAAAATAGAATTCCTGCCTTCATGTAGTCTCTGTTATAACGAGGGTGCCAAGTGATACAGATGTAACTGAATAAGCTTGAATTTTGGCTCATTTTAGTGCTATCATTGATTAAGACTCCCAGGACAGTGAGGAGTTGTGAGCTGGTGTAGATAAACCGAGTGTGTTATTAGTGCTATGCCTGGCTTACTGTGTACTGGATGACCTTGAAGGCATCTATTTGTCCTGCCAGTGAGAGCTTTAAGCTCTTATCGAGAAGAAAGACTGGGTGGCTGAGGAAGGGGTGGTTGCTGCCTGGCCTTTTGGTTCAGGAAAGCATTGCGGTCTTTACTGAAGAACCTCAGTTCTTGAGGCCTGTCTTTGTTCTGGTTGCTGGTATTTTGAAAGTCTTGGAGAGACCAGGGGCCAAAGAATAAGGTGGGAGAGTTGCTGATGATCCATTAGCCTTTCCTGGCTGGACTGATGCTCCTGTACCCTTACCTCCCTGTAAGGGAGTAACTAGTTTCCCAGTGGCTTCCCGAGTCTGAAGCTCTTTCACTGCAAGTAAGAAGGCAGGAGATCGGATGAAAAGTACAGAGTGACACTTGGGACATCTGTAAATTTCTTTGAGGTATTAATGATCGATCCCATTTCTGAAGGATGAGGCCAAGCCAACTGCAGGATGATCTGGGAGTCAAGCCAGTATCCTTGAGGGGACCCAAGTGGAAAATATGTTTGGGGACTTGGAGGACTGTAAAGATGTCACAGAGGGTAGAGTGTAGGGCCTGGAGGGGACAGTCAGTGCAGTGGAGGTGAATATTAGGGGTAAGTGCTCAGAGGAGGTGCAGACAGGCTGCCAGTGGGGTGGGGTGTTTCAGCTGACAGTGAGAGGTGACTGGGCCACCTCTGCTTAGGGCATTTAGTGCCAGCCTTGCCACTGGGTTTTTAGCTGTAGTTAAAACATACACAGTCCTTCCTGCCAGTCTGTTTGCTCCTCCACTGTGTGACTTCCACCCTGTTCCTCCCCTGTCCTGGGGCGTGTCATACTGCTTCATTCCTCAGGGCATGCTGCTGACCAAATCAGGTCTTCTCTGTTAGATACAGTCCCTGTCCTCACAGAACCTACAGTCCCACCTATATATCAGTAAACCCCTGAACTTAGCACAATATATGGTTGATATTTTCTTAAATCAGTTGACTAAAAGAAACACCCTACAACAGTCAATGATAAAATAATGACTACCACTTGTATACCTACAAGCAGGAAATCCTGAGGTCATCCAAACATAAATGTCATGTTGCAACAGGCAGATTCTGAGTAAGGCTGTCGAGGATTCCTAGAAAGACTGTGTAGCTCCTAAGAATGACAGTAGTTGAGCATGTAGTTCAGTTGGTAGAGTGCTTGCTTAGCATGTGTGAGACTCTGAATTTGATCCCTAGTGCCACATGAAACCAGACATGGCACTGGATAAATGGAGCCAGGAGGATTAGAAGTTCAAGGTCATCCTCCACTACATAGGGAGTTGGAGGCAGCCTGGGTTATAGACTTTGTCTCTAAATAAATTAATACACAAGCAAGTGTGTAAGTAAATACAGAGATAAAAGAATGATAGCATTCATGTAGGCTGATGTTACTTTCCTTGTGCCTGATTTCACCAAAGTAAATTTGTCAGCTACTAGGAGTCCACTGTTTGGTGGTGTTTTATTTTGGGCAGTAAAAATAATATGAAATTGACAACTCATATAATCATCTTTGAAGCATTATTCTAAAGAATTTGTAAAAAATTTTACACAAAAGGGCCTTCTGTGGTAACCAAAGGAAGTCCTGTAGACTGTGCTGTTTGTTACTGTTAGCTGTATGAACTTGGGCGTTGCAGTGAGTGAGCCACGTGAGTTTGCAGTATTAATTAGGACTGCAAACACAGGGAATGTTATTCTGTTACAGATTGAATGGCACCATCGGTTTCTTTTCTTAGTAATCTTTAGAATTGTGAGACTGTTTCTAATTTCCCTTCCATGTGTAATTCTACAGCATTAACTCCAGTAATCAGGATCTTGTAATGGCATGAACAACGTTTCCGTCTTAGAAAAATGGGCAAAGGTTTGTTGAAAGAGGATAACTTCCCCAGCTTTGAGGTTTTTGCCTGGGTTGATCATACCCCATGGGAAGAAGGATAGTAACTGTACCACTCACCTCTCTGGCATAGAGCTCCTGACCTTAGCAAAACCATGTGGCACAACGGGAGCACTTGATCCACAGTATCGAGGGGGAGTGAGGGCGGGAAGGAAGGGGACACATGTGAACCCAGTGCATGTGGCTGTAGGGTTGTATTGGGAGGACATGCTAGGTGACTTGAACTGGTTTCCTTGTGTGCCTAGATAACTGTGGTGGTGGAGAGGGAGGAGAGGCTGATCTGTGTAAGACCTCCACCAGTTACTTTCTAAAAGGCCACAGACTGATCCCTCTTTGAGGTCCCTGTCAAAGCTGCCTCTTCCGTGAATCTCCATGCCTCCTTCTCCCCAAAGAAAACTCAATAGTTCCTCCAACCTTTCAGCTGGTCTGTGAGTATTGTCCCCATCAGTTCTGACCTTCTTTCCTGGGCCTCCCTGGTGCCCGAGCATTTGTGTGGTGACTGGTGCCCTGTGCACTTCTGACCTCTCTTAGGTGAATGGACAAATGAGATTACAGTTTTGTTTTTTTCTCATGAGGGTGTAAGATTAGCTTTATTTTCTTTCATTTCTGAAAATGTTTGTGAGTTTGTTCTTGAAGTTTGTTTTATTTATTTATTTATTTTGAGACAGGGTCTGTCTGTAACAGCCCTAGCTGTCCTGGAACTCACTTTGTAGACCAGGCTGGCCTCGAACTCACAGAGATCCACCTGCTTCTGCCTCCTGAGTGCTGGGATTAAAGGCGTGCGCCACCACACTTGGCTGTATTTGTGAATTCCAATAATGATGTAAATGCAAACTTCTCTTTTCAGATAATGTGGATGCAAGCGATCTGAAGCAGTTTTTTGAGACCAACTATTCTCAGATATATTTCATCTTCTATGAAAATTTTATAACACTGGAAAATAGTTTGAAGTTAAAAGGTAAGAATTTCTACAACTCTTTTTGAGTACACAGGAAATTTCAGACATTATGCTGTTGTGAGCCACAAGTTCTGCATTTTTAACTTTCTTTCTTCCCAGGCTTTGAGACATCACTCTGGTGGACTGGTTGGCATCTCTCTGTCCCTTGAGTGTTCCCTTACACAGGTGTTAATTGAATAGCAGATGGCTAAAATGAGAAATAGAAGGAACCCACAGAAGGCATGGATTCCAAAGGGATAAATGATTTAAAGAGCAAGGGAGAAAAATAATGCATGGACATTTAAAAAAATATCCAGATTTAAGCTGCATTTGGTGGCACAAGCTATAATGCCAGAATATGGAGGCAGAGGCAGGAAAAAACAAGACCTACATAGTGAGACCCTGATACAAAAGCCAAACACAGTAAAAGAACACAACATTAAAATCAAATTCCATTAAAGGAGCTGTGAAATGAAAGTCAGGTGTCTCCTTGCCTGTACCTTCCGTCCTTAGAGATTATTTTTTTTATTATCAATGAGTTTTGTTTGTATATGTTTTCATATTTATGCCCATATGTAAAATATTCTATGGAAAGCAAACCAGCCATGGGACATTTATCTATCTATCTATCTATCTATCTATCTATCTATCTATCTATCCATCCATCTATCATCCATCTATCCATCATCTATCCATCTATCCATCCATCCATCCATCCATCCATCCATCCATCCATCCATTTATTGAGACAGAGTTTCTCTGTGTTGCCCTGGCAGTCCTGGAGCTCTCTCTGTAGACCAGACTGGCCTCGAACTCATAGAGATCTGCCTGCCTCTGCCTCCTGAGTGCTGGCATTTAAAGGCATGCACCCCCACTGCCTGACCAGCTCTGAGGATTTGGGTGAGGGGATTGTGTAGCTGGGAAGCCAGACTATCCTCATCCTTCTTGCTGTTTCTCCTTGAGCATCACTTGGCCTGTCTGTGTTGGTCTGCTGTGAGCAGCAAGCAGGCTAACAGATCCACTAGGATTTCAGCACAGAGCCTGGCACAGAGCACCTGGTCAGTAAGGACGGCCACTGTCTTTGCCTTTCCATTTCATGTCATCTGTCTGGGAAATGAGGAAAAACGGAAGTGTTTTTGCCAGTCTCTCACACCAACTCAGCATAACATTCTGCTGCTAGTCTCCAGCAGACATCAGCTGGTGCCCATTAACTCCATTCAGCCTTGCCAGGCTCCTGGGAGCTAGTTTCAGATCCTGCAGGCTAAGGGCTGAATGCCACATGGCCACACCCTTTTTTTTTTGAGACAGGGTTTCTCTGTGTAGCTTTGCGCCTTTTCCTGGAACTCACTTGGTAGCCCAAGCTGGCCTCGAACTCACAGAGATCCGCCTGCCTCTGCCTCCCGAGTGCTGGGATTAAAGGCGTGCGCCACCACCGCCCGGCTTGGCCACACCCTTTAATGTAAGTTGCAGGTTCTAGGTTGTCTCCTGTGCAGTGACAGACTGACCATAATCAGGAGTCTAATAGTCTCTTCTCAGGGTTGGTTAATTTGCTAGAGGGGTTGGCAGAATGTAGGGAAACAACCTTACTTATTTGTATCTATTACAAATGTTTTGTTCATTTACTGCATTACACATGAATAATACAAATTTTAAAGAGCACCTACAAGCAGCCAGATAAAGAGCTGTGTGTGAGGTCTGCAGGTCCTGAACACAGGAACTTCCTTGCCATGAAATTGGAGAACACTACTCTGCGTGTACATGATACATTCTTCTTCACAAACTGAGAGTTAGCTCCCTTAGCCAGAATCTTTGGGGTTTAATGGAGGCTTCATTATGTAGGCATGATTGATCACTCTATTAGTCATTGGTGATGTACTCAGCTGAAGGTTGTAGGTGGGTGGATGGAGCTGAAAGTAGGATTTGAAGTGGAGAACAGCATTGCAGGTAGAGGACAGAGCTTGAGCAAAGGCAGGAAAGTGCCCTAAGGGCATGTGTGGGGAATGTGCTTCTTTTTCTTGCATCATAAGGTATGTGAATTATGAATTAGGTTTGCCAGGAGCCTTGACTTCCATGCTAAGGAGTTGGGACTTCGTTTTTTTAGTTAGAGCCCTTAAAAACGTTTGCTTCCGAGACAAGTGTCCTGTTAAGTGGTGAGTGCATCGAGCACAGAGGTGAGTTGGGGGGCTGATGCTGTCACCCATGTGAGAGCTGTTACTCTGCTGGAGAACTGTGGAAGACTGACACAGCAAGGTAGTAGTTAGGGGAGGAGAAAGAGTTCCTGTGAGACTGAATACAAAGGAGAGGGAGATGTCAAAGAGCCATTCAGGGGCCCAGTTTGACTTATGAGGTACCATTGTAGCTGCAGAAACCTCCGAGAACAGTATTTGGGAGGCAAGAGGATGAAGGCAGCTCTGACTAGTCTGTATTTGAGGTACTTGTGGGACACAGGAATAAGTGTTGGCTGGGCAGCAGAAATATAGGTTATCTGAGCTTGGGAGAAGGGGGTGGAAGCTTTCTGTTGCCGAGGGAGAAAGTATAGCACGGAAAAGGGAGTCAGCAAATGAAGAGGAGAGGGATAGATTAGTGGAAGGGTGTTAAGAAATCGTGTGGAGACAGAAGCCCAGGGGAGAGATTTCAAGGCTTGCAGAATCAGAAAGCCTGATGATGCCGAAAGAGGTGCAGTGGGGTTAGGGAATGAGAGCTCATGTCCGACCTGAGGACAGTTCGCGGTGAGGAACTGTCAGAACTTGACAGGTGGACATGGAGCAGAGGGGTGGAGAGCGGGGAAAGCACCCAGGGAGGGAGCTGTGATGTGTGTCCTGGGCCGAGCTGCTAAGGGCTGTACCTACCTGCAGGCAGTCCGAGGAGAGGTAGCAGACAGTAGTATGGGGTTGGAGAAGGGTGTTGGGAGTCAAGCAAACAGTAGAGAGACAGAGGCAAGTACAAAGTGGCTTTTCTGTCTACGGAGAAAAGCTAGAGGATGAATGTAGTCAGATATTTTGGGGGACAGGAAAGAAACCCTGAGGGCTCCCTGAAGTACCCCAATTGCTGTGATCAAACAGAAGTGTGCCCTGTTTGTGGAGGGGAAGGATTAGTGGGCTCTGGTATGCAGCAGATGACATAGTAGCCTGTCCTGGGATGCTGGCATGTGCTTTTCTTAAGGAGTTTCTCAGTTTCCATCTCTGATTTATAAGCTGGTATAAATCTTGAACTTAAGAAAATTTATTTTGGCCCAAAGGGTAGATATTCCAAATTTGGAATGATCCGTATTTACCTTTCTAGTTTTGCTCTACTCTATTCTGTTTTTTTACAGGTATGTGGAGGAGAAAAGGGTCATGTTATTTACAGTCAAAATAGCAATGAGCTGAGCACGGTAGCTCAAGCCTTAACCCCAGCACTCAGGCGGAAACAGGAGGATCTCTGTGATAACCAGTAGGAACAGGGTGACTGAAAATCATTTTGGACAATTGGCTTTTTTTTTAGATCTGATATTTTAATTTTTTCATTCCTATTTTGTTTTTGTTTTTGTTTTTGTTTTGGGGTGTGTGTGTGTGTGTGTGTGTGTGTGTGTGTGTGTGTTGAAACAAGGTCTCACTATGTAGCCTTGGCAAATCTCAAACTCACTATATAGACCTGGCTGGCCTTGAAGTCACATCCCCTAGCCCACATTGAACACCAAAGCATTTAGTATCCTGCTACTAGCCTTAGAAAGGGTCTCCTCGCTTCCATTCTTGTGCTTTCTTCTACCCCCAAGTTTCTTTTCAAAGGAGTGCTGAAACCATGACTTACACGATCACTGAGGCTCTAGTCCTCAATGGCTTTTCATTCTCAAATCACTGTAGTGACTTTATCCTGTCCCTGATCTGCCTTCCTTTGCCACACACACCTACTCTCTGAGCTTATCTGCTCAAATCTTCCCCATCTTTGCTCTAGCCTCCGGTCCTTCTGGCTGTTTCCTGACCTGTCAAGCGTGCTCAGCCACGGGAACTTTGGTCCAGTCTCCCTGCCTGGGGTGTGTGTGACTCCCTCATATTTCTGTATAATCTGCTTCTTTGGCCATTGTGCATCTTTGCCTAGTTGTCAGTTTTCCAGCAAAGTATTTCCCAACTTCCCAAGTCAGATTTGCATATTGGTTTAGGATTCCTCATTTGCTTTTGTTCATGGGTTTCTAACTTATTTATAGTTTGCCTCCTCCTGTCAAAATGTAATCTTCCCCAGAACAGGGAGTGGTGTTTGTTTGGTTCATTCCTTTGTCCCCAGGGCCTAGCAGAATTCTTGAGAAACAGATAGTTTTTAGTATTTGTAAATGAATGAATGATAGCTACTTCTTGGAGCTATGAGGATTCAGTTAGGTCAGGAGCCTGCAACTGATAGCTCACTTGACTTTTGGTATTGTACTTGTTGTTGAGACAGGTTCTTGCTCTGAAGCCTGGGCTGGCCTTGAGCTCCTGGGAGTTCTTGGCCTCCCACACTATCAGAATTAGGGTTGTGGGCCACCATGCTCCACTGGCTTCATTGGTTATAGTCAACTCCATTCATTTACGTGCAGCCTGGGGCAACAGAGTCTGATAGTTGCAAAAGAGATCTGAAAAGCCTCAAGTATTTACTCTCGGCTGATTCTTAAGTTGGATGACTTAAACTGCATGCCTAGCACCATGTCTGGGACACACTATAGACAGTAAATGATAATTCCTGTTGGAGGCAGGTGGTGCAGTTTTTATGTTATCAGTTAATGTTACCAAAAGGGCATTGTGGGGCTGCGAATATAGCTCAGTTGGTAGAGAGCTTTCCTACCATGCAGGAAACCCTGAGTTTGATTCCCATGTCACATAAAATGGTGGCACACCTTTTGTAATCCTAGTACTTGGGAGGTGGAGGCAGGAGAACCAAATCTCCACAGTCATCCTCAGCTACGTATCAAGTTGGAGGCCAGCCTGAGCTACAATGAGACCCTGCCTCAAAAATAAATAAATAAATAAATAAATAAATAAATAAATAAATAAATAACAAAAAAAAAAAACAAAAACCCCAAAGTACCTAGTTAAGAAACAAATTTAGAAAACATGGACGTTAGCTTTGAAGAGCTAGTATAAGAGAGTAAGAGGCAATTGTGATTGATATGGGCCTGATGTGCCAACTCAGGTCCCTCTTCCTAGCTCCCCTGCATCTCTGTAGTTCCTAATGCATGTCTGCAGCATTTAAGATGCCTTTCAGCATCATGTGTGATACTCTATTTTTTTTTCCGTTTTTTTTTTTTTTTTGAGACAGGGTTTCTCTGTGTAGTTTTGGCGCCTGTCCTGGATCTTGCACTGTAGACCAGGCGGGCCTCAAACTAACAGAGATCTTCCTGTCTCTGCCTCCCGAGTGCTGGGATTAAAGGCATGCGCCACCACTACCCGGCTCATGTGAGATACTCTGAAGCTTAAGTGCTAGCATACTGACTAATTTCTTTTTCTTAATTTCCAGGGAATAATAAGTCACAAAGGGAGGAGCTGGACTCCATCCTCTTTCTTTTTGAAGTAAGTTTTGATTATTATTATTATTATTATTGTTGTTATTTTAGCTTTTATAAAGTCCTTGTTAAAAATAAGATATTTTATTTGTTCCTTAAATTTACCTGAAGACAAATAGATATGACTGTGCATGGCTGTACCCTGCCCTCTACCTACTTTTACAACAGATACTGCTAAAAATGTTCATGTGATTTTTCTTTTTAAAAAATGTACTGAAGTTTCCCTTGTATGAACAACTAGATGTAAAGGTACTAGTTGGAAGAGTAAACACATTTTAAATAGTAATAGCTTTTGCTGTTTTCCTTTTATGTGAGTTTTACATAAATGTCCTCTGTCCCCAAACTATAGGTGACCTGTCTTACTGACATGTGAATCTGACATACAGAAACTCAGTTTTTCCACATATATATGGCATATTTTAAAAATTATTTATTTGTATGTGTATGGGTGTGGGGGGGTGTTGCCTGCATGTGTGTCAGATCGCTTATGACTGGAATTACAGATGGTTGCTAGATGCCTTGTGTGTGCTGGGATTGTACCTGGGTTCTCTTGAAGAATGGCCAGTACAGCTCTTAACCACTGAGACTCTCCAGCCCCTCAATAAATTATTTTTGACATTGATGGGGTTATGTCTCTGTGTACATAGGTAGTCTTTAAAGCTGGAATGATGTTTGGCTGTGGGTTTTTTAAAATTAAATTAGATTTTATTTGTGTACATGTGCATAGCTGTGCCACAGGCATACCCCCACAGCAAGCGTATGAAGGTCAGGTGACAATCTGCTGCAGTAAATTCTCTCCTTTCCCCACGTGGGTCCTGGGGATTTAGCTCAGCTTGTCAGGCTTGACAGAAGGGGCCTTTACCTGCTGAACCGTTTTGCCAGCCCCTTGGCAGTGTTTTTGCTTTTGAACGTTTTTGAGACAGGGTCTCTCCATGTAGCCCTA
Organism: Peromyscus leucopus; assembly: GCF_004664715.2. Classification (NCBI taxonomy): domain Eukaryota; kingdom Metazoa; phylum Chordata; class Mammalia; order Rodentia; family Cricetidae; genus Peromyscus; species Peromyscus leucopus. Next base: position 122,741,781 of record NC_051066.1, on the reverse strand, counting down.
GGTGTCCTAGAACTCCGTATAGACCATGCTGGTCTTGAACTTGAAGAGATGTACCATCACATCTAGCTTTTGGCAATGTGTGTGTGTGTGTGTGTGTGTGTGTGTGTGTGTGTGTGTGTATAATATAAAATTCTTCTTACTCAAAAATGTACTAGGCAGGTGCTAGATTATGAACACCAGAAAAACTAGAAAACTAGACTCAACTACAGATTAATAAATTATAAGTTAAGAAAAACATTTACTTATTTGGTGTGCGTGCATATTTCACAGTGCCTATGTGGAGGTCAGAGGACAACTTTTGGGAGTTGGTTCTATCCTTCTACCAAGTGGGCTCTGGGAGCAAACTCAAGCACTTTTCCAGAGTGAACTACATAGTGGACCCTCTAGATTATAAATTCAGAATGTTAATTATTCATAGTTTGAAGTAGTGTGTGCATAGTTTGGTGTAAGAAGATAAACTGGGGGTTGGGGATTTAGCTCAGTGATAGAGTGCTTGCCTAGCAAGCACAAGGCCCTCAGCTCAAAAAAAAAAAAAAAAAAAAGATAAACTAAAGCTGGCTAGTGGTGGTGTATGCTTTTAATCCCAGCACTCAGGAGGCAGAGGCAGGTGGATCTCTCTGAGTTTGAGGCCAGCCTGGTCTACAGAGTGAGTTCTAGCACAGCCAGGTTACAAAGAGAAACCCTGTTTCAAAAATGAATGAATGAGTAAATAAATAAATATAAAACGAAAAGTGTGTATGGGGGTAAGTGTACATGCATACATACCTGTGAAGGGCAGAAATCAACTTTGGGGCTTAATGATATGCACCTGTAATCCTAGCATTCTGGAGGCAGAGGCAGGCAGATCTCTGTGAGTTCAAGGCCAGCTTGGTCTACACAGAGAAATGCTGTCTTGAGGAGGAAGAGGAGGAGGAGGAGGAGAAGAAAATAGTATAGAAGAAGAAGGAGAAAGAGAGGGAGAAAAGGAGAAGGAGAAGGAAGAAAAAATAGTATTACCTGGCTCTGGGGGTGGCTCAGTGGGTAGAGCACCTGCCCCACAAGCCTGACAATCTGAGTCGGGATTCCTCAGAACCCACTTGAAAAGCCAAATAGGGTAGAGGAAATGTCTAAAATCCCAGCATACCCGGGGCTGGGGATTTAGCTCACTTGCCTAGCAAGCCCTGAATTCGATCCTCAGCTCAAAAAAAAAAAAAAAAAAAAAAAAAAAAAAAAAAGACAGGAGAAGCTCTCAGGGCAGCTTACCTTGTACACATAGAAATGAACAGGAGAGACTCTGCCTTAATCTAAGTAGAAGATGAAGACTGACATCTGAGACTGCCCTTTGACCTGTGAATGTATGTCATGGTTGGTTTTTGTACACGTACACGTACACACACACACACACACACACACACACACACACACACACGTGCGCGCACGGTTACTGCTACATGTACTCTTGAGTAATTTGTTGTGTACTTTTGTTTGGTTTTGAGTGCAACAGAAGCATCATCATGGCATACTATCATCTGTGACTTGTGTAGTGCTCCCAGCTGATTTCTAATAGTTATTTCACAATTTAAAATTCAGCTTCAATTTATCCATTGGGTGTTTTTTTTTTTTTTCTTTGTCTGTAGATAATGGCCAACTTTTTCAGTGGTCTTTTTTTTTTTTTTTTTTTTTTCATGTAATCTGCTGGCTTAGCCTTACATTACATTTGCAATTAGAAGTGATAAAAATGATCATTGTATTTTTATCTCAAAGTGAGTTTCACTTATGTTCATGTTTCACCAATAAGACTAACATATTCTGTAATTTTTAGTAGCTGCTCTATCAGATTACACAAGCTCGTTTTTATTTCTAGCGTGGTCAGATTGTTTGAAAACAAATAGATGGGTTTTTGTATTTTCAAGTTTCCCTTTTCTCTGTATTAATTAGATGATGACTCTTGTGCATTCCAATTCTAGATATTTCAGGGACTAATAATTTGCTGGCATTTAAGGATTTGTATTTTTTTGTGGTTTTAGGCAATTTAATTTTTATATACTTAAAATTTTATTTAAAATTTTTATATAGCATATTTTGTTCATATTCTTTCTCTTCCCAAAGCTCCTCTAGATCCTCCCCTCTCCCTACCTAACCAACTTAATGTTCTTTCTTTTTCTTTAAAAAAAAAAAAAAAAAGCACCCCACCCTACCCCACCCCACCCAACTCCAAACAGCAACAATAACAGAATCCCAACAACCATGGTGTCTGTTTTGTGTTGGATGGCTACTCCTGAGCATGAGGCTTGCCTTGGAATATGGTTGATTGAAGAAAACTCATTTTCCAACTTCTTGCAGATACCAATTGCGGACAGCTTCTTGGTTAGAGGTGTGACTTCATGCCCACTTCCCCTCCTTCATGCTGGGTGCTTTGTATTTTATATCTTGTAATTGTAACATCTGAAGTGTTTAGTAGTTTAAATCTGTTGGTTATCTTTTCCCACACAGTGGCTTCTTCTCTTGCATCTGTTGTGAGATCAATATGAATCATACAGATTTAATTTTTGTTAAGCCTTTCTTTTTCTACATGGATTTGTTTCAGCTTTTGGCAGGAATTTGGGAGTGGTTTCAATTAGAATTATTTTATATTCCTTTGAGGGTTACTACTAGGATCTCAGGATGAATACTCAAAACTTCTGAGGGTAGGGCTCAGGGGCTGGAAGGACCAGACATCTGTCCATTACAGTGTTGGTGTGGGAACTAGCTCTTTGGCTCCTGCATTCTTTGCTTGTAGATCCCAGATCTTTCTTTTATTCCTTTCCTTTTCCTTTCTTGCTTCTGTCTCTTCTATTTTTTTTTTTTTTGTCTCTGTTAGTTTCTCCGAGTCCTCAAAACCATGCAAACCTTTAAGAGTTGTATTTGTTGTTATGTCTCTTGAAACTAGTTTTTCAAAGGTCGGAAGCCTGCAGAGACCTGAGTCCTTGCCTTCCCACAAAGGAAGTTTGATGCCTTCCTTCCTGTCCAGAGATTCTGTACTGGGGAGGAAGCTATTAGGGATACATTACTATTTACAGAGAATTAGTTGCCTGTATAGAAGAACAAATATATATTATTCAAAGTGTCATAAAACTTTCACTTTGCATAGTAAATATGGGTGAATGATGAACTTGTATTTCTTTTGTTTATGCTCTATGCTCTGCTCTAGCTTTATAAGTTAGCTTGTAATTTGTATGTTTCATGCTGGGCACTAAGCAACTTCATTGCTGCTTCCTACATTAGAAGTGGTTTATGAGGGTTCTGAGGTGAATACTCATCAATGTGTAAATAATTGAGAAAGACTTCTTTTTAAAGTGGTAGAGTTATTAATATGTTAAATTACAGGAGCGATCCTGTTCAGAGATAGTCTATAAATAAGAAATGGGTTGGAAGAAAGTAGAGAACTAAGAGAATTTATGGAGGCCTGGAGGACTATGTAAGAGAGCTATACCTTCCTTGGTAAGGGGCAAAGTGCTGGGACAACTTTGGAAGTGGAAGCAATAGTTTCACAGTGTTATAAACTGTGGGATAGCACAGTGTTCTGGTGGAGTAAGTGATGGGCAACTAAGGCTGGCAGCTCAGGCCATGAATTCCAGGCTGTAGATGGTTGTATGGAGATGAAGTCTGTTTGCCTTTACTTCCACTTGGAGCACATGTGCCTCTGGAAGATGACCTAGCTACCTCTACTTACACTGTCACTTAGGATTTCTGTTCCTGTTGGTTCATGGAGATGATTATCATCCTTTTGTTTTTTTAAAATTCATTTTATTATTATTGTGGTTATGACTAAATTTTTATTCTTCTTTGAAAAGCATTTGTCTGTCATTGCTGGTTGTTTCAAATGGAGATGTAGAATCTCAAAACACATTTAATTAACATACATAAAAAAAAACTTATGTAAAGGGAACGAATCTCTCCTGCCTACTTGTTTCCAAATAACCAATCAGAGGCTTAATATTATTTACAAACTGTGTGGTCTATGCTTATTGTTAGCTAGCTCTGACATCTTAAATTAACCCATTTCTATTAATCTATGTATTGCCACATGGCTGTGGCATTACCAGTCTGCTGGCATCTTGTTCCTTGGGCAGCTGGATGGCATCTCCCTCACTCTGCCCTCTTCTACCTGTATCTCTTTTGGATTTCCCACATGGCTCTTATCCTGCCTTACCATAGGCCAAAAACAGCTTCTTTATTAACCAATAGTAGCAACACATATTCACTGCGTACAGAAAGATCATCCCACAGCAATCTTACATTGATCAGAATCTGACTTACAAGGACCATTGTTTAATCCTTTCCTTCTGAAATAGATTTATGTCTTTCTAGGTTGGTTTTCTGTGTTGCTGTTGGTGATCTCATGTAGGCCTTTGATCTGAGTTACATTCCCAGTTTTTAAATATTTTATTTTTAAGTGTGTGTGTGTGTGTGTGTGTGTGTGTGTGTGTGTTTGTTTGTCTGTGTGGGTTTGTGCATGTGAGTATAGTACTTGCAGAGGCTGGGAGAGCCCATCAGATCTGGAATTTTTAGGTCTTCTGCAAGAGCAGTATGTATTCTTAACTTCTGAGCCATCTCTCAAACCTTCGTATATCAGTTATTATAGAAGAAAGTTTGGGAGGTCTGTGGAGTTAGGTGACCTGTCCCAGGTTGCATATTTACTACGTAGTAGCCCAGGGACTTACCTGTGTTCATAACTCATGGCCATGATGTGAGTTCCACCACCACCCCTCATGTCTATTTGAAACATCCTACCATTGGAGAGTCTAGATGTCTTCAAGCCACATTCTGCAAGATGTTTCTGTCAACTCGTGCCCATTCTTATACATTCATTCATTCATCCATCAGACAGATGTTCCATGTACATACTACATGCCAGGCGCAGGTCTAACTACTGTCAACAGCCTTAAGCAGCACAGACAGGGCCTTCAGTCCTTTTGAAGCCTGTGCTAACATTCATGGCAAGCTGAAGAGTTAATTAGGAAGAAACAACTTATATTGAACTCCAGTAATGACCTCCTGAGTTAAGAGGACATGCCTTTTTCAGAGTTATCATTTGTGGTGACACTTGAGGAAGTTACCTACACAAGTGAAAGAAAGTGTGCTTAACACGCGAGGAACCTGATGACTGGGCCTCAACTCCATACTGTCCTCTCCTGAGAACCCTCTAGATGCAGCCCCCAAGAGGTTATTTTAGTGATACATAGGATGTGTTTTAATTAGATATGATCAGGCACCCTGATATGAAAATGACCCTAATGAAGAAAGAGGATGAGTATAATGAAGAGAGAGGTTTTATATTCACTCTTCCCTTCGAGCAGCAGGCATGTCACACAGGGTCCGTAGAGGTTTGCACAGACATGGAATCAGCAGACACGGACGAAAGCAGGCGCTCTGCTGTGTTTGTGAGAATGCTCAAGCAGGGCGAGCCACGAAGCAGAATTTAGGGTTGTGGAGTTTGAGTCATCGAGCTGACCCTAGGCTGGTGTTCTCTCTGGCCACTGAGTGATTCGGGAGGAGGCTCAAGTCTCAGAGTGTGAGAGCGTAAGAAGGGATTTGGGATTGGTTGGTCTTAGGCCCTTTCTACAGGAATTGGCTAACTCAAGGAGGATAGTCTTTCCCTTCAGTGAGGCCATAGACCATTAATATAAAGCGGTCTGGCACCTTGAATTCCATCCCTTTCCAGCAGAGAAATAGGATGGTTTGCAAGTAGTATAAATTTATTAAGAAATAAGAAAATTCTTAAATTTGATAGCAAGGAGTTTTTTCACTCCCCGATACTTGATTGAAACACACACAGAAGACGTTTAATTTACAAAACCTGCACTAGACTTCTGCCCGCTCCCTACATCCACAAACCCACACCTACACACATCACAGAGTTTGAAATTATGGATAAACACAACACTTGATTTTCAGAATCTTTATTCTAAATTATCCTTCTAGACACCAGAATGGGCTCTTTATAGTCTGTAAAATGAGACCAAGCTGGTCTGCCCTGCAGAGTCCTTCACCCCTGGGTGCCAGTGGAGCTCTTCTCCTTGTTTGCTGTTGTCCCTCTCTGGGGAAGCGCTCCCTCAGCCCCAGGCTACTTTGCCACGCGCTTCTTTTGCTGTCCCTTCTCTGCCTTTTAGACTAGGTGCCTTTCTTTCCAGGGACTTTGACCCTTTTTGTCCGGCCCACTCTTTCTGGCACTGTTCAAACTCACTGCGTTCTCCTGGCAAGTGTTGCTGGGGTGAGGGGTGGGGAGTGCTCATTCTTCTAGTGAACTTGTGTAGTGAGCCATAGTGTGTGGCCATTTGTTTGTTAGCCCTTAATGCAGCTATGCCTTAGCCTCTTACTGAGGCCATAAAGTTCCCCAGCCCAGCAGCCATTACTTACAGTTCTTTGTGACCCCACAGTGATTCGCGCTTGTTAATATTTATTGTTGGATTAAAGTCTCTTAAATTCTCAACCTCTCTCCATTGTAGTTGTTTGGTATTTTTGCATCAATAGCATTCTTTCCCCCACCTAGAACTTGCTAGATAAAAGAGACAGGGGTCAGAGATGTCTCGGTCTAGATCAGCTTGACAGCGATAAGCTAGTGACCTTGATGGAGCATTTAAACCTTTCTTTGCTTTGGTTTCCATAGAGAGTGAGTCAGGGTAGGAGGAGGTGAGCCTTGCAGTCTCTTCCAAGTGCGTTAACCTGCAGAACTGCAACTGAGCGTTGTTTGAAGTGTCCATACAAGTTCATGGAAAAGTCCTGTTTTTAGTATGAGATTTAGTCTTATTCTTCCATTTTGTTTTAAATTTGAAATGATTTGACTCTGGTTAGAGTCCAGTTTTATTAAATTTTATCTATTTTATATATGTGTATTATCTATTTAAAATTATTTATTTTATTTATGTGTATGAATGGTCTTCTGCATGTATGTATGTATGTATGTATGTATGTATGCATATCACGTGTAGTGGAGAAGCTGTGGGGTCTCCCAGCTACTTCCCCTGAAAGGTCATTCCTCTTTGCTAAACACAGGGTTAGATTTTTCATCTTACTGTAGGTCTGTCCTTGTGTGGGAGGGGACTTCCAAGAGTTAGGGTTTTACTGTAGTAGATTTCCTGGGCTTCTTGTTAGTCCCAAAGTGTCATGGCTGAGGCCTGAGCATTGCTCAACTTCCATGGAGCAAGGGAAGATGGCTTCAAAGCCACTTTCTGTAAACATGAAATTGAAAAGCCATGCAGATTTCATTCTTTTGTTTTCATGCTTGCTTTGAGATGAAAATGACATTAATATAATGACAAATCACTCCACCACACCTTCCAGCCCTTTTCACCCTTTCCCCTTTCCCCAAGCTAAAGGATGCAAACTCGTGTTTGTCCAGGATGGGACTCTGTGTCTCCTCTCTGTCCCTCCTTTGGTGGAAAGGGAGCCTGGGCTGGGAGGCACCAAAGGGAGAGGTAAATTGCAGCAGGTGAGCTGCACAGTGGGTACAGGTGCCATTTGGGCTTCTTACAGGGCACATGGGAAGGGCACGGATAACCACAGGCACAGCTCTCTGTTTTCCTTCAGTACTCAGGTAGATGTTTGAGATTCACTCACCCCAGGCCGCCACGAGTGCATTTTCTTTCCTCTCCACAGATTTTGGGGATGTTGGGTCGATGACAGGGTCTACATTTGCAAAGCCTTGACCACATGGCTATGTTGAGGAGTCACTGTGTGACCAGAGGAGAGCCTAGGGCTGCAGTGGGTTTTACATCCTACTTTAGCAGATTTCCAGGTGAGCGTGTACAGAGTGGACTTAGCCTCTTGTGGTTCCTAAAGTAGGGAAAGAGAATTATAAGGACTTTCCTGATAGCAGTCACATGACTTGTCCCAGCATGGTACCAGGAGCTTTGCCAGTAAGGTGAAACCAAAGGCTGACTGGCCTTCCTTCCCAGGATACTGCTTTGGATTTGAATACCACCCAGTGAGCGACTTGAATGTTGATTTTATTGCTGTAATCTCTCGTTGGTGCTTGCATGTACTGGATACTGGGGACATGTTAAAACATAGGACCCAGGTCTTTTTCCTTGTTTTTTTTTTGTAACATGATTATTCCGATGTCTGCTTTTGTTTCTGGACTCAACAGACTGGAAGGTATAAAGATATAAATGTTTAGTTTATTATGGACATAATTTGCTTATTATATTGTGGTGTGCTAATAATTTGAATTAGAGCACCAAAGTCTGAGGGGAAGGTGTCTGTTCCAGTGAATAAAGTACCCTCCGCACTGCAGGCTGCAGTCTCTCTCCCGAATTGAGACCTAGAGGTGAGAAACTTGGGATTGGCCCAACAGAGTGTACTGAATTACTCCGTTCACCTTGGAGGAAGGGAACCCGGAGACAAGATGTTTGTGGAAGTCTGAAATTACAATCTTGTGATTGATTATCTGCTGTAGCACAGGTGCCCTCCCTATTCCAGGGTGGCAGCGGCTGGCCTGTGGTAACTGACACCCTCAAAGATCATGTAGACCTCAGTTAGGAAATGCATGCATGAATCCTTTCAAGATAACGGAAAAAAAACACATCAAGACCTCATGACAGGGCATTCACAGTACCAAGTGAGCATGCTGTGTTTTGTTAGAACAGAGCACACGTTCTCTTTTTACAGTGATCTCACACTGATGTTGAGACCTTGTCTGTGTGAACTGGCTTCTTAGAAGAGAGTTGCCCAGATGCCTGCTGTCTTGTCAATGTCCTCTGGCTTGTTTGGGTGCGTGTATGGCACGGTAGCTGTTAGAGAGTGACACCTAGTGTTTGGTGTGCATGTGACATGGGATGGGAAGGAAAGAGCTGACTTGAAGCCTTCCTTCCCAGCCATTGATCCTGCAGACCTGGGGCATTCACTGAATGACCTTGAGCTAGCCTGCAGGTCTTTGGTACTCTCTAGAGTCCTTGAGGGAAGCATTTAAATTTTAAGTTTCTGGGGTGTCGAGAACCAAATTACAGCATTTCGTGCAGACTTGGTTATTTCTCTCTCATTGCTTATGCAGACTGTCCAGTGAATTTTTTAACATAAAAAATTGGCATAGAAAGGATAGCCAGTTAATTATGCTCGTACAAAAGTAGGAGAGAGAGAAAGATGTGGTAGCTTTTAGCCAAAAAGCAAAAGCCTGCATGAGATGGAGACTAGCATGGCAGCTGTGGCTGTGATGGACACTTCTTAGGTGAGTTTCGTGTGTGCAAGTCAAACTCTTCTTAGAGCTGGGAATTCTTCAGGGCAAAGTCCACCTCTTATAACAGAATTTCATGCTACTACTTTGAGGATTTGGGAAATGTCTAGTGCAGGTTTTTTCCTCTCTTAGGGTTAGACCTGAATATTGATGTGCAAGTGGAAAGATAAACTTATGAAATGTGTCATGTCTCTGCTTCCAAGGCTTTCAGTGTTGCAATGTTAATACATAGTGAAAGGGGTTTAAATTTGTATGTTAGTACCTCCTGGGGCTGTTTTCTCTGTCGGTCTGTGGTTTTGCATATCTGGTGCTGGTGCTCCCTTGGCCTCCCTGCCCAGCCTCTTGCTGTTGTCTGTAGGTGGCAGTCCTCTGCTCTCTCTCTCTCCCTCACCCTCTCCAGGGCTCTCATGGAATGCAGTTCTGCTTCCATCACCTGCAGAACTGTGATCACACTCTCAGTGCTCCTCCAAGGACCTCTTCCTCTGACCTCTGCCTCCTCATGCCTGTCACCCCAGAAGTCCTCAGACCAGCAGAAAAGCTTTCTGGGGGGAGGGTGGGCACTGTTTACTCTTCTGAAATGCCCTTCTCTTGTAGTCTCAACTCTTCGTTTTCTTCAAAATCCTGTTCAAAGGTATTTCTGCCTTTCCCCCTGAGATGCTAACTGTCAAGGCAGGGGTGGTATCTTTGGTCTCTCACATGGTATCTGTCACAGAATGAGCACTTAACAAGAATATTAATTAATTAATTAAACAGATAATTTAAACCTATACCCTCTGAGTGATCCATTTATTGAATTCATTGTTTTCTGTGGGTACATGTGCATACATGCCTCATGAGTAGTTCTCTGTGTTTTATTGTCAACTTTTATGTGTTTAAAAGCCATTTCTGATGAACTTGGTATTTTATTGGGGAATTTAACCTGCTTATACTTAAGCTTTTTGTGAAACAATGAACATTTTTTTACCTTTATCTTTGTTTTAGGAAGAGTCACTGTTTTTGGATTTGTGGAATATGCTTTGCAATTTGTTAGGTATAATATATATTTTCTTTCATCCCAGTAATTAATTATCTTTAAATTAATTAAACAATATCATCCATTTTTTCTATATCAAGAATAAGATGTTTAATAGTAGCCTTGTTCTTTTTAACTCTCTACGTCTTTAGTAGTTCTTATTTCTCAACATTTTAGGCAATTTATATCATGTAATTTTGTGGTGATATTTTATTTGTGCTGAAATGTGATTTTTCTTTTGTATGCTAATAAATAAAGTTTGCCTGGAGAGCAGAGGACATAGCCAGTAATTTTTAAGTAAACATAGAAGTCAGGCAGTGGTAACACATGCCCTTAATCCAATCATGTGGCAGGCAGGGTCTCTGTGTGTTCAAGGACATACTAGGCAACAGCCAAGAGTGATGATACAAGCCTTTAATCCCAGTACCAACCATAGAGACCTGGAGGTCTGTACAGACAGGCAGTGACTAGGAAGTGAGGTAGCTGGGCTAAGAGCCAATGAGAGTGCAGAACAGCAAGGCAATAAAAGCCTGGGTAGACAGGAAGTAGCTCTCTTGGGAAGCTATGGCGGCTCTCACTATTTCCCTGATCTCTAAGGCTTTCGTCCCTATATTTGGCTCTGTGTTTCTTATTTAATAAGACCATTTGGAAATTCGTCTACATTATTTTATTATAGTATTTTTCAGATGCTGTTTCTCTCATGTTAAGTGATTTGGAAAATCTATTTTTATTAGCATGTTAAAATACCAGTTATGTAAACAGCTCACTGCTATAGAATTTTTATTTCTATATTCTTGTTAGGGAATTACTTTGCTTAGTATTTGTTGCTAGTATATGAATTATGTACTTTGTTGAGGTTGATGTACTTCTAGCTCAGGAACACCTTTCCTTGAACTTCAGATATGTATATGCATGTATAAGTGACTGCATAATTTTCAGATCATTGCACCCCTCTCCTTTGATGTGTGTGTCTCAAGGGAGCTGTACTTTGCTGCAGATAATTTACCAGGAACTGCATTGTTGTGTAGGCCCTTGGTCTGCTTTGGGTCTCTGTTGTCCTCACGTTCTCTCTGGGTCCTGATGCCCACTCAGTGGCTCGTGATCAGTTTACCACACTGTCCTTTGGATCTCACTGCTGATGAAAAGATCAAGGTCAGCCTGACTGTTGTTTGATGAATATACTACATTTTCTGTTTGATTTTGCCTAGTGCTTTTCGCTTTGTATTGAATTTACAACTTTAAGTGTGTTTTGCTCTTTTATGTGGTTCTGGGGAATTTGTGATGTACAATGTTGTGGCACATGGGGTATTCTGTAATAGTCTAGATTCATGCTGTCCATGCTTTCCATCTTAATGTAGTTAATGTTTTCTGACTTCAGAAGGTTATTTAATAATCTGTTTTTTACTTTATACATTTTTTTTTTTTTGTTTTCATCATCTGTTTAATATCCACTTGAGTCTTTAAGAAAGTGAGTTAGAAATGTCGAACTCACAGAGATCCTGCTGTGCTCTGCTGTTTGAGGGATTACAGCCGTGGGACCACCACCAGCTCATTATTTTTTTTAGAGAGTCACCATCCACACTTTTTTGCTGCTTTAAGTAAACTTAAGTAGACAATAAACTTTTCATTTGATACTTTGCTTTTGTGTTTCATTAATATGTCATTCCTTTGAACATCATGTTCCAGCTGCACTGGACTTCCTTGGGAGAGAGTCACCCTTTAATCCAGCACTTCTGGTAAGACAAGTAGACAGAATCTCTGTGATTCGAGGCCATGCCTGGTCTTCAAGTGAGTTCCAGCAAAAAAAGTACACAGAAAATTTAAAAAAAAAAAAAAAAAAAAAAAAATTATGTTCCATTCTTATTTTAGATGTCTTTTATTGAAATTTAAGTTCACGTTTCTTACAAACTTAAGAAACTGTTTTCTTCTGGGCTAAGAAAAATATTGTCTCTTAAGCAATGACCTAATCATGTATTGAGATTTAAAATGTTTGGAGACACATTTAGTTTTCAGTTATCTTTATTAAATGCCATTTAATGCTACCCTACTCTCTTTTATTGCTGTGAAGAGACACCATGACCATGGCAACTCTTATAAAGAAAATATTTCATTGTAGTGGCTCACTTACAATTTTCAGAGATTCAGACCATTTTCGTCATGACAGGAAGCATGGTGGCCTGCAGGCAGATGTGGTGCTGGAGAGGTAGCTGAGAGTCCTGCATCTTGCAGGTAACAAGAAGTTGACTGAGACACTGGACAGTATCCTAAGCATAGGAAACCTCAAAGCCTGCCACCACCGTGACACATATCATCCAACAAGGCCATGTCCACTCCAACAAAGCCACATCCCCCCAATAGTGCCACTTCTTATGAAATTATGGGGGCCAATTACATTAAAATTACTCCACCTACCATGTTAGGGTTGTTGCACGAATCCTAAATGGTCTTATAATACAAACCTGGAGCCAGCTATGAGGGTGACAGCTGAAAGATCAGAGAAGCAAAGGAGCTAGCCACAAGCAAGCCTCTTACCTCACCAATGCCTCAGCTTTAAATAGACCAAGTTCCTGTCTCCTCCGGCCTTATATTCCTTTCTCTGCCCAGCCATATCATTTCCTGTCTCAACCTTCCTAGTGCTGGCTTTAGAGGTGTATGATCCCAAGTGCTGGAATTAAAGGTGTGTACCACCACTACGTGGCTGTTTTTCTTTTAGACTGAATTAATCTTATGTAGCCCAGCATGCCCTTGAACTCACAGAGATCCTGACAGATCTCTGCCTCTGCCACCCGAGTGCTAGGATTAAAGGTATGTGCTCCCTTGCGGGCGGTGGTGGCGGCGGCGGCGGGCGGCGGCGGCGGCGGCGGCGGCGGCGGCGCACGCCTTTAATCCCAGCACTCGGGAGCAGAGGCAGGCGGATCTTTGTGAGTTCAAGGCCAGCCTGGCTACCAAGTGAGTTCCAGGAAAGGCGCAAAGCTACACAGAGAAACCCTGTCTCGAAAAAACCAAAAAAAAAAAAAAAAAAAAAAGGTATGTGCTCCCACTGCCTGACCTCTGAGGCTAACTCTGTGTTTCGCTCTTTCCTCTGATCAGGCAAGCTTTATTTCCTAGATTACAAACAATATATCACCACATAGGGTAGTATTTCCTCCTTTGCCTGTGTGTGTGTGTGTGTGTGTGTGTGTGTGTGTGTGTGTGTGTGTGTGTAAACTAAGACTAGAATTACTTTGATTTCTTTTTGTGATTTTTTTCACTCACCTATTTGTTCATGCTTATTAGGAAATACTGTATGCTGGGTACTGGTTCTGATGATGGGGATACAAGATGTATCACTAAAGTGTGGGTCCTTTCTCCCAGGTAATCTAGCTATAATGGCAGAGTAGGCCTTATGCCTATCATCTGAGAAGAATGCTGGTAGAGGAGTGTCTTTTGGAAGTGGTCTTATTCCAGGAGGTGAAATTTGAGTTTGGTGTTTACAGTGGCCAGTAGGGATATGACAATATGGAACTCTGTTTTCCTTACTCCATAACAGCATGCTGACACAGACTAAATTAGTAGAAGCGATTTCTGGTATAAGAAAACCAGCATATATTTTTTTTTATAAAACTAAAATGTATTCATGCTATTCTATGGACTGGGATTAGTTGTTTGTTTATTTATTTAATGCCCCAAGCACAGCCTCCCCTCCCTCCTCTCCTTCCACCCCTCCCCCACCCTCTACCCCTAATCCACTCTTCCTCTATATTCTCTCAGAAGGGGCAGCCCTCCTGTGGGCATCAGCAAAGCATAGCATAGCAAACTGCCATAAGACCAAGCACCTCCCCTTGTATTCAGGCAGGACAAGGCAATCCAGCATATTCATTTTGTTTTTAAAATTATCTGTTTGTTCATGTTAGTTCTGTCTCTCTTGAATTTAAAGGTTCTAAACAACTATTGGTCACCAGTGAAACTATTCTGTCTGTGCAAGAGTTGAGTTATTTTTATTAACTGGCGAGAACCCACCAGATAATAGCAAAAATGGTGTCTGTCTGTAGGTTGACATGGAAGCATGTGTGCGTGCCTGTGGGCTCTATGTGCATGGTCCCTCTTAAGCCAGACTGGTTGTGCAGTCCAGGCACCTGCAGAATGCTCTTGTGAAAGGACTGCTAGTTCTCATTCTACCTTTTCTGCACATTGTTACTCCCAAGGTCACGAAGCTGAGATGTCTGCTCTTTTAAATGAAGTCTTCTGTTTTCTCCCAGGGCAGCATCTTCTGTACGCACACCATCGTGCCCTACAGCTGGCCTGGGGAAGGGTTGCTCCCCACTCTCTAGTCCCGCACTGAACAGGTTTAGTTGGTTGTTTCAGGTAGATAACTGGTATGCATTAGTATGTAATATCTTCCTCACTCTTTGCCGCCCTACTTTCCATGTAGACTTACAATCAAGTGTGAATCGACTTGGGTTGTGCTGCAATCATCTGGTAATAATTTGGAGAAAAAAGTTTCCCATCTAAATTAAATGAAGACTGGAGTTTTAAAGTTCACTGTGGCATCTTGTATAAACTCCAACTTATGTTTCATATTATTCCTGGTCATGCAGTAGGTTCTGAAGAAAAAGTAGCTATGGATAATCAGTTAAAAGAACGACAGATTCCCTGATGTGCTGATCGGTAGTAATACCTAATTTCGATTTTGAGTGTGCTGTAATGGATTACCATATAGATGCAGCTGAGCACTGAGCATTAAACAGAGTCATGTGTTTTCCAGAAAAGTAATATTTATTCACACTGTGTGGCTTTCTTGGAATATTTTTTTATTTTATTCTCCAGTGAAACTACAAACAAGATGTCAATAGCTTATGTGGCATTCACAGCAGTATAGCTTAGAATATCAGCTGCAGTACAAGAAATGCCAGATTGCATTTGCCTCACCAAAGATAGGCTCCATCTGGGACTTCTGAGGTACAGGCTTAGCATTTAGACTAGGTAGTTGTGTTTGGTTTTATATTTATTGACCCTCATAGGACTTAATCCATAAAAAACAGCCCTCACAATGTTAGTGTACAGGAAGAAGTGGCAGTATGGATATTGTTTCAGTCTCTGAATTATTGTATTAAGTTTTGTCATTTGAGGATATATTCTTTTAAAAGAACTATTTTGATTGTGTGTGTGTGTGTGTGTGTGTGTGTGTGTGTGTGTGTGTGAGTGCATGTGCCGTGGAGCACATGTGACAGTCAGAGGTCAACTTGTGGAAGTTAATACTCTCCTTCCATCATGTAGGTCCTGGGGATTGAACTCAGGCTGTCAGGCTTGGTAGCAAGTGCATTTCCATAATCCATCTCACAGGTCCTTTTAGGATATTATTACCTCAAACATTGGACATGATGTTTCATATCTAAACCTTAGAGAATATTTCTCAATATCTTTAAAGCAGACTCATTTATAAATCTGAATTATTTTGAGAAGTAACAATGATTGTCATGACCTTAAGTGAATTGAAGATGATTTTTGTTGCAGACTTAGACGTATGCAGACATGTTTATTCACATCTACTTGATGCATTTTCTGTTTTTTTGTATATATGTATATATATGTATATATATATATATATTTCTTTTTCTTTTTCTTTTCTTTTCTTTTTTTTTTTTTTTTTTGAGACGGGGTTTCTTTGTGTAGCCGTGGCCATCCTGGAAGTCATTCTGGAGACCAGGCTAGTCTCATACTTAGAGATCCGCCTGCCTCTGCCTCCTGAGTGCTGAGATTAAAGGCATGTGCCACCACGGCCCAACCTGTTTTCTCATATTAAAAGGTGCTTTTCTTTGTTATATACTAATAAAAGAAAACCAAGTGAGGAATAAAAATATGTGTTTTGAGAAGTATGACTCAGTGCCAATTTGGTTGAAGAGCAAAGGGAATGTCGGACATTAATGTAGATCAAGACAAGATCCACCCCGAATCTTTAATTCACCTAGCACCTTCTTGAATAATGGTATCCAAAGGTTATCCTGCCATGTAGCTGGGAGCTGCCCTTAAAGGAGAACTCAGAAGAAGGTGTGCCATCTGCTCAAGCAAAATGACCTGTCAGGAAGCAGGCAGCAAAGCACAGGAAGACCTCCGAGGAAGAAGACTTCCATCTGTATGAAGCTACTTCCAGCTGAATTTGGAAGCAAAGCTGGGGGGCATCTGGGCTCCTGAAGTGGGGTACACTTCTCTTAGTGTTCCAGCCTTTTAATCTGATGCGAGTAACCTAATTAATAGTTTCAATATTGCTGTGGCACACAAAAAGATGTGTTGCTCAGATTCTCCTTCAAGGGTTTGCCACCCCTTACAAGAGTGGCACCCACTGATAGCCTCTGGCTGTTAGTGCCTCAGCCGTCCAGCCCTGCTCACACTCTCTTCTCCATTAGGCTGGAGTATAGGGTCTCACCTCTAGTTGTTTGGGCCTTTGCTCCAGAGCTCCGTCTCAGCTCACAGTGGCTCCCCTGCTCACCCTGTTTCCTTCCCATTCCTTCCCTGGTGCTACTCTTCTGTCATCTGTTTCTAGTAACTCCGTTGTAGCAGATTTTCCAAAGAACTTGTCTTGCAAAGATTCTTGTTAATTTGTTACCAAAGATACTGACTGACTTTGACCCTGTTGTGGCTATAGGTGGCTCTTGAGTTGTTTGGTCTGGCAGCAGCCTAGACATGGAGTCCTTCATTTTAGTCCAATTCCAGAGTTCCAGTTTCTAGCTGGCTGTGGCTATTCATCTCTGTGGGCTCTTGCTCCCATGTGTTGTATTCCACAGGCACGGCGTGGAAGAGTGGGGGAGCGGGTACAGGGGCATTAAAGATTATATCCTTTTGGTAGAACAAGGCTCATGTGAGTTTTAATTGTCATCCTAAAAAGCAGGATTTCCTAAACTTTTTCTACTCATGATCCTCTTTTTTTTTTTTTCCCTAGAGACAGGGTTTCTCTGTGTAGTTTTGCGCCTTTCCTGGGACTCACTTGGTAGTCCAGGCTGGCCTCGAACTCACAGAGATCCACCTGGCTCTGCCTCCCAAGTGCTGGGATTAAAGGTGTGCGCCACCACCGCCCGGCTCATGATCCTCTTTTGTCAGAGAAATTTTTACTCTACCTCGGTTATATAGGTATAAAATAGGTACTCAAATGAAACATTTATTGATAATAGATCACAAAGAAACTCATTTTAAAATAATTCTTTGATATACATATAGTTTTACCATTTATTAAAGTTGGAATCATATTTGCATATAAATAAGATAGATGTGCTTATTTGTTTTTACCTTAAGAATTAGATTTTAGCAGAGTATTTGAAGTAAGATATAGGATGTCTTCAGAGTTTTTCACAGTTGATCACTGTTTTTATTTTCTGACTTTCAATGCTGAGGATGCCACTCTGCAAAAATACGTAGTATAAAGTAGCAGAAATGCATTAAGGCCACTTTAGAAATTGCTAGAAATGCTGTCCTAATCTTGTGCCAACGTTCATTTAATGATTTTGAACTCAACTAACAGTTTTAAGAATCAAGCTCACTAATGCAATACAAACCAAAGATGCACTAATTTAATGCTTATGTTCTGAAGAATGTTTGTAGGAAATAATGGAATTCTTTGTTGCCTATAATTAAACCATTGTGTTTCTATATGAGCAAAAAACGTGTATACTTCATAAAAGCACTAGAGTTCATAAACATACAGTAGTTTCAGATCTGAGCTGTGGTGTTTTAGGAAGTGCAGAATGTGTGTGTTGTGTATTTTGAACCAAGTCGGCAGTGAAATTGTGCAGTACAACACGGTCAAGTACTGCTAGCCATATCTTAGATTCATTCTAATGATGTTTGATTTGAATTAGTTTTTGGTTGTTGCTTGTTCAGAAACCTTGGACTGTTGCCAACTTTTTTTGTAACTGCTACACTGTTAGGTGATGCTATTTGGAGTTGCACCCCATAGTTTAAGGAGCTGGCTTGTAGAGAGAGAACTGACTTTTTAGGGATGAGATGTGGCTCCGTGGTAGAGCACTTGCACAGCAACTATGAGGCTCTCCGTAGTAAGAACTGACTTTCACATCTTCTGATCCCCTTTTAAATGTAATTCTTTAAAGCTGTGCATGGTGGCCTGCACCTTCAATCAGGAGACAGAGGTCAGTGGTTCTCTGTGAGTTAAAGGTCAGCCTGACTTACATAGTGAGTTCTAGGACAGCCAGGGCTACATAGAGAGATACTGTCTAAAAAAATTATTTATGTGTATGTGTATGTCTGTCTTAGTTAGGATTTCTATTATTGTGAAGAGATACTATGACCACAGCAACTCTCATAAAGGAAAACATTTAAGTGAGGTGACTCACAGTTCAGAGGTTTAGTCCATTATTGTCATGGTGGAAACATGGCAGCATGCAGGCAGACATGGTGCTGGAGAAGGAGCTGAGAGTTCTTATATCTTGATCCACAGGCAACAAACAGAAAGTGGTCTGAGACACTAGCCATGCCTTGAGCATATATGGGACCTCAAAGCTCACCCCCATGGTTATACACTTCCTCCAACAAGGCCATACCTACTCCAACAAAGCCATACCTGCAAATAGTACCACTCCTTGTGAGTTTATGGGGGCCAGTTATGTTCAAACAACTGAAGTGTCTATGTATGTATGTGTGTGTAAGTGTTCATTTTTGCATGCTTATGTGTGTGTTTACAGGTATGCACATGCCACAGTGTGTACCTGGAGGTCAAAAGACAGTTGTTGGTTCTTGCTTTCCACCTAGGTTGAGGCAAGCTCTGCTGTTGTTCACAGCTGCTTACAGCAAGCTAACTTCCAGAGATTCTCCTGTCTCTGCCTCCCATATCCCTGTAAGAATGCTGCGATTATAGACTCACACATCTGCAGGATGCAAGAATAGGGATTTTCGTCCCACAGTGATAACGTATTACCAATGACAATAGATATATTTTGACCATTTGCAGTTTTCTGTATTAAAAAAGAGTAATTGCTGGGGCAGTGAATTGGCTTAGTGGGCAAAGGTGTGTGCTATCAGCCAGACAACCCACTCCAGTCCCTGTTACCCACATGTGTAAAGAGAAAACTGACTCCCAAAGTTGTCCTCTGACCCCTCAACAATAAATACAGAAATACAATGAATAGTTTAAGTAGTTATATTAAAAATAAAGGAATCTTAGAATCTAAGTATAATTTACCAGATTGTGCTCTGGAGTGGGGGTCAGAGGGAGGATTGATTTGGGTTTTGGATTTGTGTGTGTGTGTGTGTGTGTGTGTGTGTGTGTGTGTGTGTGTGAGAGAGAGAGAGAGAGAGAGAGAGAGAGAGCGCATAATCAAATCTTTAAAAATTGTTTGAGAATTTCATACATAAATATAATGTATTTTGATTAAATCCACTCCCTTTTCAAATTCCCTTCAATTCTTCCCTTTCCCCGCTCAACTTCATGTGCTCTGTTTTTAAATCCATCGTGTCACTTAGTACTTCTTGTTAGCATGGGCATAGGACCATCCATTGGAGCGTAGGTAGTCTCCGGGGGCCATATCCCTGAAGAGCTGACTCCCTCACTCAACAGCCAGCTTTTGGTAGTGAGGCTACTTTTATTAGCCCAGTCTTCCTGTTCTTCAGGAATTTGTTTGTTGCCCACTAATGGATACTTTCATAAGTACAATCTTAAGACCTACTTGGAGGCATTAATTTTATGAGATTTTTACATATATTTTAAACTTACACCTATTTATTTATTTGTGTGTTGAAGGGGAGGTAAGTAATATGGGCCTATCACAAAAATGTATTTCATTTTTATAAATTTTTATTTTGTAGAAAATACTGCAGTTTCTACCTGAACGAATTTTCTTTCGATGGCATTACCAGAGTATAGGTAAGATGAAAGCACTCTATCAGTGGTACGGATTTCTACCAGCTGAGGTTTCAGCAATGCTTTATGTAGCTAATACCACCAAGGTAGCCTGTAGAGAGAACTAAAGGTGTGGTAATTAAAATCAAGTCCAGCTGGCGGAGTCAGGCTCCCCCACCACAGGCTCAGGAAATAGCCTGGAAGAGGGGGTGGAGCGACTGTGAGAGTCAGGAGTTGGGGAGCGCTGTTGGCACCATGAACTCACAGTGGCTGCAGCTGCCTGCCCAAGCCCTGCATGAGATCAAGCCTGTTAATGTTACAGGTGGATGAAGGAGGGAGGGGGTTAAAAAAGAGCAGAGGACATGAAGTTGGGAGGGGCTCTAGTGGGAGGGGGTCCAGCAGGAGTTGGAGCAGGGAGTGGGAAATGAGTATGATCAAAAGAGATTGTATATGTGTATTAAATTTTCCATGGATACATTTTAAAAAATTAAATCTCTCATTCTAAATGTGCCCTTTGAGGTGTAGCCCATGGGCTCCCCAGGAGTGTGCTAAAGGTGCAGAATTTCAGGCCCCAGTTTGACCCACTGAGCATGGTGGTCTTTTAACAAGAGACACAAAAGGACTCCTGTGCATATGAAGTCGAGAAACACTGATCTTGAGTATTTTCTTAAATAATTGTACATTATTCCTTACCAAAAATAATTGTTCTTTAAGCCTGCATTATTGATTCAAAATTCCCACTTGAATACTTTCAGAAGTAGCAGCCAGAGGGAACTTGCATAAAGAAAGCAAATGGCATTGTTGCCCTTCTGCCCAGCTCTTTACATCTGACAGCACAGTTGCAATTTAAAATGCCCACCTAACTGGAGCATTCCAGGGCACCCATTATGAGTTCTGCATGGGGTTTTTAAAGAGTTCCTGCTTCAGTCCGACCTGTAAGACTCTGCACTTGAAACAACTTTTCTTAACAGTTGGCTGCCTACAGTGGAGGAAGGTGTGAGCCTTGGAATGAATGGAATCTGACTTTATTTGATAATTGATTTCTTTCACTATTTATTGAGGGGAGAGATGAACCTTTGGGGCAGAAACAAAGAGCATGTCACCATTCTTGCTTTGGATAGGCCTCTTGCCCCATGGGTAGATAGATGAGAAAAGTAATACAGTGCAATTGTTGCTGTGAGAGGCATATAGTGGGAAGGCACAAGAAAGGTTGAATAGGTCCACCCAGGAGAAGTTGAGGGACCCTTCAAGAGAAGTCACTTCCTCCGGAGCCTTGAAAGGTGAGCAGGGCTTCCTGGTTGTGAGAGCAACATGCACAAAGTCAAAGAACTTGAAAAAAAAAAAAATGGCATCATCAGTAGATATTCCAAAATCCAGAATTCTAATCCTAATTTAGGATTGTTTCTATGAAAACAGGTAATAAACTCTTACAGAAACTGAATTCGAGTTTTGTGTTACAAATTTAAATTTAAAGAAGATAAAGCATGTGTACTATATATATACCCGTGGAACTCAGTGACTGAATCTTTATTCTGAGAGAGCTCATTAATCTTTAAATCCTTCAAATAAGCAAAGAAAATTTCTTAAATCTGAGGAAGTTTGCCCTAGCATTTCTTGAACTTCATTATATAAAAAAATTAAAAAAAAAAATTCAAGATCCAAAATATACTAAAGAAAATTTAATTCTTTGTAAATGAGAATAACGTGTGCAGCTGTCTTGGCTATTCAGGAAGAATCATCATGGCCAGGATGAGCTAACTGGGGGCCCTGCTTGTCTAAGTTCATGAGGGAATGGCTGAACCCATGCTCCTGTGAGCATGGAGCCAGTTCTCTTGGTTAAGCAATAACCCCACAGCTTGGCCTTTCTTTCACCTCCTTGGTCATCTGAAACTTTGCTTTTCTTGGAGACACCTCTGACTCCCTCAGGATCATGGAGATGAGGTCATGGCCTTTCTTTATGAAGTGCTAATTCCAGAAATGGCTCAGCACCCTAATCTTGGACTGTGCCAGCTTGGTGCCATGTTGTCTCATCTCCTTTTTTTTCCATGGTCTTGTTCTCTCCTGGTCCTTCACCTTGTTACCCATAAGCTCATTGTCCTCCTCCATCCTTAAGTGGCTTCTTGCCCTTTGTTATCATGTAGATAGCTGTCTGATCACAGACTTACATCTAGTCTCTTTTCTAGCCACTTCTAGGCCACTGTTCTGATTCTTTTTTTTTTTTTTTTTTTTTTTTTTGTTTTTTGAGACAGGGTTTCTTGTACTTTTGCTTTCTGACTCACTTGTAGTCAGCTGGCTCAACTACAGAGATCCACTGGCTCTGCTCCGATGCTGGATTAGGCGTGCGCCACCACTGCCCGGCTCTGATTTTTATTATAATAAAACAGCTTTATTGGGGGAGGAATAAACAGAATATATAAGCAATGTCATGAACATAGGATCACCCCCAATTTTCCTCAACCTCCTTGGTAATATCTCTGTTCCCTTCTTCCCTACCTCCTCCCCAAGCACTGATACATTTTCACAAGATTCCCTAGATACGATACTAAGTAAAACCCATAAAAGAAAAAAAAAAAACAAAACAAAACAAAAAAACAAAACACACTGATGACTTGGATTGCTTCAAATCCACCGCTGGTCTGCCTTTGCCTTTTTTAGAGTCTTGTTTAGATGGAATCAGGTAGCACTGTTCTTTTTTTGTTTATTTGGCATCTGCTTAGTTAGAGTTATTGGTGGCGGATGAAACACCATGACCAACTTGGGGAGGAAAGGGTTTGTCTGGCTTACATATCCTGAATCACTGAGGGAAGCCAAGGTAGGAACTCAAACTGGGCAGGAACCTGGAGGCAGGAGCTGATGTTTACTGGCTTGGTTCTCATGGCTTGCTCAGCTGTCTTTCTTACAGAACCCAATACTCACCAGCTCAGGATGGTAATATCTATGGTGGGCTGACCCCTCCCTCATCAATCACCAATTAGGAAAATCCTCTACAGGCTTGCCAACAACCTCAGGTTATTGAGGCGTTTTCTCAACTGAGATTTCTTTCTTTCAAATAACAGTAGCTTGTATCAAGTTAACATAAAACTAGCCACCACAGCATCTTTTCCACTCTACTTGTTTTGAGATTCATCTGTATGCTATGTACTAAGAGTTCATTCCCTTTTATTTCTGAGTAGAATAGTATTCCATTGTATGGCTTTGCCATCATATTTGATCCATTCTCTTGCTGATATAGTGTTCAGTTGATTCTCATATTTGACTGTTATGCATAAACCTACTGTTATTTGTATACAGGTCTTTAGGTAGACATAAGCTTTCCTATCTCCTGTAGAGTACACTTAACTGGTAAACTGTTTTGCAGAGTGGCTATATCATTTTATGTCCTCAGCAGTGTAATAGTTCAGTTAATAGCAGATGTTATGGTCAGTGTTTAGTTTTTGGTTGTTCTATCTCATTGACTCATGGTGTTGAATGTCTTTTTAAGTGATTTATGTGCGTCTCTGGTAACATATATTTCAAGGCTACCCATTTAAAAGTTTCATTGTTTTATTTTCTTAATTTTTATTTTTTGGGGTTCCAGTATTTTGTATGGAAGTCTTATCAGATATATGCCTTGGAAATATTTTCTCTATATTTTACTGTAGTTTGAAGAACAATGTTTTTAACTTTGAAGAAGTCCAATTTGCCATTTTTATGGGTATACTTTTTATTGTCATATCTAGGAATCTTTAAAAATATTTTATTTAATATTTATACATGCATATAATGTGTTTGGATCAAAGCTACTCCTCATTCCCTTCCCTCCAGTTCCCCCCTTTTATCTGTCCAACCAGTTTTCCCTCCAAACTTCCTATACTCTCTCTCTCTCTTTAAAAAAATATTGCTGAATCCTTTACTGCTTCCTGTAAGGGCATAGGTGTAGGCATACCATGCCCTGGAGCATGGCTTCTCAGGCCCACAGCCCTGAAGAGTTGACTCCCCCCCCCCCCCAGCAGCCATCAGTTGCCACCTGCTCCTCAGATGGCCATGGGAATCTGTTATTAATACAAAATCATAAAGATCTCCTGTGTTTGCTCATGTGCTGTGGGGGGGGGGCACCCCCCGCCCCTCTCCCCCGCACCCCCAGTCTCACTCTGTAGACTGGCTGGGCTGGGATTCACAGAGATCCACCTGCTTCTGTCTCCCAAGTGCACCATCACACTTGGCCTATTTTTTTCTAGTCATTTTATGGTTATGTTTCACATTTAGGTCCTTGATCCATTTTAAAACAATTTTTGATGAATTTTACTTCCTTCAGTGGACCGCTGTTCCTGTGTACTTGAGTGGATGTAGAAGTGCCCGAAAATTCTGTGTTCTTCCTCTGCTTGCCACTTGCTGTGGTCCTTGCAGATCAGCAGCCAGGGGATTGTTCTTTGTGCCCCCGACCTTGCCTGTGAAAGGACCAACTGATGGTGTGTGGTATTGCTCACCACAGTGGTTTGAGACATGAGACAGAGAACAAGTTTTTAAAGAAAAAAAAACAAAATAAAAATAGGAAAGAACTTTGCACAATTAAAGTTCGATTAAAAATATCTGTACGAACTTTTAGCTTGGAAAATATTTTTAAAATATCTTTAAAAGATTGTCATTTGTGGCACTTGCTTCTATTCGCAGCACTCAGGAAGGAGAGTCAGGTGGATCTCGAGTTCAAGGCCAACCTGGTCTACATAGCAAGTTCACTGCCCTCCTGAGCCACTGAGCTATATCTCTCTAGCCCCCGATTACTATGTTTCAGAGATATTATACTATGAGATATGACCAACATCTTAAAATCCAAGTTTTTGGAAAGAGAAAGGAGCAACCATGCATAGATGGATAATTCTGTTCTCAGAAGACATGACAGACCATACAAGACCCCAGTGTGAGGTGTGGAACCTCCTTGTAAATTGTTCCTCAGAGAGGCCCCAGAAGCCCCCGCCCCCAACAGCACAAGCCATAGTGCTGGGAGGTGCTGTGCAGATTCCCTGCAGACTGGAACGCTGACCTGTCACGCAGGATGTGCTCACTGTGTGCAGTTATCAACTGCTCCAGTTCACATGCACAGGGCACACTAGATAGAAGTCGGACCTGACAGTGCCTGTGTCTGGAATCTCAGTGCTCTTAGTGGGAGGTAGGAGGCACTGTGAAAGCTACCCAACCAAGAGGAAGTTTCTGGCTCAGCTTCAGTTTGATTTCTCTATCTCTTGCATCCAAAAGCATGCGAAATCTTCAGGGTCTTACCATCTAGTTCTGGTAGACAACCAAGAAGAATGGCAACAACTTGTGTTGTTTGGGGACCTCCAGTGCCTCTCATTTTATGAGATTTTTTTAAATCTTTCTGGGCCTGGGTGACTGACCCACTCAGTCTAATTTTCTCCAGCTCCTCTCATTTACCTGCACATTTCATTTTTTTTCTTTAAAACTGAATAAGATTCCATTTTGTGTGTGTGTGTGTGTATACATATGTGTGTGTGTGTACATATATATATATGTATATATATATATGTCTTATTTTTGTTATCTACCCATCAGTTGATGGACATCTAGGCTGGTTCCATTTCTTAGCTATTGTGACTAGGACAGCAATGAGATGGATGAGCAAGTGTCTCTGTAATAGGAATGTCTGTCATTTGGACTTTTTAAAAAGACTTTTTAAGAGGCTCATACTCAAAGTACTACTATATTTAAAATTATCTTTTCTCCTGTGAGGTTGCTTGCCTTTGAAGGTCAGTCTTATATTTTTGAAAAGGCATGCATTTTTTTTTCCTTTCTAAAGCTGATCTTTAAACAGATATTTTGAGGACTGTTGTGTTAAGAATGCTTGCTGCTCTTGCAGAGGACAGGGGTTTGGTTCCAAGTACCCACACATTGGGTGGCTCACATCTGGCTGTAACTCTAGTTCTAGGGGATCCAGTGCCCTCTTCTGGCTCTGAGGTCAGTTGCACTAACAGTGCATACACATACATGTACCTGCATGCACACATACATTACATCTACACATTTAAATAAAAAATAGAATAAAATAAATGTAGATACTAAGTATTCCCTCATATACCTTAAATATTTATTTGTATACTCTATTTCTAATCAGTTGTTTTAAACTTCCAGGTTCAACTTTAAAAAAGCTTCTACACACTGGAAATTCTATTAAGGTAATCATTTCTGATGAAAGTACAATGGAATATTTCTTTAAATTTTTTAGATATATTTATTTTATTGTATGTGTTTGAGTGTTTTGCCTGCGTGTATGTGTATGTACCACATGTGTCCTTGGTGCCAGCAGAGGTCAGAAGAGGTCAGAAGAGGGCGTTGGATCCTCTGGAACTTGAGTTATGGATGGTTGTGATGAAGGCTGTGGGAACTCCTCCCGTATGTTTCATTTGCATCTGATAACACATTGTAAATCCTCATTTACAAATGTATTTTCTTTTATTGACATCTTTTTAATCATTTAGGAATACAGAGAAGGAGGACTGTGTGTTTTGAATTCTAAAAATAGGGTAGAGATGGAAGTGAGTGTAGCGTGAAAAGCGTTCATGTTCTGTTGGGCACTGCTCACCATTCAGATCATGGTGAAGGTGCAGGAGGGAGCCGAGTATAGACACGAGGCAGGGAAGCTGGACAGCAGCCCATGTCACTCAGCCAGCTCCTCGGAGTCCCATTAGCTCTAAAGAACATTATGTTAACATGACTGAAATTCTGCTCTGTTCTCCCCTAGTGTAAATGTAGAAGGAGAGTCTCTCTGACATTGCTCCTGTGGACAATTGAGCATTGATGATAGGGATATTGTTGCCTTACAAAATGGCAGTGGGAGCCAGACACTGCCTTTTGTGCCATATGCAAGTTAACTCAATCCTCCCATTTCACAGATGGGACAACTAAGACACAGAGAAGTCAAATGATTCTCCATGTATCACAGCTAGACAGTAGCAAAGGGTGAATTTGAACCCAGGCCTCTAACTCTCGTGCCCAAGCTTTTAGCCTTTGTACTACATTGCATCCTTGCTTGTTACTGAAGGAAGAGCTTCTGTACTTTAATGATACTTTATCCCCTCCCCTTCCTTCCCTTTCTCTTTTTTGGAGGTGGGGAGGATCTTGCTTTGAAGCTCAGGCTGGCCTGAAACTTGAGATTTCTCCTGTCTCAGACTCCCACATGCTGGGATTACAGATGTTATACCACCATACTATACCAGACACATGCACACTCTCTCTCTTTCTTTTTCTTAAGACTGATGCTGCTCTACAAATAATATATTAATGTTTGATTTTTGTTGCTTTTAATTTTGTTTTTAGATAAGATGTGAAGGAATCAGACTGTTTCTTTTGTGGCTTCAAGCACTTCAGACAAACTGTGCGGAAGAGCAGGTGCTGATTTTCGCTTGCCTGGTGCCTGGTTTCCCAGCGGTCCTGTCATCCAGGGGGCCCTGTACACTGGAGACACTCATCAACCCTAGCCCTAGTGTAGTTGATGGTAAGCAGCATTAGCAGGGTTGACATGCTGAAATGACTCTGTTAATTTTTAGTTTTAGGGGTGTGTGTGTGTGTGTGTGTGTGTGTGTGTGTGTGTGTGTGTGTGTCTGTAAGCATATGCCTCATGTGTATGGATACCCAAGGAAGCCAGAAGAGGATTCCAGATATCCCAGGAGCTGGAGTTACAAGTGATTGTGAGCCACCTGACATGGGTGCTGGGAGCCAAACTCTGGTCCCCTGGAAGAGCAGCTAGCCTAGTGCTCTGAACTTCTGAGCCATCTCCCCAGCTCGAAATTACTCTTGAGCTTACCTTGAAGGTTTCCTTGGTATTGATGTCTTGAATAGAAATTCTGATGAAGCTGAGGAGGAATGATTCCTTGTGATTCACAGAGGATTCCTAAAGACATTATAATGAAAGCCATAGCTCAACCTACAGTACCACCAAAAAAAGAATAAAAAACTTAGGGTACAGGAAGTGGTGGCATAAGCCTGTGATCCCAGCACTTGGAGGTGGAGGTAGAGGTAGGAGGATCAGGATTTTAAGGTCAGCCTTAATTACCTACCTAAAAAGTTTGAGGCCAGCCTGGGCTATGTGAGAGGCTCTGTCTTAAAAAAAACAAAACAAAACAAACCAGAACAAAAAATCTGGAGCCTATTTTCTATTAAATTATAATGAGAAAATTTCTGAAGTTACAGAAGCTGGAATGGAATGCAGGGGGCAGATGTTGGCTACAGTGTGAAGTAACAAGTGTTTTCTGTGAGCAAATGAAATTTAAATGTCTTCCCTAACCACTGTCTGTTGTTCTTGTCACTGTTGTTTCTTTAAGAGGCCAGTCATCTTACTTTGCCAACTGTGTTTTTCCATGTGACATTTACAGAAGGACAGTAGTGACCTCATTGGACTATCTGTGTCCCGTGAGTGTGAACTTACTGTCTAACACTTCATTGCATTGGATTTTAGGCTGACCAGGACAGAATTTGAATAGAAAATTCAAATAGAGGAAGGAAAGGCTCTGTGGACCTCTGGGCCCTAAGCCCTTGTTCATACTGGTTTGGGGTTCAGTCTGAACAGTTCCAGTGACTGGATGGATGTATGTGTTGTAATAGAGACCAGTTTTAAATCCTTATTTAAAATTTGACTTTGATGAATAAGCTCTCATTATTTTTTACTTTTTAGCAAAAATATACCCAGAAGAAATCACCCCACTTCTGCCAGCCATGTCAGGGGAGAAGATCGCTGAGGACCAAACATGCTTTTTTCTTCAAATACTGTTGAAATATATGGTTATTCAGGTCAGAGAAAAACTAAGCTGTCTCACTGATGGTTTGTTTTCTTAGGAAGGAGAGTTACTGTTTCTTTTCTTTCTGTGTGTCTGTGTTGCTTTCCCTGAAGTGATTTTATGTGGCGGTTCATTAGACGCAGGGCATGCATCATTGCTGGGCCACTTCAGAAAGACTCCGTATGAGTACTTTTATGTGTGAATTATTTAAGGTATCTTTACTTAAAAAAGTTATGCATCCTTTGGCGATTCCATACACAGATAAAGTATATTTAGATCATCTTCATGCCTCTGTCTGCCACCTCTTCCTCTCTCCCTGCTCCTCCATCATCCTTCCAACTTCATGTCTCCTTCTCCTTTTCTTCCTTTTTTTTTGAGTCAGAGTCTCACTGTGCAGCTAGCTCTGGCTGGCCTGGAACTTGCTATGTAGACCAGGTTGGCCTCAAACTCCGCCTGCCTCTGTCTCCTGAATATGCCACCTTACCCAGCGCTTCCGTTTTAAAATAGCCCACTGCGTATAGTCAGAGCTGTACAATTAGATGTGCATATGTAGGGCCATTTGTTGGACCATGGGTAGCCTCCCATGGGCCACGGTGCTGAAGAAAACTGACTCCTCTTCACCCGGCAGCTGTCATCTGCCAAAAGCTCCTTCTCTGCCCATTTTAAAATGTTGACTGGCTTGACCTTGTGCTTGACCTCTGACATTTAGAACTTTCTACTCTTTCTTCCAAGATGTTCCCTGAGCTATGGGGAAGGGGTGATACATAGAACAGGTGTTCTATTTGGGACTGAGCATTCCACAGTCACTTATTCTCTGTACTTTGAACAGTTATGAGCCTCTGTACTAACTACCATCCACCACATGCAGAAGCTTTTCTGATGGGGGGTGTGAGGTGTGCTAACTATAGTATTTAGAAGGCAGTTTGATAATGTCCCTTTAGTAAAATAAGTAGGATCTGCCCTAGGGCCTGTGATACTCAGTCATGGGTTCTTGGCCAGGTTTACAATACCTGGAATTTGTATCATCTTTGGAGCTTTGTTGAGATATGATTTCATTATATTATTACCAATAGTGTCATTTAAACATTGATAATAGGAATTTTAATCTAATATCATTTCATGTTTGTGTATGTTAATTTAAACTGTAAATATGCAAATGTCCTTTCCCACATATTATCCAAAGGCTGCAAGCTTGGAGTGGAAGAATAAGGAGAATCAAGATACTGGTTTTAAATTTCTTTTTACATTGTTTCGAAAGTATTATCTTCCTCATTTGTTTCCATCATTTACTAAGTTAACCAACATCTACAAACCTGTGCTTGGTAAGTACTCTTTTATTCCTGTGTGGATGTCATCCACAGGGAAATTGTACAGTAGCTTTCATAGTAATCCCTGTGATATTTTAAGGCAAAAAAGTCACTTTATGTTCATATTGAATGGTAATATTGTGAGAAGTTAAAGTTACCTAATGAATGATTCAATTATGTAAACTCATTTAGAGATCTTGCCTCATGGAAATAAAGAGAACCATGGTTTCTATAAAAATAATTTAAAACATGTCATGATATTTCTGTATGTTTGACACCTTTTAGTGTCATATTTTGCATTTCTTAGTCTTCTCTTATAGGTAATGAGTTATAGTGATGTCAGACCCTGCTCAATGTTGTGCCGTCCAGCCCAGGACATACAGTTGCTAGAGGGATGCACCTTATGTTGGGACTTTTATCTACCAGGATACTAGCAGATGCTTGTAGAGGGAGATGCTAGAGTGATGTGACAGAATTCTGGGAAATAGAAAGGAACATTTAACTTAGCTCCTAAATTTTCTTTTTATTGGGATTAGGATTAGGATTCACAGGATGAATGTAATCCCTTACAGTGGTGAAAGTGGGGACAAATCTTCTCCCTATAAAAACATGAAATTAGTTAGATGGATAATCAAGAATAGCTTTGGAGGAGAAAAGATCACAAGGGACTGTACTCTCTCTGTAGGATGTACCCGACTAATTCAGCTAAATTTCCTGTCACACACACACACACACACACACACACACACACACACACACACACACACACGGACTCACAGACACACAGACTCACAGACTCACAGACTCACAGACACAGACACAGACACACAACCTGACTCACACAAACAACTCACAGACACAGACACATGAGAAGGGAGAATAGCTGAAGCCTGATGCATTTTTAAAAATCTAGAATAACTGACTTATAGGGGTACCATAACCTGTATTTTGTTTATATATATATATATATATAAATTATATTTTTTTCCAAAATTTGTTTCTGACTTTATGTGTTGTCTATATTCATTGTAAAAGCACTATACATTGTTGTTACTAGGTTGAAAGTTACATATTGAAACTGGTCATGGCGGCCCATAACTGCCCTCCTAGGCCTTGGAAACTTGAGACAGGAGAATTGTGAGTTAGAAGCCAGCTTTGGCTACATGTAGAGATTTTTATATTGAAAAAGAATAACAAAAAAGTTATTTATTGTCATTATTTTAGCTTCACCAAGGTACTCCAGGAATCTAGGAAGTAGTTAATATACAGGGTAGGACTTAAGGTAAGTTTCTATCTCAAATCCAGCCTTATAGTATTCATAGTTGATGACACTTAATGAAGACTGAGATTCTGAGTTCATTTAGATGAAATTTTTGGCTTCCTGAGTATAGGGATTACAGACTTGTACCACAATGTCTAGCTTTAGATATTTTCTGTTAAAGTTCATGTTTGCTTTTACATTTGTTCCAGTCATAAAATAGCATTAAATTAGCTATACCAGAAATGAAGATATATTCACTATTGTAGTCTCATAATCTTCAGAATTGTTAATGAGAGAAATTAGCATGGTGGTATACTATTGCAGTATGTAGGCAATAACAGCCACCTCTTTATTTATATTGTAAGGCAAAATCAGAATCAAGCCTTCTAGAAGTTGTTATTTTGTAAACATTTATAGGTCTTCATTATTAGTTGCTATTTAAACAACCAAATATATGTTTATTAATTGGAACCATTTGTATGGATCATGTAATGTTGAGATTCACTAACTTAATTGTGTATTCTCTTTCTTTCTATCAGAAATCCCTCATTTGAGACCAAAGCCTGTATATGTTACTGTAACTCGAGATAATGAAACAATTTACAGTACAAAAATTCCATACATGGCAGCTCGTGTTGTTTTCATTAAATGGATTGTAACTTTCTTTTTGGAAAAAAAATATCTAACTGCAACACAAAACACTAAAAATGGAGTTGATGTATTACCTAAAATCATCCAGGTATGCCAGCCATCATTTTAAAATCTTTCTCTTACATAATAAACACAGCCCCACATTAGCGAAGTAACTGATTGTTAGAGCTGTGGTTCTTGTAGCTTTGATTTACTGGCTCACCTGTGTGCAGGGCTGGGGTTTCAGAGGGAGCTTTGGTCTGAAGCACTTGCCTCACAGTCGTGGAATTGCTGCGGAAAGGCAGTCTCAGGGGCAAGGAGAACTCTGAGAAGACAACTCTCATGCCTCCCTTCTTTCTGCTTTGCTTAAGTGTTGTATCTTCTGAGCACAGGCACAGGCTCTTGTCTTTTCTTCATCAGTCACCAGTAGCTGGAAGGCCATCAGGTTATGTAGATATGGCCTATGGAGAGAATTCATGCTGTTGTGTATCTTCTGGCTTCTGAGGAGAGGGCTTGGACTAGCAGCTCAGGATCCTAGGATAGCTGTGTTCTCAGGAGAGGGCTTGGATTAGCAGCTAAGGATCCTGGGGTAGCTGTTGCTTCATGATGTTGTTCCTGGAAAGAAGTCTGCCTTTGTCTGAAGCCTTCATAAAAGACTTCTTAGGTAGGAAGGTCTTTGGTATGTGTACTTGGTGGAGCACCACTGTTTCCAGAGCTTAGAGAGCAGTCGCATTAATGAAGGGTCATGGCTTTGTGTGGGTTGATTAGTATTGTTTGTTGTCTCCAAGAACAGGACCAGCAAGTGTAGTGTGCTTATTGAAGATTTGTTGATATCAAGGAGGTTCCAGAAATAAAACATCGATCCAAGCTGGGGAAACCTGCTGGAGGAAGCAGATCAGTAGTTGGTATACTTCAAGGTCATTGGTGCCTTGGTGCGAAGAGTTATACCATGTAGTCCAGAGCCTGTGGATCCACTGTAGAGGACTTACTGGAGACCCAGAGGGCAAACTTGTTTTCAAAAGAGTCTCAGGATTGAATTTCAATAAGAATAACAGAGGGCTTGCTGAAAGATAGTTCAAAACAAAACCAAACCCTTAATTTTGTACTTTGGAAGTTAGAAGATGAAATGAAAATGGTAATGGTTGTATTTATTTCCTTAAATTTTTTATTTCAAATTTAAAATATGATATTCTTTCATAGATCTAAAGTGAGTGAGCAAGTGTGGTGGTACACAGTTTTAATCCTACCACTTCAGTGGTAGAAGTAGATGGATATCTGTGAGTTTGAGGCCAACATGGTCTGCAGAGTGAGTTCCAGGAGAGCCAGGGCTGTTACCCAGAGAAGCCCTGTCTCAAAATACCAAAACCAAAACAAACAGACAAGCAGCCACCAAACAAAACAACAAAAACATGACTGTCCTTGTCAAGGTGCTCAAAACTGTTTTCAATCAATGCACTAGTTTTATAAAAGATGTTACAAAATATTTTAAAGTTCTGTTTTACAATAGAATTCCCTTTTTTTTTTTTTTGCTGAATATGAGGTGTTTTTTGTTTTCTCTTCCCAAGTGAAATAATGTTCTTTTCTTGGTCTAGAACTATTTTTTTTAAAGATTTATTATATATATATATATATATTATATATATATATATATATATATATATATATAGTGTTCTGCCTGTATGTATGCCTGCAGGCCAGAAGAGGGCACCAGATCTCATTATGGGTGGTTGTGAGCCACCATGTGGTTGCTGGGAGTTGAACTCAGGACCAGCTGGAAGTAACAGCCAATGCCTTTAACCACTGAGCCATCTCTCCAGCCCTCTAGAACTTGTTCTTTTGACAGGGAGAAACAGCTAATAATGTGCCTTTTAGACTTAGCTTCCTAGCACTAGGTAAATCTGGCCTTACAGATTTTCTTGTTCTGTGATGTGTTACTTAGCTCTTTGTTACTGTTGCAAAAATACCCGAAATTGTCAACTTAAAATGTTTATTTTGGCTCATGGTTTAGAGGTTTTGTCCATGGTCATTTAGTCCTGCTGGTTTGATTTTGTCCATCAGGGATTGAAAAAAGATTGATATAGCCAGGCAGCTGAGCATATTTATATGTATAACTCTTTAGTTATATTAATAAAATATTACTTTTACTAATTCTGAGCCAGTTCTTGCAGTGATCTACAGGCTCTTGGGACAAATGGATGAACAATGACATACACAAGCTGACATCTCTGCAGAGCTTTAGACATTGGACTCCTGTCGTATGTTCTCTGTTGTTCTTGAACTTTGCAGAGGCAAGGCTTGGATGTGCTGAGCAGGTTGGCAGATCAAGATAGAGGAACAAGTGGCATCACACTCAGGCACCACCAACAAAACAACGAGACATACCCCTGAGAGTTGCTTTGTGGGTGGTGGGCGTCCATGTTTAGGCTAACCCTGAGAACGAGCATGTCTCAGTACGCTATGGGGTTGTGAAGGGTACCAGGGTGGCAGAGAAATTTACGTGGGGAGTAAGTGACAGTCTGTGTTATGTGTTTTTCTGAACTGTGGTAGTGCTGGCCTGGTCCTGGTAGGCGTCTCTGTTTTGATGACAAGGCTTTTTCATGTGCCAGGGAACATCAGGATGGACTTATACTAACAGCAGCTTGGAATTCCAGCTTGACTCTAGTGGATGAAGACAGACCTCCTTCTGAAGCCAGTTCTTCATACTTACACAGCTTTACCCACTGAACCAGCTTCTTAGCTCTGTGACTTGATGCTACACAATTCTTCATGCTGTTTTAGTTATTTCATTGCTGTGATATAAACTACCTCCAAACTTAGTGTCTGAAAGCCGAAACCTTTCAACCTTATTTTTTCATTTTACTTTGTGGGCCAGGATCTGGCTTAGTACATCTTGTGTATTTCCTGGGTCTTGGGTGGTGACCTTTAGCTGGTGAATGGTTGTTCTGCTGATGTAAGATGACTTCATTCACATGCCTGTTATTGCCAGTTGGAAAGAAGCCTGGCTCATCTTGAACTACTCTATACTGTTCCACTAGCCGGGTCATTGGAATTCTTATATGGCCACCGGGGGCTTCAAGAACAAAATGCTTTAAGAGATGGAAAATGTTAACTGTTCGTCTTTTGGGCCTGGACTGGTGACTCTCATGCTTTTGTTATAGGCAGACTCCAGGTTTTCACACCTCTGTGACAGCAGAGTAAGTGTGGAGTGCTGGTGTGACGATGACACACATTGCTTTTGCACATTAAGCTTATTTGTGGTTTCACAAATGCAAAGTAAACTTTTTAGCTGACAAGATTTCACAGCCCTCTTCCCTGAAATAACTTAGTAGTTTTCCTGTTGAAATCACTGAGGTGAGGAATAATTACTTGGTTAATTAGAAAATTGCTAAGTAGAGGTTCAGGAGTCATGCTTCAGGCACCTTCCTGTACCCTGTGCAGGTTGGTGGTAATCAGAGTACTGGGAAATAAGGCGAGACCTGGATCTGGGCATATGATCAGTGGCAGAGCACATGCTCACATATGTGAGATGTAGGTTCCTTCACCAGTACTGCAACACTCACAAATCCCAAAAGGCAATGAGCTAGACAAGACTCACATTTTGCTAGGTGCTGGTGAGCGAGGATGTGGATTGCTAAGACGTTTGATGACATTTTCCAGACCGTTGGTGGTGGTGCAGCACAAGAAAAGGCGCCAGAGCTGGATGGTGCTGGGTCCACAGAGCAGGACAAAAGCCATTCTAACAGTAGCACCTTGTCTGACCGAAGACTCAGCAGCTCCAGTCTTTGTAGCATTGAAGAAGAGCATCGAACAGTGTATGAAATGGTGCAGCGGATCCTCCTGTCCACACGGGGTTATGTGAATTTTGTGAATGAAGTATTTCGACAGGTCAGTGTATGTTATACATTCATGAAGTTGAAGTCTCTTTGTTCTTGAGTTAGTCAGCTTCCCATTGCTCTAACACATGCCTGGGGGCATCAGCTTAAACAGAGGAGGTATGTTTGTCTCAGTGTCAAAGGTCTCAGTCCAGGGTCACTTGGTCCTGTTGCTTTGGTCCTGTGGCAGGGTGGTATATTAAGATAGGGACAGGAAGCAGGTGAGGCCTGTTTACCTTATGGGTGGGTGTGAAAAAAAGAGAGCAAGAGACTAGAGTCCTACAGTCTTCTTTGAGGGCATACTCTGCTATGACCTATAATACCCCATTAAGCCACACCTCTTAAAGTTTATGCTGCTTTTCAATAGTGCCAAACCAGAACCAGATCACACATGGGCCCAGGGGAGGATGGGGCACTCCAGAGCCAAACTGTAGCATTGTTGTTTTATTTATGACACAGTAGGCAATAGTATTGATGATTTGGCCTAGTTTATAGAACTAAGTAATGGCCCTTCTAGGCCCACTTTTAGTTTGTCACAAGTTTTGACTCAAAAAAAAAAAAAGTTTTTTTTTAATCACTATATAATGAAGGAAAATTCATCAAATACTTTCATGCTTCCATGGCAAACTCAACTCAGGTAGGTGGATAGAAAGCTATTCTTAGTACTTAGCACCAAGTGAACCCAGTGTTCCCAGAGCTTCAGAGCTCACATAACCCAGAGGCTCTTTCCAAAAGCTGTTCTTTCCCTGAAACACTGGGTCACACGAGTATGTGATAGAAATACTTGTGGCCCAGGAGAAAAGAGATGGACGAGAAAGAGTAAAGGAGAGAAAGGTTTTGTGTCCAGGACCCTAGAATATCATACCTCAGATAGGAAAGGTGCTGGGAAGAATGAAGCAGGAAGCAGGAAAAAGCAAGGGAAAGAGAAGGAAGGATTCGGAAGCCAGATTGCAGAAGTCGTACCCAAGGTTTGCAGCAGGGTTGGTGCTCCTGAGTGATCCCCAGCAGCCTGAGGTAGTGATGCCCGAACTTAGCAGCAGGGTTGGTGCTCCTGAGTGGGACCCAGCAGCCTGAGGTAGCGATGCCTGAGGTTTGCAGCAGGGTTGGTGCTCCTGGGACACAGCAATGTCTGGTATTGATTTTGACTGGCATCTTGTAGCTAGCCAACTTTATTACATTATAAGTTTATCTTATAAAGGATAAATGTACCACTGAACTATGATAAAAGCCTGTAATTCCAGTATTTGGGAGGTGGAGGCAGGAGGATCAGTTTAAAGCAAGCCTCAGCTACACTGAGATTACCCTGGGCTACATGAGACCTTCCTTGTCTCAGAAAACTAAGTAACTGACGAACTAAATAAATGTATCATTATCAGAAATTGATTAGGAATCATAATATATAGGGTTGTTTAATCTTAGTTTTGTATTTAGCAAATCCTTCATCTTGGTTCCACAGCCTTAGAGTATTTGCTTTGTTGGATATTGTGCCTGCTTTTTTTGTTTGTTTGTTTGTTTGTTTGTTTTGTTTTTGTATTTGTTTCTTGTCATTGAGTGGTTTCAAGAAGGTATCCCAAAATTCACTTTCATTGGTCCTTTGAAAATAGTGAATGTAGGTTTTTTTTTTTTTTTTTCTTTTCGGTTTTTCAAGACAGAGTTTCTCTGTGTAGGTTTGGTGCCTGTCCTGGATCTCGCTCTGTAGCCTAGGCTGGCCTCGAACTCACAGAGAGCCGCCTGGCTTTGCCTCCTGAGTGCTGGGATTAAAGGTGTGCGCCACCACCGCCCGGCCTGTTTTTTTTTTTTTTTTTTTTTTTTTCTTGTACATGTGGCACAAGCTTAGCTGAGTGTAATAATCTTAGATCACTCTTGCACTTAGAAATTTGTAACCAGACCTCTCTTGACATACAAATCAGAGCCAGGAAGACTTTATAAGGACTTCAGTTCTAAAATTGAAACTTGGGGATGAATACATTTAACATTTTAAAGATAAACTTGAACATGTTTGCAGTAAGCAGGAAACTATAACATCTGACGAATACATACTAAAAAAAGGAGAAAACATAATTTAAAATGAATAATAGTAATAATTGGGGTGTTTATTACAACAGAAGAAAACCTCAGTGTATAGTCTAAATTGGGTGAAGAAATGGTCCTGCACCTACCTCAGAGTGACAGAGTGAAGTGGGACAGGTTGAAGCAGGAGGCTCTAATAGCAGGCCTGATACTTTTCTCACTTCTCTCTCAGCTCTGTTTAGGTTTGTTTGCTTTCTATCCAGTGAGAATATCCTGCTATAGCTACAGATGATCCTTTTTTTCCTTTCAAAGTCTGATAGTTGCAGTATTTTTGCATAAGCATCAGTTGCAACATAGCGGTGTATTTGCTGGCTAGTTTTCTGTCAACTTGACACAAACTAGAGGAGGGAGCCTTATTTGAGGAAATGCCTTAAGACTGGGCTACAGGTAAACCTGTAGGGCATTTTCTCAATTAGTGATTGATGAGAGAGGGTCTATTCCATTGTGGGTAGGGCCAACCCTGGACTGATGGTCCTGACTTATTTAAGAAAGCAGACTGAGCAAGCCATAAGGAGCAAGCCAGTAAGCAGCATCCTCCATGGCCTCAGCATTGGCTCCTGGCTCCAGGTTCCTGCCTTGTTTGAGTTCTTGCCCTGAATTCCTTCAGCGATGAACAATGATGGGGATGCACGAGCCTAATAAATCCTTTCCTTCTCAACTTACTTTTGGTCACGGTGTTTATCATGGCAGTAGACACCCTGAGTAAGACACTGCAGAAAAGTCAAGTTTTGTTGCTATCTGTTGAAACCGAACATTTGAGAAAGAGAAGGTGATGGGGAAAAGAAGAGCGTTATGGGCAACAAGCTGGAAAGTTGGTAGATGAGGACTCTGGGGTTCTTAAAAAAAAAAAAGAAGAAACCATCTTGTAAGGGGTTGCAGGTACAAGGCTTTATAGGGATTGATTTTGGGTGGGGACATGGGGTAGGTAGGTCTTTGAAATGGTAGGAAAGACAGTAATTTTGAATTTTCTGAAGTTTGCTTTTCTGTTCCACATACTGTTGGCATCCAAAAGTCACCAGAGGTTCTGGGCTTGTTCTGTAAATCTAAAGAAAGGTTGCTGATTAAATAGCTTTATGTCCCAAGCCATTTTAAGTCCTTTTCCTAGGAATAGCTACCTCTGCAGTTAGGAAAGCGTAGAAGGCATCTTTCACCACAGGATAGCCAAAGGCATCTGTCTTTGGAGAACAGGGAAAGATATCTAAAAGAGCATCTTTCCCTGAGTAAGATATTGAAATGAAGCCTTCCATGAAAGAAAGAATTTAACCACTAGGTCATTTCAGCCAGAGGCGTCCTTTGTAGCAAAGCTGGAGGGAGACCTGCAGTGGACTGCTCAACCGTGTGGCCACCAAACTCAGGGATTTTTACGATGGACTAAAAGCCATGTGTTAAGTTAGAGTTTGCCCTCTGTAGCATCAGTATACAATGAGTTATTATGTGTTCCTGTGCATTGAATAGTTTATCATTCAGAAGCTTCCAGTTTTTAAAATTTATTTATTACAGCATTTCTTCATTTCCCCTTTCTCCCTCCAACCCATCCCATATCCTCTTTCTAACCGCCCATGTCCTTCCTCCCTGTAGCCAGAAGTTTTCCTGTGGTCCCGCTTGGCCCCACGAGGTCCAGACAAATCTCTCTCACCCGAGGTCCAACAGCTGCTCGTAAAATAATCATTAAGAGGCTTAATATTATTATCAGCTGTATGACCATGGCATATGGCCCAAGCTTCTTGGTAGCTAGCTCTTGATAACTAAACTCAGACCATTTCTATTAATTTATATGTCGCCACATGTTCTGTGGCTTTACTTGTGTGCTGCTTGGATTTCCCACCTGCCTCTAAGCTGCCTTGCCATAGGCCAAAACAGCTTTATTTATTAGCCAATGGGAGCAACACATATTCACAGCATACAGAAAGACATCCCACAGCACCTCCCTCCCCCATTTCCTTTTCAAATTGAGTCTTTTTTTTTTTTGATCATTATTGTTACATGCATGCACATGCCCATACAAATATCTGAATACAACCCAATGAGTCTGTTTTGTTGTTTGTGTGTATATGATTTCAGGGCTGTCCACTTTCTGTTACATAACCAGTTGGGGTTGGGGGCGGGGCGCTCCGCCCTGGGAGAAGGATAATTCT
Source organism: Peromyscus leucopus (assembly GCF_004664715.2). Taxonomy (NCBI): domain Eukaryota; kingdom Metazoa; phylum Chordata; class Mammalia; order Rodentia; family Cricetidae; genus Peromyscus; species Peromyscus leucopus. Next base: position 122,701,716 of record NC_051066.1, on the reverse strand, counting down.
TCCTCTCAGCAGTCTTACTTACTTGTAGTTCTTTATCTAGATATGGGACTATGTGAGATTTCCTCCTTTCCAAGTTACCATGTCTGTTGATGTTCCTGTTGATATTGTCATTGCTCAGGTTTTGTTAAGGCTGCCATTTTTAGAAAATACAATCTCTAAGCAGACTTCCTGATCCCTCTGGCTCTTATAATCTTTCCACCCTCTCTTCCACGGTGTTCCCTGAGCCTTAGGTGTAGGAGTTGTTTTAAAGATATATCTGCTGGGCCTTGGCTCCCCACAGTCCAGTGATCCAGTGGTATCCACTTGTGGCTTTCTGTGATGGTGTCCATCTAATGTACAGAAAACAGCATCTTCCATTTACATAAGTACAATGTTTTTCTGTCTTGCATAGTCTTAATATGGCTCTACCAGTTGTCTTCTGGTTAGTGTTTACATGATACATGTTTTTCTAACTTTACTGTCTGCCTCCCATGGACATATGCTATGGATTTCCCTTACAAATTGCAGGTGTTTTGTTTGTTTGTTTTTTAACTTTTTCTTAAAAATAGTGTTATAACCTCTGCCTTTTGATTGCAGCTTTATTCCATGTAACATAGTAACTGCTTTTCTTAGATGTAAATCAGCTGTCTTACTTTTACTTTCTAATTGTACCAAAGGTTTTTTGGCTAGTTGTCCTTTTCTCTCCAGTACTTAACGTGTGTGGTAGGTATTACGGTCACCTGCAGTTGTTTAGTGGCCGGCATCATGCCTCTCTAACCTAAAATCTATTCTTGTTTTCAGCAGAAGTTCAAGTTCACCCTATTTATTCCTTCTCAGCTGATAGGACTTTGTAATATATTTGAATTCTACATTATAAAATGAATGTGTATATATATTATATATATGTATATATATGACATATTTATATATGCCTTATTCATTTAGAATTATACAAGTGCCCTTTTTGTGATAGTTTATTCCTTGCCAAATTTCTGAACTAGGATAATTTCCCTTTATGTCTAAAGGATAATTTTTAGTATTTTTCTTAGTTCATGTCTTTTGTTAACAAATTTTCTTATCTGAAATTGTCTGTATAAAAATGCTTTCATTTTTGAAGTCTGTTCTTTCGGATGCTGTATTATGTCTACTGGTAGGTATGTGCTGTCTGCACTTGGGTAACTTCAGCCCTTTGTTTCCTGGCTTCTGTTTCACAGGCACTGCAAACCATGTGGTTTATTTCTTTGAAGGAAATGTGTCCTTTTTTGCCTCTTGGTTGCTTTTAATGTTTCTGATTGCCTTTGTTTTCAGCAGTTATACTGTAAAATTCTTGTATCTGTTCTGCTTGCCTTTGTGATTCGTGACTGTGTGGATTGTTCTCTCATCTCAGCCATTCTTGCATGCCGCTCTGTCCTGTATTTTGCATCTCCGTCTAGCTCTGCATAGGGTGACCTTGTCATTGCATTACCTCTCTGGCCTCTGCTTACTTTCTGTTTGCTGCATTCTAGAGGTTTCCCTCGTACTCTCCCGGTTTCCACATTAGCTGTGTCCCCTTTGCCCGTCCTGTATGCACACAGCTTTTCATTTGGATTGTTTTGTTTTCAGATGTCCTTTACTTCAGGTTCTGATATTTCTGGTATCTAGATTTTCTGTTCATTTAATTATGATTTTATTCAAATTGACTTAGCATATTTCCAATGATATTTAGCAGTATGTTATATATCATATTGTCCTGGCTGTTTGTAGAGATATTTTTGGGGTTTCTTTATAACTTTATTTTGACCTATACAAAAACTATTCCTTGCTCTCTGTGAGGAAGGTAGTGTGCTATGCCTTTATGTCGACTTTGGATAACTAAGTTGTCTACATTTTGTCAGAATGATTTAATGGTTCCTGTATTTCTTTCTTTGTAAAGTTTTTCTAAATAATGTACAATAAAAAATTGCCAGATTTCAATCAGAGACATGGAGGTTAAAGTGTTTCTAGATCGAATGGACCAATAAAGTGCATAAGAAATCGAATTGATTGAAGGAGGATAGAGGGTGGGTTTACAGATAAATATATAATAAAGCAAATATAGTTGCTGCTAATAACATCAGGGGAATAGGGATATAGTTATTCACTGTGAAAAAAATAATTTTATTTGTATGATTTTTTTGCAATAAAATTCAGGAAGAAAGTGAGAAAGTGAAACAACATGTATTTTATATACTTTGTCGTAATCTTGATTCATTCAATTTTTGTAATCTTTTGATAACACAGAATCCTATGTTCTAATTTTTTTTTTTTTTTTTTGGTTTTTTCGAAATAGGGTTTCTCTGTGTAGCTTTGGAGCCTGTCCTGGAACTCACTCTGTAGCCCAGGCTAACCTCGAACTCACAGAGATCCGCCTGCCTCTGCCTCCTGAGTGCTGAGATTAAAGGTGAGCGCCACCACCGCCCGGCGTGTTCTAGAATTTGATGTGATTTGACTGACACACCTTGGGGAATTTTGGTATCTTATGTATCAATGCTGAAGCGACATCTGCCTGTCATTGGGTCCTTTGTTGTGAAACTTAGGAGTGGTATTTTAAAAGGTCTGGGAACTAACTGTAACCTTGAGAAATATCTCTGGTTCCTTTTGGCTCATTTGTCCTTGTCTGTGTCATTCGACCAGTCCTTTGAGTGAGGGGTGCCGGTCCTTCCTACCTACTTTGCAGTACAGAAATAGGCTGTAAATATGAGATGCAAAAGGCAAATGCGTTTAGTCTTCAAAGTCATTTTTTTCTGTCTTCTTGCATGAAATCACAAATATGTAAGGAGATTCCTTAATATTAAAATTTTCCTTGGCTAAGAGATGACTCAGTTGGTAAAATGCTTAGATCCCCTGCATCCATGTAATAAAAACATGGTGCCGTGTGTCTGTAAGCCTAGCACTAGGGAGGTGGACATAGTAAGACCCCTGTGGCTTCTTGGTCAGCCAGTCTAACCAAATTGCCAAGTTCCAAATTCAATGAAAGATCCTGTCTGATAAAATAAGATGGTGAAGCAGTCAAGGAAGATATCCAATGATGACTTCTGGTCTGTATGTGCACACAAAGTTTTCGAACTTCCTACGAGTGTGCACAGTGTTACAAGTGGCCAGTCTGGTTAGCATGTCAGGTGGACTTGGTGTTCGATAAATGTAGAAACCTCTCTGGGAAGGAAGTAGAGGAGAGAGGTGGGAAGAAGGAACAAAGGTGGGGTGAAAGAAAGACGAGAGAAGGAGGAGGAAAAGGCAGAACAAGCAAGGAGAGCCCGTATGTGTAGCGGGCTCCAGTTCTGTAGTGTTAACTAACCCAGCACGGCCAATTTGAGCTCCCAGCACGGCTCACCTGAGTGCAGGGCCTGGAGCGGGTAAATGCAGCCAGCTCCATGCCCGCCACAGTCATCTCTTACTTTACATACCATTTCTGATTTTTTTGAGGAAACTTACAAGTTTAGTTACAATTATTTTATATAGACAACTAAAATACCTGTATGATTTGGTTATGGTTTGTACAAAAAGCTACCTGGAGTGTAGAAGGATCTATGAAACTATTGTTTTTCTGTTCCAGTTATAAAGATGTCTTTTTCCCTCAGATGGTGGTATATAGAAAAGTATGTATGTGGTCTCTGAACAAGTTAAATGTTTCTGAAGTTGGTGATGGAAACAAATGTCTGTAATGTGGCTTTATGACAATCTGAGCTTGTGTGGCATTGAAGAGTTTTTTGTTTTGTTTTGTTTTTTCTTTCCAGGCATTTTTGTTGCCTTCCTGTGAGATATCTGTAACGAGAAAAGTAGTTCAAGTATACAGGAAGTGGATCCTCCAGCACCAACCTGTGTTCATGGAGGAGCCAGATAAAAAGGATGTTGCCCAGGAAGATGCTGACAAATTAAGACTTTCAGAGACTGACTCCAAGGAGGTAACATTATCGCTCAGTCCCTTGAGTTGAGGGTACATACCCCTTGGCAAAGTAGACCTGCTTGGTCAGGGGTCTACAAACACAGAAGGGAACATGACATTCTTAGATTGTTGGGTTCTGTGCAGACCTGCCTTAGAAGCATCGTTCGTGCTCTGTCTTTGGTGGGCAGTTGTCTCCTTCACCCTTAGCCTAGAGCTACATGAGCATGTCAACTTTCTTAATCACTGTTGCGAGACAGCTGTTTTCTCATATTTTGCAATTCTCTCTGTGAGACTGAAAAGCTCTTATCCTCTCCTTGACTTGTTTAAATAAATAGTTGTTGGAAAAATTAAATGTAGAATGTTTTGCCAGACTTGTTTTTTGCAGTTGACTGTCCAGAAGAAATCTGTATTAAATGTTTGAAGAGATAAGCCGAGTAAAGAGCAAGTACTTCTGGTGTGCCAGGAGTGCTGCCTTCCTTCAGGGGGCACTGTCCTATTCAAGGCTAAGGCTTGAATAAGCTTAAAATGACAACATGGAACACCATCCTAAGCACAAAAGAAACAAATTGTATTTATGCCCCGGATTAAATTAATTTACAATATTTAAAATTCTTAGCCACAGACTTAAAAATATTAAATGTCTGAATTGATTCTGTTGTTTTGATGTTTCGATATTGGGGAAATCATTTTAGTAACTAGTTATGAGGTCAGGTCAACAGTAAGCAAGTAGAATTGGTGTGTGTAGAGGCCCGATTCCTATGTCCCAGCATCAGGCAAACGTGGCTTTCCTAGTACACACTAAAGGCTGAGACCACCTGGGGTGCTAGAGGTCAAGTGCAAAGCAGAGTGTAAGGACCAAGCATGTAAACACAGGCTTCTCCATGACTGGCTAATGGATCCTTACCTTCTTAAGGCCTCGTCTGAAAGCTCTGGTCATAAACGGTCATCCAGCTGGGGGCGCACATATTCCTTCACAAGTGCCATGAGCAGAGGGTGTGTGACAGAGGAGGACAACACGAATGTGAAAGCTGGGGCCCAAGCTATGCTGCAGGTATGCTACCATTGGGACGCACAGACAGCCCTGGTGGAGAAGACGCTTTGAACGTTTGTTTAGTTAGAGTAATGTCATATGAACTGCACTGGTATTCTGTGCTTCAGGCACTAAAGAACCCTTAAGTTCTAAGTTTTTCTTCCTATTTACAAATGAAAAATTTTTTTTCTAGTCAAAAAAGATGTGAGAATTGGTTGCAGGTTTTTTGAGAAGGATTTATTTTACAGTGAATGTGAAATTTATATGATTTGTACCTGAAAGTGTCTTCCAGGCACATCTGAATAGTTACTTGGGTTTTAATTTGTAAGACCTTATTCTCTGTGTAGATACACACACACACACACACACACACACACACACACACACACACACAGAGAGAGAGAGAGAGAGAGAGAGAGAGAGAGAAGAGAAAGAGAGAGAGAAACATAAATAAAAGTAAAACAAATCTTTAAAAAAAGAGTAAAGATGATTTTACTCATGTAGCTGCAGAGAACTTTGCTGTAGCTCATCATTATAGCCTGTGACCTTGACACAGACACTTGGAGGGATCCTTGCCCTTGTCCCTGTAGCTTTACATCTTGAAAAGTTACTTCGTTGGGATTTACATTGTTGTTTTTGTTTATTGTATTCGGTAACTTGTCTCTTGAGTGGTTGCTCATGGGCAAAGGGGCTCGATGGAGGCCTGATGAGAGCGTTCTACTGTTGCTGGGGATGACTACAGTTTGGACATAATACTTTGATTGTTTGGTGTTACCTTAACCGATGCCAATACAGTGAGAAGTATTCATGTGTTGGCATCTTGAAGCTATTGTTAAAAGTAAAAGTGTAGTATATGAAGACTTTTCATTGGGAATGGGTAGATGTTTCAAATTCAAGAAGGCAATACATGAAATTAAAAGGCTTTATATTATAATATATTATTTGTGGCTTACTCATATGAAAGCATTGTCACTAAAACTGCTTTAGTTTGTTACTCAGGAAATTCTTTGTTTTCTTTTCTCTCATTCAAAGTCTTATTCAGATTCACACTGTGATTTTTATCTGGTAGTGATTGTTTGTGATTTTTTTCCCCTATAAAATTGGGACATGGAACCATTTTCATCTTACAAAAGCTAAACCTTAAAGGCTGTCATCATTTTTTTGAGTGTATTGATTTGAACCTGTCTGGTCAGCCTGTGTATTTTTGGGGGAGATTTCCTCCACTAAGAAGCCAGAGAAGCTGGGTTTGTTCCCATTGCCTCGTTGCTTATACTATTTAACCTAAAGGAGACCTACAAAGGAGTGTGCATATAGTAGATGGAACTCATCTGATCTATTTTATGTGTGCCTTTGCTTAAATATATATCTGTGTATCACATGCATGCCTGGTGCTCAAAGGAGGCCAGAAAAGGACATTGGATTCCTTGGAACTGGAGTTACAGATGGTTGTGAGCCACTGTATGGGTGCTGGGAATCAAACCCAGATCCTCTGAAAGAGCAGTCTGTGTTCTTAACCACTAAGTCATCTCTCTAGTCCTAGTCCTATCCATTTCTGTCTCCAAGTTGACAACAGTGAATCTCTGAAGTTGATGGGCCACTAGTGTCATCTTTATGAATGCTGACATGTTGGTCCTTCACTGTAGTAAGCAGTGATTTGCTGTCTGATAATCTGAGTCAGCCCTGCTGATCCAGAACAGAGAACTTGAATCCCAAAGATCTGGGGCAGAGCATAGAGTAGTCAACTGACTATCTCATTGTTCTTTTGTAATATTTTTTTTATCTTAAGAATTTGCTGAGAATACTGTGTCTTGCTGCATAATAGATTTCTCCTATTTAAAAAAAGCCCATCTGGCTCATCTGGTAAAACGTTTGCTACACTATGTGAAGACTGAAGTTTCTAGAAGCCAGATGGGCTTGGCAGCCCACCTATAATCCCAGTGCCAGGGAGGCAGAGACAGGAAAATCCCTGGAGCATGTTAGCTAGCTAGAGAAGCAAAAACTGAGCTGAGTTCAGGGAGAGACCCTGCTTCAATATAGAAGATGGAGAGGGAGTGAAAAAGACACCTGATGTTGATTTTGGGTCTCCATATGCACGTACCCATGTGTTCAGCCCCCACACCCATAGGAATACAAACATACAGACACACACACCACATATACATGCAAAAAACAAAAACAAAAACAAAAACACAACCAGTCCTGATCCTAGAAGATGCAACATCAACCATGTGGCATTGTCTGTTTCCAGGCACACCATTGCTCATCATTCACTTGTTATGCCTCTTGGGGACACTTGCAATATTCCGTCAGGAAGCAGGTTTCATGTACTGTCCTGGGAACTTCCGTTAGTGCCATATGGGTTTACTATACATTGATTCTTATTCTTCCAACTTGATCTTAAATTCTCTTTGGAAAAACAATTGTATTGCTATTGTCTAGCCACGGACCTCTTCTCTGACCTTCTGTCCATCCCAGACCTTTTCACCCTGACACAATGGTCCTGTCTTTTTTTTTTTTTTTTTATTGTTGCTGTTGTTGTTACTGTTAAAAGATAAAACAAGTTCAAATATTTTATGACTCATGACTAAAGTAATAGTGTTTATACGGAATAGTACGGAAAGGCCTTTTGGGTGTCTACCTAGGCAATTCTAAGGGGTGAGCTACAATACCTGAAACATGTATTGGTGCCACGTGCTGTATTGAAAGCGACTGTGAAAATAACCCAAAGGGATTATATGATTGTATGATTATATGACGTTGGTCATATGATTAATTGCATTTGGCTTTAAGGTCTTCCTTACAAATGCTGCGAATGTCTTTTTGCTGGAACCGTGTGCTGAAGTTCCCATGCTCCTGAGGGAACAGGTAGATGCCTGTAAAGCTGTTCTGATTATTTTTCGGCGCATGATAATGGAACTTACAATGAATCAAAAGACATGGTAAGTTTACTTCAGATTAACATCCCCAAGCAGCTGTCTTTTCTTTTTAGTATAATTAAAGCGTTAAGGTTTCTGTTTATCTCATGTCTTCACAAAACTGGCAGTAAGGTAAGCAGCAGCCCCGTGGTAGCTTCTGTGAATTCTGGTTGCCCAGCACTTGGATAATTCATTTACACTCATTATTGTTTTTAAAACTGCTCTTGAACAGTAGTTAGTGTTACATTACCCAAAAGTGGGTTTTCCCATTTTAAACTGTTATCAGACAGTTTTATGATAAGTGGTGTGATTTATAATATGTTTCTTCATAAACTCAACTTTGTTTGTTGTCCTGAAGTGCTATAACCTTGAGTTTTATTCCTTCAACTTGGTACTTTAAATTCACTTTGGAAAAACAATTCTTTTAACTAATACATTATCAAAGTGACAACAGAGAAGTACAGTTAAAAAGTATGTCCTCACTGGTTTTTCCTTCCCTTTTCTTTTTCTTTTGCTGTTTTTCTATTAATTGTATTCTTAAAAGTGAAGTGTGCTAGATGTTTTCCCTGCCTGTCTCCCATAGTGGATATCTTCACATCACCCTCAGTGTTCTCAGTGATAGACTAGCAAACCCTGACTTGTGCTTCCCTCCTTCCATTGTCTTCACATGGAGCCTGTCTTAGAAATGCCTCTCAGGTCTGTCTGGGTGTGTTCATATCACTTAGCCACCTGTAAAACCACTACAGGTGTCTTTATATCTCAGATTCTAGGGCTTTGAGGCTCCTGAGGTCCTGTGGCAGTGGAATCCTTTCTGGACTGGCAATTTTTCTAGGACCACACCTATTTTATAGATGCCCTAGAGCCAGTACTGTTGGTGTTATACAAGGTGTCTGTCCATAGTAGGTGGGAACACCCCAAAAAAGGCTAGGGTGAGCTATCAGAGGCCACAGACCACCACGAGGAGGGAAGGGTGGGCCCAGAGGAAATCTGTCTTGTAGCAAGTTCACAAATATCAAAATGATGATTTGAAAGTATAAATTACAAGGTCACCTTTACTGGTTTTTAAGTTAGTATTCTTACCAAGTTATATAGCTGTTAAGTTGGAAACATTACAGCCATGCTCAGTGTGATGTAAACCTAGTCCAGCATCATGGCAGTCAGAATGACCTGGTGAGAAATGCTTTCAGCTGGATGATGCTCCTAGTACCACAGCTGTGTGGATAGTATTCTTCTGTTTCTTTTCTTAGAAAATGATGAATTCTGTATACACTGTACAGTATTATACTTTTTATAGTCATTTATTCTGATGAAAATTTTAGGAAGTGAAATAAAGCAACTGTTTTTTCCTTTAGAAATTTAGAGATTTCCAGATAAATGTATAAAAAGACAATTGTAGAAATAAATGACAATAGTAACTAAACGTGGTAGAGAATAGGGAGCACGCTTGTTTCCCAGACAGACTTAGTTCCAAATGCCCGATGCCTTTTTTCACTTCCCTCCTTCCCCCACTTTGTCCTCCTCTCCTTTCCTTACTCCCCCCCCCCCGCTTCTTTCTCCCCTGACCATCTACTGTGAACACACAGTGGCACACTAAATAGCAGGTCCTGTTGTGACAGGGCTCGGGTATCCTGGCGCTGAGTGGCAGGCCACCTTCAGCTCTGTCATTTCTCTTCAGATTTGCTGCCCTGCGCTGTACACATGTGTCTAGATCTAGGCGGTGCATTGTCTTCCTCCTCCATATTTCAGGATCCATAGACAGTGCAAAACAAGCAAACAGATGGACTAGAGTGATGGGAGAATGGATGGTAACAAATAAGTGAACCTGGGACTTTAGCCCAATGGAGCCAGATACCAAGGGAGCAGATAGCAAATTCCCAGAAGTCACTATACCATGAGAAGGTTACTGAGATTCTGCATCATCTGTCCACTGCACAGACACAGGAGAAAAGACACCACAACCTACAGACCTGGACCAGATTGCTTTGTTGTATTCTTATTCTTAGGTTTTTTTTTTTTTTAAGAGTAGGAAGCTCAAGAAGAAAGTAGTGCAAATGAATAAATGGTTAGGGCTCAAAACCTTATAGGAACCAGAGTGATTCCCTTAGGGAATGAATGGGCTTCTTCTCTATATGGAAGATAATATGTTCTCCATCCCCACAGAGTCCATGGATATGAGAAATGCAACTTGGCTCTGTAAGAAAGAAAAAATGATCTGTTGCTGTGTTCACCACCAGTTGTCATAATTAGCAGTGCTGCGTTGATTCTTTAAGCCTATTATGTAAAGACCCTTTTGTAGACTGAAAACAGTAGCACATGGTGACTGGGCTATGGTGACTGCAGCCATCCCAGGTGTGCGCTGTGGTGCAGGCAGCATCTGCCAGGCACGAATACACGGCCCATCAGTGTTCAGTCCTGACCTTTCCAAACCCTTCCTGTCTTCTGCAGGAACCACAGTCAGGCAGTGTTATTGACTGCCTGTGTCCTCATAGTAAAGACCAGAGTCAGTGTTGTTCTATCACAAAGGCAGATGAGAGACTTTACAGGTTAAGTAACAAAATGATGGAGAATGTCAGAGTACTGTATTAGTTCTGACTGCCACAGCTATTCCCTTGGTGAGTGCCCTGGTGTGTGGTTCAACTGGAGAAAACCATCTTGCCCTCCTTCCTGCAAAGAGAAAAGTCAGGAAAGATGTCTGGAAGATGTCATCCTGCCAGTTGGATGTGAAATCATATTTGTTGAACTGTGGTAACATAAAGTAGTTTGTGTGGATAAAATATGAACATATTCTCTAACTGGCACCTAGACTTTTAATACTTTCAGATAATGTGTGATTATTAGTGTTGCTGACTGCAGAGATCTCATACCTATAAAGTGCTTTGAGGATGTGATTACTAATATGAGTTTTATTTTGGGTGGTCCAGGGAGCAGATGTTGCAAATCCTTCTCAGGATAACAGAAGCTGTCATGCAGAAGCCAAAGGATAAGCATGTAAAGGACTTGTTTGCCCAGAGCTTGGCAGGGTTGCTCTTCAGGGTAAGTCTTTTTTATTAAACACTGCAAATGCCGAATTGAAGCGGACTTGGCAAATTAGTTTTAATTACTGAGATTTTACATGTTATGTCAAATTAACTTTACATTTTTCAGATATTTTCCTTCTTAGCTTTGTTATAAATGTTGTGTCTGTTTTTCCAGTTAACATTGGGCCTTTTAGGCTTCCCTCTCTGCCATCTCCTTCCTCTTGGTTTGCTTGAGAGTGATAGGCATTCAGAAGTGACAGGAGTTGAGCATCTTAGCAGGGGAGAAGACCAGATAGATTTGACAGTTACAGGGTCAATAGAAATATGGAAGTGGGATGAAAACTTGAGGCCATCATCGTGTCAAGCAACTGTATGGGAAGCCTCAGACTGGATGGAGTGACTGTGAGAGAGAACATATGCAGAGGGAGATGAAGACGTCTCTGTGGTTGATAGAAGAGAGAGCCAGGCAGAGATACTGAGGAAGGAGGCCCAGTTTGCTGAGGGGAAAGCTAGAGTGGGTTGTTCTAGATGCCCAGTAGATGAGCAGGAGCAGGTGATCTTTGGTTCTCGTAAAATGTGGGTAGTTGAGAATGCCCAAAGAATTGAAGTCTACTTGGAGTAGATGAATCAGGAAGTAGAGGTAGCAGCTGTGGACAAGGCTTCCCAGAGCTCTTGATGTGGAAGGAAGAGGGGAAAAGGGAACTATCTGGAGGGGCCACTGTGTGTAGAGGGTTAGGTTTAGAGCAGGTGCTACTTAAGTGTTGGCTTGCCAGTGTGATGTTCTAGTGAAAGAGGTCAGGATGAATTGGTTCAGAGGGAGAGGAACCTCAGGATCTGGTAGGACTGAATGACTCTCAGTATGAGCTGGGACTATCACTCCCTCTTGTCCTTTTGGAAAAGGATAATTAATTGAAAGGCTGTCTTGCTTTTATGTCCAAAGGTTCTTCCATCCCATCTCCCCTCAACTAGCTTTGAGGATTTTGCACCATGTCCAAGTGCTATTGTGACTTTTGTTGATGATTTACAGGTTTGTGACATTGACTATGACAAATTCTCTGAACTGCAGGAAGTCCTTCCTTCCACCCTCCCTCTCCTTCCTCCCTCCCTCTCCTCTCTCCCTCTCCTCCCTCCCTCCCTCCCTCTCCTCCCTCCCTCCTCCCTCCCTCCCTCCCTCTGTCCCTCCCTCCCTTCTCTCCCTCTCTCCCTTCTCCCCCCCTCGTTATTTGAGAGGTCTCACCTAGCCTAGAACTCACTATGTAGATAGACATCTGTGTGCCTCTGCTTAGATTAAAGGCAAGTACTACCACATCATCACTTTATTTCTTATACTTAGTAAAGTGATTTCCAGTCTTGATGTCTTACTGTACCAAGACATCCATCTGGTTTTGTTCCTGCTACCAGTACTGCAGCAGAATGGGAGGTGATTCCTAGTGACTTAGTGACTTTTGCAGTCTCCACCCTCTCCTCTTATCCACTAAGATTATATCTATTGACCTAATATTGGGTCAGCTTTATTACCACTAATATTTTATTGAGTTGTTTTTTTGTTTGTTGGTTGGTTTTTTCAAGACAGGGTTTCTCCGTGTAGCTTTGTGCCTTTCCTGGATCTCGCTTTGTAGACCAGGCTACCCTCGAACTCACAGAGATCTGCCTGGCTCTGCCTTCCGAGTGCTGGGTAAGACTAAAATGCCAGTTTCTGTCTATACGTTTTTAAACTCATGTCTTCAAAAGTTCAAGTCCATTACCAAGAAGCAGTAAATTAATAATCTTCGTATAATAGAAAATGTTGATCTAATAATAAAATTGACCGAATACTAGATCAAAAGTTAGTAATTAGTAATTGACTTCTTTACATGATGGTGGGCTACAAGTGCCTTTGGGCTGTCCTCTGTAAAGCAGGTGAATAATCAGGAAGCCAGCAAAGGGATCTGTGCTGGACATGAAGACAGAAGAGTGCACAGCAGTTAGAGGGTAGTGGAGCCACAGAAACGGGTAACCAAAACCCAGGCAGGAAGTGAGAGCTGTCAGAAGGAAAAATCCAGAGTCAACTGGCTGGGAAGTGAGGAAGTAGAAAAGTTTGACTTTGACAGAGGAGGGAAAAAGGCTGGAAGCAGAGGGGAAATCTGCTTTAAGGAGAGTGTGTTGCTAAGGGTAGTTTGGCTTAATAGAAGCACAAGATTCTGAGAAGGAACCCAGAGCAGGAGTAGGCATGCCTCTTGGAAGACGGCGCAGATGGAGGTGAAGCTGGGTGAATGCTGGTGGATGGAAGGTCTCGTGGGCTGAAGTTGAGACATTTGATGAATTGCCTTTGAATTCTGCAGCAAGCCCCGCTGCTCAAAGTCATGTAGCACTCAGATTAGAGGATCACACATAGAGAAAGACATTTACCATAGCCTCTGTGGTGATGGGGAAAAAGCCGCCATCAAAAGCTAGTACTCTCTGGACAGAGGGTTTTCTGTTCTGGCCAATATCAGCAGCACTAGCCACGCACTTTACAATGATATTTTCTCAGATAACTCATCTTACCTTAATTGAAGTCCTGGTTATAGTTGGTCCAAAGTAAGAACAGCAATGAAAAGGATGTTAATTTGTTGTTGTTAAAAATCGTATATTTGGTTGGTTTCAGACGCTTATCGTGGCTTGGATCCGAGCAAACCTCTGTGTGTACATTTCTCGGGAGCTTTGGGATGACTTTCTAGGTGTGCTGTCATCCCTCACAGAGTGGGAGGAACTCATTACCGAGTGGTCCAACATCATGGACTCCTTGACAGCTGTGCTCGCAAGAACTGTGTATGGAGTTGAGATGACAAACCTACCTCTAGATAAATTAAGTGAGCAAAAGGAGAAGAAGCAACGTGGCAAAGGTACTTTTACTCTTTCAGGGCCGCAGCAGTGGTATGGGGTGAGAGGTATTTATCTGTACACCTAAGCCATTAATGCATTGATTTTCATAATGAGCTAAACCAACTCTAGTGTCTTTTTAAATGCTGGTCATTAGAGTGTCTCTTCTATTACTTTGTTCCTTAATGAGACTGGTGACTCTCTAAAGAGACCGTAGAAGAAGAAAAACAAGAGAGAAGTACTGATAACAGGAGTAACACTGACCAGTGCTTTGCATATGGACTCCATCCTTGTGATAGCTCTTTTAGATAGATCTGTGTCACAGAGAGAAAAACCAGAATACAAAGACTTACAATGACTGATGTCAGAGCCAGCCAAGTCAGCCCAAGATACCACACTGCTAAGATTCATGTTGCTGCCTCCCTAGAAATGTGGAGGAATTCCAAGTGCTTGAGATGGGAGCCATTTTGGCTTTATTGTGCTTCTAGTAAAGCTGTTTTCAGACCTAAGGAAGTAAAAGTAATAATTTTGAGTTGTAAATCAATGGGAGTTTCTGTTGGAGATGACAGTTGGTATCCCCTTGTCTTTATTACAGTTCCTAAGGACTACAATACTTGAGTTAATTTGTCTATTCCAGCTTATACTATCTTATACTGTAAAGACTTGAGCTGGCTTATTCAAATGCATATGGTACATATTAAGTGGAAAAAGAAATAGGACAAAGTGGGAAGGAGCCGCAGGTTTGGTTAAATGCCAAAATACATTTTATAGAGCCTCATGGACTTGCTGGGGAAGCAGGGAGAGATGACTTTGGATTTGACCTTGGTGTTCCCCTGGGTTATAGCAAACAGAATCATAGAATACCAAAGGTAAAAACCATGTGTTTCCTTGGGTGATAAATAACTTCCCTTGGTTCTGAGACCTAGAAGGCATCTTTCTTCAAAGCTTTATCAAGTTATACATGGTTTACAGCAGATTATGTTTTAGTAATAATAACCTTAGTATAGACTGTCTCGATTGGTTTTTGCTATGTGACAAATCACCCCAAAACTTAGTAGCTTAACATAGTAACTGTTTATTTAGACCACAATTTTATGAGCTGATAAGTTGAGTTGCACACTCTAGCCAGTGATAATTCATTTTCATGTTATTCACTCTGTGCTGTGACCACTTAGATTGCTCTGCTTCTAGAAGTTGACTGGCTGTCAACCAGGGCAGTGAGTGTGACTGGGCTACATATTTCATCACCCAGCAGGTTGGCACATGGTTGTTAATATAATGTGACAGAAGTAAATTTTTCAGGTTGCACTTCTTTAGTTTTACTACCAGAGTATGATGAAGTCCAGAGTCAGTGTGAGACCAAAGGATGTGGATACAAGGAGACATGAACCAATTCTAGTGATGAATTAACCATATATAAGTACTAGGGGCTGGCTTATAATGTATTCATTGCAGTCTGAGAATGGTTTGCCAAAGTCCTGGTTAGTAAAAGCAAGCAGCTAGAAGCCAAAGCAAAATAGCTATGTTCCTAGCATTCCAGTAGAATGGGTTAATCCCAGTTTAGATTTAGACTATGCAGTGCAGTAATTTTCTAACATGGCTTTAGCAACAGGTCATTTTTTTTTTCTCCCACAGTTGAAGCTAAACAAGAATCTTAAAAAAAAAAAAAAAAAAAAAAAATACTCACCAGCCTAGAGGTCCTTACTCTCTTCTGGTTCTCTTGCATGTCTGAGGTTTCCATGCAGGAGGCTGGCTACCTAAGACAGTGTTTTAGAGGAGAGTTTATCCTGCGGAGGATAGAAGATGTGGCTTACTTTTTCAAAATAAATGTGTTTCTTGCCTCCTGAAGGTGTTTACACACACACACACACACACACACACACACACACACACACACACACGCATACCTAAAGGTCTTTCTTCCTACCTAGTATATAAACATAGTCCCATGAAGAAATAAAATAGCATTGGGAAAATAAACAACTTCAAAAGTACTGTTTTCCAGAGAGATACAATGAATTCTTTAAATAATGACCATGACAAACATCTTAATTTATACTGCCTTATTCTAATAAGTGATTTAAATATTTATTATACAAACATAGGCCTAAGCACTAAACTAGTGAAAACAGAAAATCAAAACCAAGGGAACTTGATGAGAAAATGAGGCACAAGTTGTATCTACTGTCTACATTATGTCTGAGAAAAAAAAAAATCTCCTAAATGTCTTATTCTCTTTCCTTCTGTATTTCTTTTGGGTCCTTGACCTTTCTTTAAAATAATTGACCAGAACACTATAGAAAATAGAAGTCAAACCTCAGACCACTTTGTTACATCGTTTTGAAACTTTTCTGAAATGAGATTTTAAATTATTTGTAGATTTTCATTAACTTACCCATTTGACCAAGTTGGCGTTCGAGTTCATGGGTTTCTGTGGGGTTTGTGGCTGGGTTGAAGTCTTCAGAAGCCAGTACCATTTTAACATCGGTACTTTAAAGCTTTTGGCCTATAAGTGATGGCTTTTAAAGTATCATGGGAACATTGGCATAAGTTGATATGACATTGTTCTTATAGTGGGAAAGATTGGTTAATATGTACTTTTATATGTGGAAGTAAATACTATGACGATACAATTATCATGAAACTGTTGGAAATTAAAAATACTTTGGTAGCAAGTATTTTGCAGTTACTGATATCTCTTCTTAAATTGCAACACAAGGAAGCAGTTCTTAATTTGCAGCGTGGGAATCTGCTGGTGCAGTGTTGTACATAGGCCATTTCTTGACTACTGTTAATATACAATTGTATGTTTGCTATTTGCTGAACAGCCTAGGCAGTAAAATGAGTAACAAATTCAGATTTTAGAATTTAATTGTTTTTCTCATCTTATCCTTTATCAGGTTGTATTCCAGATTCCCAAAAAGGGACTGCTGTGGGTAGATCCTTTTCCCTCAGCTGGCGTAGCCATCCAGATGTGACTGAGCCAATGAGATTCCGAAGTGCTACCACATCTGGAGCACCAGGAGTTGAGAAGGCAAGAAATATTGTTCGCCAAAAAGCAACTGGTAAATATTTGTTTAAATATCACTAAACAAATCTAATGGCTATTTAAATGAATTTATAGGAATAAACATTTTAAAGTTCTCAGAATTTAAATATTAGATATTTTAATAAATGAAATCTGTATCTTTTCAAGTTTCAGTTCTGGGTACTTCTCAAGTCACAGGTTTTACTATTTCTTTTTAAAGTCTCTACTGTGAAAAGGGAGCTTGATAAATATACCTTCACCCTCAGTGATGTCATTGCTAGGCAGTGCTCCTTTAGGAGTCTTGTGATAACTGGTTCTAGTGAAGAAAAGGAGGGTGACACTTGGTTTTAGGAACAAATGAAGACATTCTCATTTTTGACTTCTTTGAAGACTTTGAGCTCCCATGCCTGTGGATGCTGCTGTTACAGCCTATTTGTACTACCACTTTTACGTGATGGAGAGCCCACCGATGACCAGACAGCTTTGTTGCATTTTACTATGGCAAGGGCCAAATCTAAAAGGGAAGCTGATATTCAAGATGAAGACAAGAAGGTTCTCTCCTCTCTTTGTGCTCTGATTTAGGACTGAAACAACCTTATCTCAGTTCTAATAGTTTCTCTCATCAGCAGTACCATACAATTAGAGTTGATAATCAACAGCTTTAGAAAAATATAAATAAGATCGTCAGGCCATAAAACAAATATTTGTTAAGTTTAACATATTTTGTTCATTGCTTGTTAAAAGCCTAATATAGATGGTTTAGCATCCTGTTGATGGTTTCATCTAGGTGTATTGTTCCTCATTCTTTATGCCTTAGCATTTACTGGCAATTCTCATTTTAATTATCTGCACCATCTTTTCTGTTAGTTTTTCTTCATTCTGTCTCCCAAAAAGAGACAGTTTCAAAAAACATTCAGTACTGAGGACGCCCACTGATTTCCGTTCACAGTTCAACTCCTACGGTCTTCCTTGCCATCACTGGATCCTTCAGTGAAAGAGATGAGAAGCATGTGGCAAAGGCAATGTCCTCCCAAGCTGTGCAGTCTTACGCTGCCTTCACCACCCTTGAATTCCAAGTATAAGCACTAATCCAAAAACACAGCATTTTATTCATACATGATGATCAGCATCAAGTACATGCACGTCTCATATGACACTAAAAAATCTTAATTTCCACCAGATGTTATAAACCAACTGTATAGTTAGAAGCATCAGCATGCTTTAGAAAACACTCAGAAAAGGCAGGCTATGTTTAAAAATGTTCTCAAGCATTTGAAGGGCCATGTGACATTGGACAAACCTTTTTCAAAGGTTTTGTAAAGATATTTGTGAAATATGTACTTTAAAACTATAAGGTTGGCTTTTAGAATTAGCTAAATTTTAAAAGCCTGGAACTGTTTTATTTTTGAAAGACAGTGAAGTCCATCAATTGCACAAGTCTAATATCTTTATGCTTTATATATACACATCTATGTGTGCGTATATATGCATTTCTTATTGTATTTTATATCTTTTAAAATGCTTAATGTTGTGAATCAGTTGTTACCTATTAATGGCTATTGAAGATTTTTTATACCTTGCGGTTTAATAAGACTGATTAATAATACACATGGGTAATTTTACTTAGTTTTATTTTCCTACTTTTTAACAAAGCCCAGAGTGTTTTCCCTGTAGTTTGAGTGTGTAGAAGGAGTTTCTGTGAGAGCAGAAGTTCACTGAAACAGTTCTCACTGTTCTTAGGAGGAGTTAGCAGTTAGCAGTAATTATTATGGGATAGACACTCAAAAGTAGCTTTGTTTCTCTAATTTCATTAAGAGCAGTTTAAAATATTCACATAATGATTCACAGATTTTCAGTTAGGTAAAGATGCTGTCACTGATGGTGACACCAGAGAAGTCAGTGTAACTGAAGTGGCCTGGCATGGAAAGATAACTCTGGCCCTGAATGTCAATGATGGTGAAAATTCAGATTTCTAAACTCTCAAAGTGATCCAAGTGAGTCTTAATTGCCACATAAAACAGCCAGTATTTTACTATTTTTAAATTGCATGGTGGTCCATTTTGGAAAAATGCACAATCATTTGTTTTATAAAAGGAAAGCTCTTTAAACAGTGCTCAAATAAAATCTTGGCCATATACTGAGATAAACAAATCTTTTACACTTGGACATTTATGTGGTCACTGCCCTTTACATATTCTCTCTCTCTCTCTCTCTCTCTCTCTCTCTCTCTCTCTCTCTCTCTCTGTCTCTCTCTCTCTCTCTCTCTCTCACACACACACACACACACACACACACACACACACACACGAGTTATGTAATAATTTCATTGCTGGAAATGCTGATAGCAAGGCATAGGGAAAGGGACAATAAAGTAGAAAGTTTGTTTCAGTTTCTGCAAATGTGCCACCCTTGTGTATAGTTTTTTCATGTATACTTAGCAGAGGTACATAAAAAAAACAACAGAGCAAATAATCCTTTGTATTTTGATTTTAAGGATAGCACTGACTTTAAAACATGTTCTCTTTCTGTATTTGTTTTATTAAATGTTTATTTAACCAACAATGTGTGAGAAACAAAAGTTGATACTGAGAAACCTTGTTCTTACTAAATGTGAAATACAATATAAAAAGATAGTTTTCATGGATATCTAATAAAATATCTGGTTCATATATTCATGAACTTCTGGGACATTTAGTTCACTAAGTGGTTAGCTTTTAAATACAGTCAGCTCTCAGTAGTTCAATTTCTGAATTATTTATTACTTAATAGAAAATGTTTTGTATTGGACTACATTTTCCTTTTCTCACTGTGGTCTTTGTATGTGTATTCTTTAGGAAGAGATAATAATGGGCTAATAATGTAATAATGGGCTGTGCTTGAGCAAGCAGCCCAGACATCCTTCAGGTCCACTCTGACACACAGCAGCAAAAGAAAGGGTAATGCCTGGAGCATTCCCAAATGAAACAAGTTTTTTGTGTGGAGTGACCATTCTAAGACGTCAGTGCTCGACTGAAAGTTGGCTGTATTTAGAGACTGTGATTAAGTACTCTGATTTTATTGACTTCTTTCAAAACTTAAAATGGCTTCCTTTAAATGTTAAAGGAATTGCAGCACCATAAGAACTTAGAAGTGATGAAAGGTCTCGCTGTGCTCTGATGTAATGTTGCTTTATCTCTCCTGGAAGCTAAGCGAAGCCAGTCTATCAGCAACTGTGTCCACCTCTCTGAGGCTTTGCCTGCCACTAAAAGCGTCCCGCTCCTCCTCCATACCGTGAGCGCTCTCTTCCCTGGTCTCTCTTACTCTTCTTGCTCTCACAGGCTGTCAGGTACTGTAATGCTGTCTTGTGTATCCATCTGTGTCCCCAGGCTTCTGTCTCCGGTCACATTCAGGAGGCTGTCGGTTTCACTTGTGTTAAATTTCAAAGAATACTGGTGGTTGTTTTTGTGTAGTTCATGGTTAGTAGCAACTAGGCAGTAAAAAAATTCTATAATCTTCCTGGTTATCAGATTCATGCTGATAATTGAGGTTTTAGTTAAAACAAACAAGAAAAAAGCTAAATAATTCTAATTTTCAAAACATTTTTATTCTTAGACTTCACACAGTTGAAACTGAAATTAGTTCATTTGTGTTTTTTTTTTTTTCTCATGATATTATAGTACTAGCACAGTAAGGTGAATATAGTTAATAATAATCCACTGTGTGTCTTGACATAGCCAGGGTAGGGAGCCAAGTGTCCTCTATGGAGAACTTGTTAAATAAATGGTGAGAGTGATAGATACACTAGTTATCCTGGTCTGATGGCACATTGCCCACACTGTCCTTGCATCAAGATGCTACACTGTGTACCAACACCGTGTGTAATTACCTTGTGCTAGTTATAAAGGGAGGAGGTATTGCAGTACCAAAAGTGAGTTTTCTCTTGTTTTTCCTAGTCACTCTCAAAAGGAATTTACTTTCTGTAGTGAATAATTATATCTACAAAGAGATATTTTTTTAGTCATTTTAAGATGAATGAGAGCTTAGTTAATAGAGAAAAATTTTCATATTCCTTTTACATTTTGAGTTCTGACACATAGATTAGGATTCTTTAAATATTAGAGATAGCCTAATTACGGTTTCTGTAGCACAAACACTAAAGTGCTATTGTAGTTTGGCAAAGCAAAATCAAAGCGTAAGTAAAATACCATGAGGAAGAGTTAGTTGTAACTGAGAGTGGGGGTGATAGTGTTGCTTTAGTGAACACTGAGTGTTAAGACAATAGATGGCATTGGAAAGGGGCCACCACCAGTTAAGTTGCTGCTTGAATAGTAAATGAGTGAGGATTAGATGTTCCTGAAAATGCACTTCTTAGAGATAATTAATGAGGTCTTTAAACAAATTTGCTATATATTTGACTGATTGACACCAGAAAGAAATCTTTTAATGTGAAAAGTTTTATTTTACAGTCTATTTTATTTCCACACTGTTTCACTTAGGTTTTCTCACTAGATTTTCTGGAATATGTTCTCAGAAAAATACCTTCCTATTCATAGCTTCATTTTTAAAAGTTTTGTTCTTATCCAGGGTTGTATTTTGAATTACTTAAATACTTGGTGCTTATGTGTGTGTACATGGCTCCTGCAGAAGCTGAGCGGTTTACCGCATAACTGTCAACCAGGATGATTGGCAGCATCTGGAGCCGTTTTTGGTTGTCACAGTAAGATGGTGCTGTTGGCATCTAGTGGGTGGAGACAGAGATGCTGCTGAATACTCTGCTGATATATTCAGAAGATGGTCAAGCCTTAAGTATGCAAATATGGCAACGCCTATGGCGCTGTCAAATGGAGCAGGCTGGACCAGGTCTGGGTTTCCCTGTCTTTACCATCTTTACTCCTGGTTTTTATAGCAGGGTGACTGAAGACACACTGATGAAGCTGCCATTTCATCTGACAGCTACAGTAATGAGTGCCTTCTCAGTCTGACTAGTCTGACTGTCCTTTATTAGTTAGAATGCCATCGTTGTCCTTTGTGACTGCCCTGTCGGTAGACTAGGCCAAGGGAAGTGTGTACCAGCCCTAGGAGTATATATTCTTCCTGGTTGGCGATTTGCAGCCTTGAGTTTGGGTTTTAATGTACATCTGAGTGGATGGGCATCTCCTGCTAAACTGTGACTAAGTATCAAGCAGGCTCTTTAAATTTTCCTTTCTGGCCACAAGTTGAGTATTTTGTTTGTTTGTTTGTTTGTTTGTTTTTCCTTTTGTTTTACTGTTTCAGTGCTTGCTAACTTTGTTTTTATTGATGGCAGTAGTCCTCGTTTTGGTTTCTAGTCTGTGAGTTGTCAACTCGCCCAAATTGTAATAATAGAAGCATTGGCAGTGGATTTGGAGGTACAGGAAGCAGTGGTGTTTGAATTTGGGGAGAGTCAAAACCATCCATTTCCATTAATCTGAGTAGCTGCGTTGAGAGAAAAACATGCACCTGGGAAGGGGTGTGCCAGCTGGGGAGTCCTCTTTCTTTTTCTTGAGAACAGTCCCTCTCAGCTGTCAATGTTGACTGCTTGCTGTGTTGGGACATTTATCAGTCTGTAGCACTTTCATGCTATGCAAGAGTAGATTTTTCTTTTTCTTTTGGGAGTATTGTAGTGGTTATAACTAGCAGATTGACTTACCTTACTTATCTTACCTTGGGGACCTAAGGGCAGGTCTTGCTTAGCTGCTTCTGTATCTTGTTCATATGTGCCATGGAAGTGCTTCTTGTTATGACCTGGACTGATTTACCCTCAGTAAGCGTGACCTTGTGGACATCCAAGGTGTTAAATGGATAGCATCTTCTGAGCTTTTAGAAGGTCAAGTTGGCATCTATGATTGTGTTTTTATAACTAGGGCCTTACACTCTAATTTTGCTTGTGTAGCCTTGTATGGGGGATAAATGGAACATAGTACTTTCTTATTGGAGACAGAGCCTTGCTGCATTTAATAAGATGGAATAAGGAAGTCTGCAATTAAAGAGTGAATAAAAAGTAGACAGACATCTGGAGAAAATAGAAGTTAACTGAAGAGCTTACACATTTAGTTCAGTCATGCTGACTCTTAGTGGGGGTAAGAGAAATAAATCCTTATGATCATTTTGCTGATGTTTTCAATGGAGCTTTAGAAAGTAGTGGGTTAGTAATGGTGTTGAGTAACTACATATACTCTCAAGAGACAGGAAAGTTAGTGCTTCTAAATTGGGTATTATTAGACTTCACAGAGGATAAATTAACTTAGAATCTGAGGCAGAATTCAGCTCTTCAAAGTGATTCAAACAGAAATTGTGTGACATTCAAAACAGGATGTATGGAATCTGAGATTTATTGCACCATTGTTATGTAACTCAGATGTTATTTTTCTGTTTGACAGGCAACCCTGTGTCTTTACATTTTATATCAGTGTTAAAATCATTTTCATTAGTTACAAAAGAACAACTCAACATGAACAGGAGCAACCTTAGCCCAATGCTTTCTTCAACATCATGCCAGCAGAGGGAGCCCAAGAGCCGTTAGGAAGGGAAAGGTGTTAAAGTGTCATTCTCCTACCCATTTGTGTAGAGCTCTTATTGAATACGGACAGTGTGGCACACACACAAGTCCATGAAGTGTACACCTTCAAAGCTACAAATCGGATTTATATTATGACATAAGAATAATTGAAAATTCCTTTTTACACATTTTCTCAATTGACAGTCAACTCCAAGAGTAGGCCCTAACAGAACAGTAAGGTATGTGGCTGTCGTCTCTAATTCTTCCATCCCTGCCATTTCCGGTTCTTTCTACAGGCTTGGACTTTCTCCACCTGAGAAGTCCCTCTTAACAGTTTTGCAAAATCAAAGCCTTAAAAGATGCATTAGGCCCGCCTGTTGGGAAGGCAGACAGCTGGTGGTAGCAGGCTCCTCATCCTCCGTCTGCTGTGTTGAGGACCAGTGGGGACACTCTAATTTGGAAGCCATGGTGCTGTGGCTGTGCCGCATCCCGCCAGATGGCGATCTTCTTTATCTTTAGAAAGACACTGCCAGTGTTGGCTCAGCTTTTATTTACTTCTGCTCAGAACCCAGAAACTGGCGTCCACCACTGTTTGGCACCAGGCTTCAGGGGGAAAAAAACCCACTCTTCCCTCTGTCCACAAAAATGGGCACTGCCAATTATTTTTCAGCTAGTTAGGAAGCTCTTGGGCTCCCTCTACTGATACAGGAGTGACAAATACAGTATCTTCATTTCGCCATCTCGTAAAATTAGAATAAAAAGGTGATTGGAAGGGCTGGCCGTAGTGTTGAGGGACCTAGTACTAGAGAGTCTAGCAAACCTATGGAAAGGGCCTAGTCTTTGCTCTAGGATGTATAGGTAGACTAAAAATGTGCACCTATGCTTGTGTGTCCTTTATGGAGAAATGAACAGTTCTTTGGTGCCCAAGAGAAGCACTAGGCAAAGATGGCCTGGGGAAGATGAGACTGTCTCTCCATGCTATCTTGGCCTGTCTTCTCTCTGGGCTCAGGTTCCCAGTAGCATCCAGCTTTAAATTGTGGTCTAAGACGATGGAACTTCAATTCATAGTTAACACTCACACAAAGCTCATGTTTGAGCCTTGTAATTGTACCATTATAGCGGAAAACAAGAATTTTCATTTAGGTAGAAAAAGCAGAGCAGCAACCCTTTGTGGAAATTCCGTGTATT